>NC_080782.1:54179018-54488109 GCF_028018385.1 Neofelis nebulosa
TTAAGTTTAGGGACAGTCAAAAGTCATATATGGAATTTTCACTGCATGAGAGGCCAAAACCCCTAACCCCTATATTGTTCAAAAGTCAACTGCATTCTCTGGATGTTAGCAGTCTCCTGTGTAAAATGCAATTTTTGGACAAAGTGATCTCTGAGCTCTTCTGATTTGAAACAGTGTGAGATGCTGAATGCTGACAATTGCTATCTGTCATTTTAAAATAAAAGGAGGGCTACCAATTTCTACTACAGTGATAGCTTCCCATGTTAGGGCTACAGTCAATTAGTGGGAGTGGAAAGCAATGTGTCTGCAACTTTCTAAGGCAGTACTGTGCAAACTTGAGAGTGTGTAAGAATCACCTGAGAACTCAAGAAAATGCAAATTCTTGGGCTATACCCCTCCAGACACTCTGACTAAACATGTCTGGAATATAAACTGAGTACTGTATTTGCATTTCTAACAAACTTTCCAGGTCATGCTAATGTTATTGGACTATAGACACATTTTGAAGAGCACTCATTCACCTGAAGAAGAATCATTCAAAAGGCATTCAACTCATACCACATACAAAAGTTATCACAAAATATAATCAAAGACCTAAATATGAGAGCTATTTAAAAAAACATACAATCTTAAAACTATAAAACCTTAGAAGCAAACATATACATAAATCTTCATGACCACAAAATACATACCAGCAACAACAAAAACAAACTGATAAAGAGACATTATCAAAATTAAAACAGTTTTGCTTCAAAGAACACCAGTAAACAGGTAAAAAGACAATTCATGGAACAGAAGAACATTTTTATAAATCTTATATATGATAAGGGACTTGTACCTAGAATATTTAAAGAACTCTTACAATTCAACGGCACATAAAAATTTGCCCATGAATGTTCATAGCAGCATTATTCATAATAGCCAAAAAGTGGAAACAACCCAATATTCATCAAATGATGAATGGATAAATAAAATGTGTTATATCCACACTATGTAATACTATTTGAAAATAAAATGAAATGAAGCACCAATACATGCTACAACAGGGAAGAACTTTGAAAACAGTATGCTAAGTAAGGGAATTTAGTTACAAACGGACAGATGTTGTATGATTCCGTTACATAAAATGTCACAAATTAATAAAATGATAGAGACAAAAAGTAGATTAGTAGATGCTTAGGGCTGGGGGAGGGGAATAGGAGGATTCTGGGGGTGTCGGCTAAAGAGTATGCAGTTTCTTTGGGGATTAATGAAAATGTTCTACAATTGATTGTGGTGATGGATGTACAACTCTGAGAATATACTAAAAACCATCAAACTCTATATGGTAAGTGGGAGAATGATATGTAATGCAAATTATATCTCAATGAAGCTGTTTTTAAAAGGCATTAAATGTTTACTGAGCAGGTATTGCAATTTGAGCACTGTCTTCTCCCTCTTTTTAACTTTGAATATATCAGATTAGGTAGCAATTCCTCTGGAACATTTTTCTAACCTTCACCTTTCCCAATGACTTGACTTGATGCTTTGACTAAATGCTTTCAACACACCTCTGCTTCCCCTTCAGAGCCTGTGTGTCACTTTACCAAGATAGATTATTCAATATTCTGTCATCTTTTTCAGATTCTAAATTCCAGGAACCATGAATATTTCATCTGCCATGCTATGTCCATAACTTAATACAGTGTTTGTTAGAGTTGGTGGTTAATAAATTATTCTCAAATTAATGAAGGAAGGGCTCATGATCTTATGAGACTTTATAGTGTCATAATACCTTGGTAGCATGAGGTGAAGAGAACGCCAAGCACTTCCTGTGCTCTTCACAGGCATACGGCCATGGTTGTCATGAAGACAAAGCACATTTTGTTATAATCAAAGAGGACACCCAAGGACTTTCTTCAAAAGAAGCATCAGATGGCAGAAGATTTAGAGTAAAACCCTTACCTTTTCTTGTTGTTGTTAAAACCTTACCTTTTTTGTTGTTGTCGTTTTCTTTTAAGCTCTGTAGCTCTGGGCAGACTGCCTCACCCAGCTAAACTTCAGTTTCCTCATCAGTAAGGCAATGATGATGATATTCATTTTTATTTTCCTGTCTGGGTGGTTGTAAAGAACAAACAAGATAATTCAGGTGTTCACTTCTTGCAAAGATGTGAAACTACATACCATGCTAATGGTATGACATATGAGTAAAGAATTAAAAATTTGACAACTGAAGAAAGTCATTTGTTTAGATCAGAACCAAACAGCAGACATGTTTAGTTGCCTACACAATAGCCATTTCTCTTTTCTTCCTCGCTAACAGGATTCCAATTTTGTTTGAGTAGCCATGTGTCCTCCCCTAGGAACTGAATTCTGATTGGTCTAAGCAAATCATTAAAATTATATTTTCCTTATCTACAATTGGTTTTTGGATAGACATTAATTCAGTTCTGGCCAAGGAAAAATAGTGTGAATCTAATATGTGCTTCAGGGAAAGATTTTCCTCCTTGAACAAAAGTATACAAGAAAAAAACTTTTATTTCCACCTACTTTAACTCCCTGTGTGAGATTCCATTCTAGAAGGACCTCAAGCAGAGGGCTGCTGTCACCAACTCCCAATTGTGAAAGAAGGGCCAAGAAAAACACAGAGATACTGCACCATAACTGTCAGTGAGCCACCAACCTTGGAACCAATGATCACCAGGGTTTTTGCCATATGAAGTGAATAACCGCCTGTAATATGGAAGCCACTATTAGTGGTGCTTTAAAATAGTGATTTTGAAAGTGCTCTAACTGATGCTAAGCTCTTTTTTGGAAGTGTGGTGACAGAGTGACACAGGGAAAGCCCTAGTTTCCCCTAGTCTTTCATAAGGCCTTCACAGCTATCTAAAGCAGTTTAGCCCAAAGACTCCTTGCATCTTGCCACATTAGAGCTGGAACAATAGGCAATTAAATTTTTGAAAATTGGAAAACTTGCTCTTGAAATTAGGCAGATTAGTTGAAATGATAAAAGGTATTTTTAAATGTTCATGTCTAAGTGCTTGTCACACTAAATTCGATAAAAGGAAGAGAAGACAAAGCATAAGAGAAAAAAGGATGAGTTTTTCAAGCCTGAGCATTTGTTGGTTTCTAATGTAGATTCCTATAGGTTCAGGACACTGTTTTAAACAAGGTACAATGTATAGCTGAAAAGTAATTGTGCAATTTTCTGGGTGGCTTTTGAAGCCTTACTGTCCCAGTCAACACCCATCTCTTTTATTAGAGTAACCACATCAAAGCAGCCAGGAAACCCAGGAATCCATAAGTAGGCATAAGGGCACATGTGTATACACAGACACACACGCGTGCGCACACACACACACACAAAACCACACATAATTACTTTTGACAACTCTTCCTTTATCTCACTGAAGAAAGTGAGAGTAATTCTACCCAATTGAATTTCTTTGCGGGGAGGGGTTACTTTTGTTGAAAATACACAAGTGCTATTAGTTAAACAAAGCACCTAGTGGAAACTCAGACAACAGATCTTAAC
Source organism: Neofelis nebulosa (assembly GCF_028018385.1). Taxonomy (NCBI): domain Eukaryota; kingdom Metazoa; phylum Chordata; class Mammalia; order Carnivora; family Felidae; genus Neofelis; species Neofelis nebulosa. Next base: position 54,182,533 of record NC_080782.1, read on the forward strand.
GCTTTTTAACAGTGTGTCTGAAAATACTGACTATTGACATGTTTTTCAATGAATTTATTCCTCTTCCCTCCAGAGATAAATCCAAGGCAGACTCAGTTGTGGTAAGCATACATAAAGCTAAATGATTTTAAGATACAGTAATGAGTCATTTGTCTAAAAAGACTGACTCTAAGTTAACCGATAGCAAGGCTCTTCACCTTATTCATATTGGAGTTCTCAATGCTAGGCAAAATCCATAGCACAAAGGAAGGGCTCTATAAGTTTTTGTGGAATAAATTTTTGACTGAATGAAATCATGAATAAATTACTAATTTCCCAAATTTTACTGCTATGTTTCTTTTAATTCCTTTTCTGGATTCCGAACATTGAATTTTTGTAAAGTATCTTTCAAACTCCATGTATTATGAATATTTTGAATCATAAGAAGAGATATGCCTCTACATAATTTAGATTGTCATGAGCTAGAGTGAAGAATTGTTAGATTTTAGATTTATAAATGTTATACATTTATAAACTGAGAGCAGGTAATATGTGATCTCCAGCAGGGGTCCAGGACACTGAAAATAACTCACAGACCCAATAATACCTGAGCAGTCCACTGCATGTACAGTTAATCATAGGCTGAGGGTCATTGTTGTGGTAATGACCTATCCTGGAGAAATACTTTGACCAAAACATGGTTCATCCTCTTCATCCAAGTCCAGCTTCAGATAAGACCCCTAAGAAATAATAAAAGAGGATCTCATCCATCTAGACACCAATATAGTTTAAGCAGTCCTGGAATAGAAGATACTATAGCCAAATTGCCCTCATGTCTTGCCCTCCTCTGTCCAGTGGGAAGGAAATGACCTAAACAACCTCCCAGTTCAGCCATATTGCCACTTTGGCAATGCCGTTCATACAAAACTTGTTCACTCCCTGCTTCTAAATCCCTAGGTCATAAAATCTTCAAGAATATTCTTTCTATCTCCCTCTGCTCACTAACATGCTCTTCTTTATACCAGTGCACACAATCAATCCATTTAGATGTAATCTCTTCATTCCCTGAATTCCTAAACCATATATATATAAATATATATATATTATATAAATATATATAAAACCCACAACATTTGTCTCTGCATGGCATATTATTTTACTATGTATAGCCAATCCCATATCATTTCAGCATATGTAGTCTGTCCTATATCACTTCATCATGATCACTAGTATTTTTAACAATGGATACCTTTTATTTTTTTTACATATTGAGCACTAGGTGCTATGTTAGGTGCTTCATAATCGTGTGTCAGGGTCATATCTCAGATATATCCCCCAGTGTTCCCCTTCCTTCAACCTATTCCAAAATAGAAAAAAAAGAATCAAAGAAAGCACTAGCCTAAGTATACATCCTTGACTAAAAAGTGACTGTGTCTCCCCTTAATACCAAACAAATCATTCATCCTGATGCTTTCCTTTTATTTCCTATCTAGATCATGGACTCCGTACTTTTATAAAACCAGAGTTTGTGGAAAAGCCAGGGAAAAACAGAGGGGAAAAACGTGGAGGACTCTGGATGGCCAAAGACAAAAGAAGTTTCCATTCTGGAAGATCTGGGAGTAGAATGGAAGGGACAACTCTCCCAATTTCCTAGAGAATGGAGGAACCATTTCCTAAGGGCACCCCAGTATCTCAACAGTCCCGGTCACTTGTAAGTGTCTGAAATAAGGGTATCCAATTTGGGGGACATATTATGTAGTTCTCCCCACTTGTTCTAAATTAAGAGGCCTTGGTCCATATGATATTCAGAAGGGTTTCATTAAAAACTATTACCATATGTGTATATCCTGTGAGTTTGCCTTGGTTACACACTTCTAGAATGGTATTCAATTCATCTTAAGGGTACAGTAATTATCCTATTAATCAACATATTCAATTAGCTAAGATGTCCTATTCATCAAAAACATACTTAATAAATGCAAGTTCATTTAGCTAAGAGAAAGCACAGGCATATTAATCTCCAGTAAATTTCAGATGACAATAAGATTAACAAATGTTTATAATCCATTTCTATCCTCGGCCATCAAAGCAAACATCAAACTCAAGCTGTCATCATTGTGATTCTAAATCATATAAAATGTTAACAAGCTAACACTTTAAAAACTAAAAAAGCACAGAGCACATCTTTTATTAGATATTATGATGGTCCCAGACATTTAAGCCGTTCTTATTAGTTATCCAGAGGAAGTAAAACATGACTTTTATCATTTTTACTCCTCCCTCTAAGACATAAAGTACTGGTTAATAAAGTTTTTCAGGTTTGTCTGCAGCATAATTTGTGACATCATTAATCATGAAGAAATTGATTATTTTTGCCACCTAATTAGTGAAACAAACCTCCATTTAGCACCTTGTGCTGAAAACATGTCAGCACTTCATTACACAGATATTGGAAACTGCAATCTGGTTGCTATGGTGACAACAAGATCCTATGGGGATTTTTGTGTTTAGCTGACACCTCTAGATCAGACAGAATATGATTAAAAGAAAAGAATCTAACTTAAAACACTTTTGTGCTGGAAACACTATCAAATTATGTTTTTCAAACTGCCAATTTCAAATAAAATGATTGTATAAGTCTCCATAGAAATAAACTTCTTTTTGTATTTCATTATCTTCAGACTTTCATTTGTCTTTACTTTGAAGATAAAAATCATTATTGTAGAAACACTCAGACCATAAGCCCAATTGTTTAAATATTTTATTGATTTTAGCAATGTATAAATCATGATAGAAGTCAGAGAGTTAAGCCAAAGGAAAAAGACAAAAGATGTATGGCCTTAAAACAATAAATAAATAAATCAGAAACGTAGATTGCTTTATGTTAATATGATTCTGTGACAGTAATTGGCAGGGAAGCTTGTTAAAAAGACAATTCATTAAAAGTTATAGCTGTTTGGTTACATGCCAGATTTTCCCCTGTTCTTCCTTTATGCTATCGCTCTGCATTTATTTGCAATACTTGGTTTTTACAATTTGACACACATATAATGGAGCTCCGGGGTTAACATTAAAATATAGAAAAATATTCCAGTCAGCAAATAATGATTGAGCTCTTATTTATTCTAAATAAATGTAACACTTTATAATTTTTATAATTTAATCCTCCTTTCAAAAATTTCATTGATCTCAATATATGCAATATCTTATTTGCACAGCCCATTTCAGCACCTAAAGATGGCATAGCCTTGCATAGCCTTGGGTAGTTAGAACCTGGCTTCTGTCAAGACTAGGGTGCTACTACTGAGAGAATGGTCAAGACCCAAAAGACTGAGAAAATCCTAGGGTGGGTATGGCATGTGCTTAGCAAGTGCACTCCAGAGCACATAATACCAGCCAAGTGTGGCAAAGAGAAAAGTCATTTGGTAGTGGAGTCCCAAATGGTTAGTGCCCAAGATGGCTCTTAACAGCGCACAGGATCTGAGATTTAATTGCAGGAAAGATTTCAACCCTGGCAAAATTTAGATATAAGGCAGGAAAACCAAGGCATTGGCATACCCACAATCTAGTTTGGGAAGCTATTTTTAAAAGTATCTAATTTCCAGGGCATCTGTGTGGCTCAGTCAGTTGAGTGTCTGACTCTTGATTTTAGCTCAAATCATGATCCCAGGGTAGTGGGATCGCGCTCCACTCAATGTGGAGCCTGCTTGAGATTTTCATTCATTCTCTCTCTCTCTCTCTCTCTCTCTCTCTCTGTCTCAAAAATAAACTAAAAAATGAAAAAAATTAATTTTCATGGACGCTGAATCAACAGGAGCCAGCAAATCATTATTGATATCCCAGGTGACACTGAATTGTTAGCTCTGCCACTGGACATGCAAATTTAAGAATAGAAGTGATAACTCTTCTGAGAAACTAAGCATAAAATATAGTAGACTGTATTGGTGAATATTGACTCAAGAGAGCCCTAAAATCACTGAAAAAGTCTATTCATAAAATAAATTATACAGAAATCATTTTGCAAGTCTGAATAATGATTTAGCAGAATTATAAAGACAGGGAGACTCCATTTGACTTTAGCAGTAAATAGCAAAACTTAGCATAAATTATCTTGCAGGCCTCAACTTCTCTGGGAGCACAAAAGGAAAATAATCTGCTATAAAATAAAAGTATAAAGGCAACCTTTGGCAATCCAGATCCCATTTACTCAGGGCAAAATAATGTATATTAATTTTTCTATATTTCTCTAGAATTCATAACCAAGTCAATAGTAGCCATGTATATTTGGTATAATATGTTCTCAGGACTACTCTGAGTGTCAAATTTGTGGCGTTACTTTTAGCTATATTGATGCTAGCTAGAATCTCTCTTAAGTACTATATGGAGCTCTAAACTCCATGACTGGAGAAGTGGCACATAGGCTTACAGCTGTGGAGTAGAGTTCAGTTTTCTGCCTGATTTATGAATAAGTATCTGAACTTCAAACTTTATCATTCTATAGGTACTACATCAATTCCTACTTAATCACTAAGGAAGGTAGATGGCTATACTATGACTTATGTAAGTGTATCAGTCCACAGACAAATATGAAACTATAAGGTGTTTTGATTTTTCATTAAATCTTTCATTTTGAGATCATTTTAGAATCACATACAGTTACAGGAAATAATACAGGAATATCCTGTGACCCTTTATCCACTTTAACCCAATGGTAATATCTTTATAAAACTACAGTACAATATCCCAACTAGGGTATTGACATTGATGCTGTCAAGTTGCAGAACATTTCCACTACCACAAAATCCCTCATGTTGCCTTTTACAAACATACTTCATTCACAGCCCTAGACCCTCTTTAGTTTCTGATAGCAGCTGGTCTGTTCTCTGTGACCACAATTTTTCAAAACTGTTATATAAAGAGAATCATACAGTATGGAATATTTTGGAACTGACTTATTTTATTCAATATAATTATCTGGAGATTCATCCAGTTCTTTTGCACATATCAGCAGTTTATTCCTTTTTTACTAAGTAGTATTCCATGATAAGAATGTACCACAATTGTTTAACCGTGTATTCACTGAAGGGCATTTGAATAAAACCACTATCAATATTCATATACAGGTTTTTTGTGTGTTTTCATTTGTCTGTTGTAAACACCCAGAAATGCAACCGCTAAGTCATATGATAGTTGCATGTTTAGTTATTCGAGAAACTACCAAATTGTTTTCCAGAATGTCTGTACCATTGAATGTTTCCAAAAGTGATGTATGAGTGATCCATTATTTGGCATTCTTGCCAGCATTTGATGTCAGTACTGTATTTTATTTTAGCCATACTGGTAAGTTAAAAGTGACATTGATTATCATTTCATTATCATATTTTCCATCTTCTTATATTCCTCATGTCTTCTGCCATTTTGTAATTGGATAAAATTGTTTCATTTTGTTTTTTTTCTGTTGAGTTTTGATTGAAATTTATGCTTCCAGATTCCAGTCCTCTGCCATGTATGCAGTTTTCAAATATTTCCTCCAAAGTTGTTGATAGTCTTTTCATCTTCTTAGCAAACTTTCACAGAGCAAAATGTTTTGATTTTGATAAAGTTCAGTTTATCAGTTTTTTATTTTATGTGTCATACTTTCAAGGTGAATTCTAAGAACTCTGCCTAGCTTTGGGTCCTGAAAATTTTCTCCTATGTTTTACTTCTAAAAGTTTTATATTTTTACATTTTACATTTTACATTTAAATCCATGATCAGGGCGCCTGAGTGGCTCACTCAGTTAAGTGTCCAACTCTTGATATCAGCTCAGGTCATGATCTCAGGGTCATGGGATCAAGCCCTACATTGGACTCCATGCTGAGCATGGAGACTGCTTAAGATTCTCTCTCTCTCTCTCTCTCTCTCTCTCTCTCAAATAAAAATATAAAAAGAATTTATAAAAAATAAATAAGCCCATGATCAGTGTCAACTTAATGTTTGTATACTGTGTGAGACAAGCTGAGGCTCATTTTTTACCTATGCTATTCATTTGCTCCAGCACCATTTGCTCAAAAGTAATCTTTTCTCCCTTGAATTAACTTCCTCCTTTGTCAATAATTAGCTGGGCATATTTGTGTGGGTCTATTTCTGCCTCTATTCTCTTTCGTCGGTCTCTGTGTCTATTTCTGACAATACCATATAGTTTGGATTACTGTAGATATATAAAAAGTCTTGAAATCAGGTAGATTGATTCCTCTCATTTTATCCTTCATTTTCAAAATTGTTTTAGCTATTCTACTTCCTTTGTCTTTCTATTAAATTTTAGAATAAGTTTGTCTATACAAGAAATCTGGCTGGGATTTTGATAGAAATTGTGTTAAATTGAATTAAAAGCAAATGTAATTCAGCAAATAATATCAAATTGAATCATTATCTCAGGAACACAGAAGTGGCTTCTACAGCAATGGGTCACAATCTAATATTTGTATGTCATTATGTTCATGCTGAGTGAGGTGCTTCACAGACCTCAGCTGGAGATGAAGGAGAGGCCTAGGAAGTCAAGTTTCTCCTGTTTCCTGGCTAACAATATTCAAAAGCAGCAATCCCATTTAAAAGTATTTTATGTATCGGTACTTTTATTAATCATTGCTCTGTATGAAATTATCTCTGAACTTAATTACTTAGAAATAAATACTTATTTCTAACCAAAGTTTTGAGACTCAGTAATGTGGGAGCAGCTTAGCTGTGTGGTTATGGTTCAGGGTCATTCATGAGGTTGCAATTCAGTTGTGAGCCAATGTTGCAGTCATCTGCTTCCACGATGACTCATTCACATGGCTATTAGCTGGAGGCCTCAGTTCCTCACCCTATGGAACTCTCTACAATGCTATTTGAGGATCTTCATGACATGGCAGTCTGTGTCTCCCAGAGTGGGTGATTAAGAGAGAGAGAAAAGAGTAAGCCACAAAGCCATTTTTGACCTGGTCACTCACTATCACTGTTGCAGTAGTCTATTTTCTATAAAAGAGTCAGTAAGTCTAGCCTACCCTCAAAGCAAGAGAATTAGACTCCATATTTTAGAAGAACAAACCCACCATAGATTTATACATAAGATGCAATTTAAAAAAAAAGTGTTTTGCTACTTCAGAAAAGTTAGAAAATATTTTTCTAAATTAACTTCATGAATGTACATGGCAATTCAATTATGTTACCATTTTGGTATCATAGAGCTTATTTTTGGTAATCCTTAAGCAAGGGAACAAAGGAAATTTTTTCATAACCAGATCCAATAAGAGTAAGCATCTAGATTTCTTCCACTACCAATTTTCATAATAATTAGCTATTAAGAAAAAAAGGAAAGAAAAGTGTTTATGGCAAGCTTTGCAAGACAGTTTTACATACAACCATATACACGTGCACTTATACACACATGCATCTCTACATTCCATGTCCACATCTAGGCACACAGATATACATACACACTCACTTGCCTAATCTTCATTTTTCTCATATGTAAAATAGGAATACAAATAGTACATAATACATAAGACTGAGGGTAAAATGAGATGATACATGCAAAGCACTTGGCACAATGCTTGGCACGTGGTTAGTGTTCAATATATGTTAGATATTTTTGTTACTTAAATGACCTTGTCACAAATATGCCTTTCCTGTGATTATAAATAGGAAGATAGGAGTTATATACTGGTAAATAACATGTTAATACTAAATTTCTCAAATAGGACTATCCTCTTTCTCCCCCACTGCATTACTATTTTTAAGACTCAAAGGCACCCAGCTAATAAGTAGGCAAACTGGGATTTAAACCCAGTTTTCTGATCTTTCCACTACACTACGTAGATTGAATAAATGGTTTTTCAGCACATATTTCAAGTGCATCTTTTTGTAACCATCCACTGATGTATAGGTTTTTTCATATAACCCTTATTATATACATATGATATATTCTGATTAGATATGTGAGGTCCTCGGGGATAGGGTCCAAACTCTTACTACTTCCACTGTCCTCTTTGCCCATCCCTTCCCCAACATAATTTCTCAGTACAATGCAACTCTATATACAGGTAATCAATAAATTCATGCTTCTTAAGAAGATAAATTCCTTCCAGCACCTACTGATTTGTAATAGCTGGTTTTGACTACAAACATTCAACTCTGATGTAGGAAATTAATCAAAATCAGATATTCAGTAGCCAAGTGGAAACCACAAATGTGATAATCATATGAACATACTGACCTATAGGTGCCTGACTATTCTCACATTAGTTTTCTCTTCAGTTGAGTAAAGGTTTTACTATAAAAAGTTTAATCCTGTTGGTATTTCAAATAAATGAAAAAAAGAAAACCTTTATCTTAGACTTCAACGCTACTCAAAAGCAGCAAACTGACTGCAAAAGAAAGATACCTAATGAAGAATATAGCTCACTGGTACTCAGAAACAAAGAGTAAGCATATGAATGGAAAACACATCCGGGTCCCTATATGGATAATAATTTCTGAGGAACTTATGAACAGGAGAATCTTATAAGAGGACAAATTGGAATTGCCTCTGGGGCACTTACCCAAAAAGTGTAATCTGACAGATCATTTCCCAAACTAAGCTGGTCCCTCAAAGATAGAGTCAAATCCTCTGGCTGTGTTGAGTTCTCAAGAAGAGATCAAATAGAAATGAGAGCTGGATAATGGTCTGGAGAGATTTCTGGAATGGGGATACTATTAAATTTGGTGAATTTTAAAGAAGTCTGATGCTCTGCCCCTACCAAGTAATGTGCTTTAGCAGTTTGGTTTGACTCTTTGAACCAGAGGGCCTGAAAAAGAATTAAAGAGTGTCATGGAAATCTCTTTTATTGCACCAGATGAGGAACACCAGCTTATTAATAATGAAGTTGGTAAGCATAGAAACCTCTCTCAGGAATCTAGACTCTAGAAAGAGTCTTACAAGTTGCTGCCTGGCTCACTGCTCAACCAAGACTATCCAGATATAGATGGCTTACATACTTAATGTACTTAATGGATTCTAGAAGTTCAACCTAAGTACCAGGAAGCAAACAAAGAAAAAAAAAAAGAAAAAGAAGAGCCACGTGGAGGAAAAAACAAGCAGAAGGCATAGAATGAGAGACACTTAGTGAAACAGAGCTACTAGGAAGAAAGAAACTTGAGCAACACAAAAAAAAAGTAATGAAAGCAATTAATGACACTCAAAATTAGCACCAAAAAAAAGTTCTTGTGGAAAAAAGTGATACACAACTATACAATTAAAAAATTAAGATAAATTGCATTATTGCAATCCAAATTAGTGGCCTGAAAGATTAGGAGGAGCTATAATACAAAAATAATAATAAAGGAGATGGAAAAATGCTAAGAAAACATTAGAAATTTGAAGACGGATTGAGAATACTAAGTAAAAATAATAGGCAGTCCATGAAAAAAAAAAACAAAAAACAAAGAAGAACTTATAGAAAAACAGATTATAAGCAAATTGAAAAAAAATTTTCTGATAAAAACTCTCAAGAAAAATCTATAACCAGAAATACAAACGTTAGGACAGAGATCTCCACATCAGAGGAGAAATTGAGAGTAGGACAATTAACTTTACAATATACATAGTTTAAGGGGTAATGATATAGTGGCTGAGAGTATGCAATTTAACAGCCAAGCTAGGATTCTTAGCATAGAAAAAACATACTGCTGGTGAAAACATAATAATGATCTGGAACTAAAAATACTAAGATATTTCTGAAAAAAATAACAAAATATTAAAATAAGGTAGGATGTATAGGTAGACTATTCTCAGTATCTCTTTTACCTAGAAAATAGAGACACAATAGAAAAAAGTTTATTATAAGGAGGAACTATTTATAAATTACTTTCGTATAATAGCAAAATGTATTCTATTAACGAAGTTAGACAATAGAGCAATGAAGTAAATAATAAAACTCCAAATTAGCAAGAGAGAGAGGTAAATACAATTTTTCTAAAAAACAACAAAAAATAAATGATTAGCAACTTGATCTAACCAGAAAAAAATGAAATGGAAAAAAGTAAACAATAATATAAAATAAACACTAGACATACATAAACCAGAGAAAGAAAATCTATTATATCTATTGTTATACCAAATGTGACCATTTAAAAGCATTTAAAACTTTAAATGGAAAAGATACTGAAAAGGAGGGATAAAAAATTGATTGATCATTCCTATAGATTGGTAAAGGGTCATCATCAGTTCCTTTGGGAAGAAGAATCAGAAATAAATGAACCCCACTTTTCATCCTTTATATTTAGAAGAGTAAGATTCTTTTATTAAGGATCTTGAATGGGAAGGAGGAAGAGAGGAAATAAGAGAGGAAGAAAAAAAAAAGAGAGAGAGAGAGAAAAGTCCTCTCTATCTACTCTGTAGCAGTCCACCATTTGTGTTCAAATGCTAAACATAGAAAAGTTGCCATTTGTCATTTTGAATGGCTACCATGCTCTTTGATTTAGAATATGTCCTTTGTAACTAGGAAAATGGTCCCATCTCTTAGCCCAAAGAGATATTGAGGAAGTGTTTAATCAGAGATAAAGAATAGGAATGCCTTTTCTCTAGATCCTTCTGTCCTGTGGTAGATTATTTCAAAGCCTGTTATTTCTCTGATCCTCTTAGCAGAAAGCCACCAATGCTCCCATGGCAATAGTCAATCCCACATTTTCCTTTCTACCCCCATTCACCTATACCTGATGTGTTAATTTGTCAGGGCAGTCATACCAAAGTATCACCAACTGGGTGACTTAAACAGTAGACATGCATTTTCTCACAATTCTGGAGGCTAAAATTCTAAGATCAAGGTGTTTATGGGGTTAGTTTCCTCTGAGGTCTCCCTTCTTCACTTATAGATGGCCATCTTCTCCCTGTGTCTTCTCCTGGTCTTGCCTCTGTGTCTATGTCCTAATCTCTTCTTATAAGGGAACCAATTATATTGAATTAGCACTCACCTTACTGATCTCTTTTTAATGTAATGACCTTTCTTAAAGACACGATTTCCAAATACAGTCACGTTCTGAGGTACCACAGGTTAGAATTGCAACACACAAATTTAGAGAGGGACATAATTCAGCCCATAACACCTGCCTCTCTCATCAATGCTTGCTAATGATTGCAGGGACAACATTTCATTGACTCAGACTGATCAGCGAGCATCAGCATTTTGGTGTTTATTACCCAGTTCTGCAGTATCTACAAGACTGATTAGAATCAGCATTTTGGTGTTTATTACCCTGTTTTGCAGTATCTACAAGACTGATTAGAATCACCAGGGTCAAGAAATAATAGAATTAATTATTATCTCACCAGCAGAGCATGCACCTCTAGTTATTATTAGTTGGCACTAACCGGGAGGCTTTCTGCCTGACCTTGGTGAATATGGACTAGTGACAGGAATAAAGCAATGCTTGGTAACAGGAAAAGCCTGTTTTTCTTTACTTTATTCTCATACTTCACTTAGGATACCAAATGTGTGAGGTTTCTCCCACATGGACCAATTACCTGACTCCACTTGGGTGCCCTACAATTCCATTTCATTTTGACACTAACTGAATGAAATTAGTACATTCACCACAGGTAAGGACTCAGTCCCACAAAACTGTCCCCAATTTCAGACACCAATCTTAGTGCTGGGTTATCACCTACACTCCTGACTGACCGGCTATAAATCGGGGTTCCTATGACCCCCCTCTCAGGTTTGACAATCTGCTAGAATGGCTCACAGAACCAGGGTAACAGTTTACTTATTATTACTGATTTATGGCAAAGGGTATATTATGGGATACAAATGAACAGCCAGGTGAAGAAAGATACACGGTGAAATCCAGAAGGGTCTCAAGCACATGAGCTTCTTTCTCCATGGAGTTTGGAGTGCGCCACTCTCCTTCCATATGCTTGTGTTCTTGTCCACTAACCTGGAAGTTCTCCAAACCCTTTTGGCTAGAGTTTTTATGGACTTTCATTCTGTAGACATGATTGACCAAATCATTAGTCATTGGTGATTAACAACCTTCAGTTCCTTTCCCCTCCCCAGAAGTCAGGGGATGGGGCTGAAAGTTCCAGCCCTCTAATCACACAGTTGGTTCCCCACGCTCCTTTTACCTTTATCAAAACAGAGCTATTTCAGGAACTGGAGACAAAAACCAAATATAAATTTATTTTGTTAGGATTTCTGTGCCAAGAACCAAAGACAAAGACCAAATATATCTTATTATATATCACAATATCCTACTTGGAAAAACCTGAGTTATATTATCTCAGTCATCTTCTCTTCCTTAGAGGTATGGTATTTATACTAAATCAAGCATTTTTTTGGGGGGGGGTCAATAATAATAGCTTTTGGTTGGGTTGCAGATGATTAAGTTTGTACTATTACTTTTAATATTTGAGAACAAACCTCACCCTGAGTGAATAGAAAATATCACATAATCTGCTCCAGGCAAGCAACAGAAGTCAGTGTTTTTGAACCAGAGATGTCTATTCATTTATCAGTCAAGTAATTTTTCAGTATTAATCACATTACAAGCTTTCTACTAGTTCCTAAAAACTCAACGATAACAAAAACAGACTTCACTTGTCTTCTTGGCACTTACAGTCTGTTCAGGGGAGATATTATGAGCTGCACACCCTCTTCAGATCATACACATCATAAAAGATGATAGAATGTTAAACCTGGGATGAAAAAAATCTAGTATTTCTCACTTATGAGGAATCTGAGGACTCTCAGGTTTCCACTAAGAAACTATTGCTTGAGAAACACTTAATTAAAAGTTGATTGCTGGGGGCACCTGGGTGGCTCAGTCAGTTAAGTATCTGACTCTTGATTTAGGCTCAGGTCATGGTCTCAGGACTGGTGGGATCAACCCCCATGTCGGGCTCAACGATAACAGTGCAGGGTCTGCTTGGAATTCTCTCTCTCCTCTCTCTCTGCCTCTCTCCCGCTCATGCTCTTCCTCTCTCTCTCAAAGTAAATAAATAACTTTAAAATAAAGGTTTATTGCTGAATACAATACACATTTCTCCAAAAAGATATCCAAAGGCCCAATAAACTCATCATTAGCCATCAGGGAAATGCAAAACAAAAGCACAATGAGGTGCCACTTTACACCCATTAGGACAGCTACAATCAAAAAGGTAATAACAAGTGTTCTTAAGCATATGAAAAAACTGCGTTGTAAAATGGTACCACTACTTTGAAAATATCCTAATAGTGACTCAAAATGTTAAACATAGAGTTACCATTTGACCCAGCAATTCTACTCCTACATATATATCCAAAACAAATAAAAACGTATGTTCACACAAAAACTTATATGCAGAAAATGTTTATAGCAGCATTATTTATAATAGCCTAAAAGTGAGAACAACCCAAATACCCATCAGCTGATGAAGTGACAAGCAAAATGTGGTATATCCATACCACGTAGAATATTATTAAGGAAAATAAAGTAATGAATTACTGACAGATGCTACAATATAGACAAATTTTGAAAATATGATAAATGAAAGAAGTCAGTCACTAGAGACTGCCTATGATACCATTTATATGAAACATTCAGAATAAATAAATCTATAGAGACAAAAAATAGAGTACCAGTTTCCCAGGGTTGGAATATGGGGGTAGAAAACATTGAAGGAATTTGGGAATTGAAAATTTTCTAAAATTGAGATGATGCACCACTGTTGAACTATAAACTTTAAATGGGTGAATTGTGTATTATGTGGATTATACCTCAAAGCTATTATTTTTAAATGCCAGTTGCTGTCATTTTAGGTGTCTACTTCTTGCCGATATGATCTTAAACAAAATGGGAAGATAGGCACAAGTAGAACAGTCATTACTGACCTAAAATGATTACCCCAATAGTCAGAGAATGCTTGTATTTTTTAAAATTTTAAAGAATAAAATATAATAAATAATTTTAATAAATTTAAAATTTCCATCAAGATAATGGCTCAACACTAGCAAAGTCAGGTAAGGAACTGCATTCATCTAGCTTTCAGAACCATGTTCTTTCCATTATACTTTCTCCATATGGACTGCACAACTTCAAAATTCACAAGATTGTACAGTGAATGGCACCCCTTGGAGCTCAGCACACCACATAAACAGCAACCCACAATGATCCCAATTGGGTCACTGCTCCAAAGGGTAGAAGAGGTTTACTACTAAGTATACTAAACCCTTGGGTTGTGAGTGTAATTTGTTCTGGAAACATGCTTGTAATCAAAGCACTTGTATATCAAAGAGAATTTCCCCATAGGAAATACTGGAAACTCAGATGATTCATTCCACACCCAAAAATATTCATATAAAAACGATTACAATACTGTAGTATAATACAAAATAATAAAGAAAATACAATATATAGAGAAAAATAAACAAATTAACCTTCACTTACCTTTGAAATCTTCATGGTTGGTATGAGGGAGACAAGAGAGAGGAGGGTTATTGTGTAGGATGATTTTCATTATCACGAATGGATGTTGACTACAGTACAGTATTAATGAACTCTTGTCATACACTGTATTTAATGTAACTGCCAATAAGGCAGCAGAGGAAAGGGTCTATATCTGCAGGCATCCTGACCTAGAATGAAACAAAGCATTCCTAAACTTACTCTTGTATAGAAAAGCAGAGGACTGTCCACAGCTGCTTTGAAGTGACAAAAATACAGTAGTGCCAGTTGTGGGCACCTTCCAACATTCTGAAAAGTCACTGATTTCGCCCAAACACCATAGCTTCAGACTGAACATCTGAGCATGGGAGATGATCACCCAGAATCCTGCAGTGAGCTAGAAAGAGAAGAACCATTGGCTCATTCATGATCATGTGACATTCAGTGTCAACTACTACTCATATTGCAAGACATTTATCAAGTTAAAATTTATTAGAAGTGTTTGGTCACCTTGTGGGACACTCAAAGAACAAGTTACTCTGAATCCAAGGTTTTATTGTATTTGAACTTCCCAAAGGTAACGTACATCCTGATTTGTTTACTGAAACTTAGGACGTACTTTGTATTCTATCATCCTTACCCAGGACCATGAAATCAGCATTAAGAAAAGCAAGGCATTTACTGACACCTGCAAGTTACTTCTCTGAAAAGGAACCAGTATGCTGGTAGGAGTCATGGACTGCTGTCTGGGTGAGCAGACTTGTCTAGTGATTTTCTATAGTCAAGCAACCCCAAGCAACCTTCAAAACAAAACAAAATCTTTTTAGCTTAAAGGAATGTAAAAAGAAATCAACATATGATAGAATTTGGCAATTTAATTTGTTTCCTTTAATTTAATTTTCACATGCCAAAAGTGCAGACTAAAGAGGTGTTAAAATGCAGGGAACAACCTTATAGAATTACTGTTGCTCCCTGTAAGAGGTTATGAAGAAGACATAGATGAGAATTTCCCTGAACCACTAAATTTTAATGCATGGTTGATTTGGGCATTTTGAGATGAAGTGTGTAAAGAGCTGATTTCCTTGAAATTTCACAGTGTACATAGATCATAAATGCACAGCTTTGATGTTTCCCTAAGGTTCTTACGTTATCTGTTTAGAAGGCAGTACATTATACAAGTGAAATGCTGAAACCATGTCCACTCTATGCAGATAGTGGATAATTTTTTTTCTGTAAACATTGCTTCTTCTTCAAAAGTTTCAGTAAATTAATGATGAGATACATTTTAAATAATAGATTGCAATAAATTGATATGTTTAAGAAACAGTTTGAAGAGATCATAAAGAAACAGAAGTCTTTCCCCAACAATGGTTATAGAGAAATGGTAAATGTTACTTTCATCTTTCATTAGAAAAGTAATGCTTATTCCTTAAAGAAAAGGTTGAACACAGAAAACATTTTTTAATATCTTAAGAACCACCATCATAAAACAATTATGTTAACATTTTGGTGAAGTTCCTCTTATTTTTCATATCTAATTTGTTTTGTTTTGCAAAGCATCAATTATATATTGCAACCATACTATTTATCTTTACAAGTTTGGGTTCAAAGCCTAATATTTAAGCCTGAAACATGCCATATTCTTCACACACACACACACACACACACACTCACCCAGAATTTTTTCAAAGGACAAGTTTTATTTGCTCTAATTTCCTTAATGTAGCCAGAATATGTATGTGCTCCTTTGAAGCTGAAAGATTCCAGAAGAACTACCACAGTTGGTTAGTCTGATCTAAACAGTTCCCAAAACAGATGTCTGGGGGTGAGTAGAAACTCAGAGGACAGTTGCCCCTGTGAATGTTAGAATACATCATCATCCTGTACAGTTCTGATGCTAATGCTTGGGCCTGGGACTTTTCCTGAAGATATTATTACTCCTCAAGCAGACCACTGGGTTTGTTCAGGTGGGACAGAGGAAAACCTTTCCACAGAATTGTGAAAGTTAAGGATGATTCACCCAACATTGGCCTTGTATCTTAAGATGACAGCTATTTGGATTCAGTCACAAAAGCTACTTTTGCTAGGACAGAAGCCTGGGCATATCTCTGTGTCACCCAGAAAACCACTTCCTTCTGACATATAGCTTTACAGCAAGAGAGAGTCCACTCATTCTTTCTGTGCCTTTCTCCTTTGAAAAGTTTATCTCTGGAGTCAGATTGTCCTCACCTGATCCCAGGGCCTCCTTCGGGGCCACTTCAATCCAACTTTCCTAGAAGAAAGGGGTTGGGTCTTGACCCTTTCTCTCCTAAAGAGCTCCCTGCACCTTATATAAATGAGCCCATTAGTTCCAAGACAAACTTCAACTTCCACCAATCAATGCTTTCCTCAAGCAACAAAACAAAAGTTTGCCTCACCAAACAAATCACTGTCCTCTACATATAAAGCCACATCCCATGGCAGTTGAGAGTATGGGTTCCAAAGCCTCAAGGCCTGGGTTCAAATCTCATCTTTATCATTTACTTTCTTTATGACCTTGTCAGATACCATGAATCTTCTGTTCCTAGACTTCCTCATCTGCATAATAGAGACGATATCAATGTCTTCTTCATAAGAGTGTTACGAGAATTCAGAGTTAACTTATATAATACACTTAGAAAAGCACCTGACATATAGTAAACACTGAATATATGCTAGCTATTAGTGCCCTGATTTTTTCACTTAAAATTATGACTATTTTCCATGTTATTTCTTATAGCTGCCTATTTTATATCAAATGAATGTAAGCTTATTCAACAATTCTCTTAGAATCGGAGATTTAGCTCTTTTCATGTTTTCACTATTACTACTCTATTGACATAAATATCTTTGTGCATTAATTTTCTCATGTTTAGTGTTACATCTTTGAGTTGAAGTTCCAAAATAGAAACAACTAAATTGAAGAATAAACAGTTAACAGCACCTGATAAATTTTGCCAAAATACCTTACAAAATCAATCTAATTGTTTTCAGCAATTTTGATGCCAGTGTAGTCCCAGACCTCAAAAGGTAGAATTTGAAGAAGAAAAAAGACTCCTAATTTTTTAAATAAAATTCTCAAATCTAACCTCAGACTTTATTATGGGTCTTATCTGTCCTCACATTTTGCTCTGAGAGCAATACTATTATTCCAAACCAATACAATGATGTCTCTAGTCTTCAGCTTTCCATGACTTGAACTCAAATTTGTTAAAAATGAAAAATGGGAGCTGACCTTCAATAAATACAAATACTCTCAGTCTACACACTTCTCAGTAAATATTGCTTAAACATTTGTTGTGTCAAAAGCCCTACAACGGAATCAGAGAAAATAAAGAGATGACTCAGAGACAAATGCCTGTGATAAACCTGAAATGCATAAATTCAGAATAGTTGATAAAGAAAACTTAGAAAAGCAAACTTATTCCCCGTCATCAGAATGTTACTGTAGAACAGCAGTATAGCAGATGAAAGCTCTGGGTTAGACTGCTTGGTGTGAAGAATGTTTACTTTGAGCTAGTCTTAATATTAGATAAAGTCTCATGGAAGACTGAATGTAAGTCTCCATTGGTGGTACAGGGATGGCTGAATTAAATTGTCCCCTAACTTTTAATTCCCCTCCTCATGAAGTTTTGGATGGGCACGGAATCACCCAGCTAACCCACATTTCCAAGCAAATCTTGCATCTGAATTTGGTTATGTGATACAGTTATGGCCATGGGGATATGAGAAGAAATTGAGTGTGCAATGCCTCAATATTGCTTTAAAAAGGAATGGGTACACACTAGGCTTTGCTTCTTCCCATAGGTTAATATATGGTAGGATGTGGAGGATCTGCCTTGGTTCCACATGCAAAGAACAAAAGTTTTGGATGACTGAGCTGAACTATTACATGAGAATGGGAAAAGTTCCAGGCACTTTAGGAGTAAGGTTTCTTGGGGGTGCCTGGAGGGCTCAGTCGGTTAAGCATCCAACTCTTGATTTTGGCTCAGGTCATGATCTCAGGGTTCATGGGATTGACCCCTGTGTCAGGCTCTGTACTGATAGCATGGAGCCTGCTTGGGATTCTCTCTCTCTCCCTCTCTCTCTACCCCACCCCTGCTCACACTTACTTTCTCTCTCTATCTCTCAAAAATAAACAAAAAAAAATTAATAGGGTTTCTTTGTTTATAGCAACTTAAGCTTCAACATTCCTGATATAATACAACTCCAGCAAAGGGCAAGTTTGTTTTTATTTGAATTTTAAAAAAGAATGGCCATGAAATATCATCTGAAAAACATAATCACTAATGACTTCTACATTGTTCAGTGATCTTACCCTCCCTGCCAGAAGTGCTGTTGGCCCACCGCCTTCATCTGCCAGTTCCTCACAGTTTGCCTTAGCTGTATAAAGCCACCTTGCCCATGTTCACATCCTAATAAACAGCCTACACATTAGAACCTTCTCATGCTCTACTTGTCAGAAAGTTCAACCTGCAATGGTATGTAACAGGGGTGGTCCCCAAAAGCAGGTAATAGAATGGATTGTCACCCTCTGGCTGGCAGTTAAGGTCCCATCATTGGTGGTAGATGCATCACAGATGGACCCTGGTACAACTAGATGGCCCAATTGCTAAAACTCATGGGTACTGAATTGTGATGGTGTACCAGAGCAAGAGAAGGCCAGAGCTAACACAATGTATCAAACATTTGAAAAACTGGGGGAAATAGTAACCATAATGACAATGGAATTAAGTGGCTATTACTAAGCTCCACTGATGCTCTAGAAAAAGACAATGGAAAGCTGAGAGCAATTAACAGGCAATTGAAAGCTAACTGTGAGAGCCAGAGAGCCTCTTTGGTAGTAATAAGCTCTCACTTCCTGCAGCAGGGGGTGAGACAAAGTTAAGGACCAGACTCAGGATTTAATTGTCACTTGAGGAATTTGTACTTTGTCTTCCAAAAACTCCAGGTTCTCCAGAGTTAGAGGTCTTGGTAATCCCTAAGGCACACTTTCAGCAGGGAACTAACCACGAGACCCTTTGAGTTATAAGCTATCTCCATTGTCTGAGCACTTCGGATGCCTTGTGTCAAGAAACCAGCTGGCAAAAAGAGTCACCCCTTTGGCAGAGTTTCTATGACACAATAGGGGCAAAGAGGGATTTTTTTGACACTTCAATGTTCCACATGGGTGCTGCTTGATATCCCCTTGCAAAGTTTTGATGCTACAACAACAAGTGAAGCCACACTGGCCTAGAGAAGGGCATAGTGACCAGAAATGAGATTCTGGACCATGCCACCAAATAAGCCAGTGAAATCACCAGAGCTTCCAACTGTTGTTTATGGAAATCTGGAATGTACAGTTGAAGAGAGAGAAAATGAACATCAGTTGTAACCTCAAAACCAGCTGCAACAGCAGGGGCTCTGGTTTATCCCAACCAAACTTCCTTTTCTAAGTTTATCCCAGAAAGAGGGGAACCAATTGGAATCTTGGAGGATAAACTCTCTGAAAAAGCAAATAAATAAATATATTATATTAAATATATATATAATATCTATACACACATACATATATTTCATTTTTGTACATATATGTATACATAATTATACATAATTTTTATGTGTATTTATAATAGACATATAAAATTTTATATATACAAATCTGAGTTCAAAGGGTGGATTTTAGTGGGCACCATGAGGCACCACTTAAGGAAGGTCTTGTCTCAGTCTTTGGAAGAGATGTCAGCCAACAGCCTTTGGCTGTCAGCCCCTTAAGGAATTTCCTTAGCCGCACAATCACCTGGCTCAAGATTACACCCTTCCCAGGGAAACACACATTCAGTTGCTAATTGTGGTGGGCCATTAAAAGTCTAGCCATTTTGGCCTAACAAGGGACAACTGTGATGGACCATTTTAACTCTGGAGCCAGCCGAGGCTGTCATCATCAGATCAGCATTGTGGCTCCATCTATCTTTGCCCCATGTGGCTTCCATCCTCTTCCTCCCACAGGTTTTGCTCTCCTGGGCATTCCCTAATAAACATTGCATGTGCTACAACTGGTCTCAGTATCCAATTGCCAGAAAATCCATCAAACTTCTTGAAACACATTATTCACTTCGATTATAAGACACCGCAGTCTCCGGCCTTTCTTCTACTTCATCAACCACTACTTCTTCCTCTTTTACATCATTTCTCTAACTCACATGCACCAGGACTCCTTTTTCAGTCTTCCCCCCTCTTTTATCTATTTCTCTTGCTGATATTGGCTAGTCTTACTGCTTTAAATATCATGTAATCTGTAAAGCAGCCAAAGCAGTTACATTAAAACACAGAATCATGTCACTCCTCCCAAAACCATCCCATAACTTCTCACCTCAATCAGAGTAAAACCCAGTTTTGTTGTTGTTTGTTTGTTTGTGCTACAATGACCTACAAGGGTTGACACCAGTGGCTCTCAGCCCTGGATATATGTTAGAATCACAAGGGGAGCTGCAGATCCAGTTTAGAAAAAATAAGTACAGTATTTCAACTTTACGAACTCAAGGTTTTTTTAATAATATATATATTATATATATTTATATATTTATTAATATTTATTTTAATATTTATATATTTATATATAATATTTATATACTTATATATTTATGTTATTTATATATTTATATTTTAATTAATTTATATTTTAATTAATATATTTATATCAATATTTATATATTATAACATATATAAATATTATATATATATATATGTATGTCACCAAATCAAATATAGGTAATATTACCAAGCAGTAACAGCCATAGATACAGATATAATAAAGCACACTTTTGAATACTATTAAGGTCAGGTTTGTACTTATGTTAGTAACCACTCCCAACCATTACCTTAATTACATAGGTCAAATCTTAGGAATCATCTCTGGCTTTCCAGTTTTTCTCACACACAGAGTCCATCACCAAAGCCCGTGGCTCTTGTTTCAAAAATATATCCCTTACAGAAGTAATCATTAATGTTCAACAAATATCTCCAATCTCCTTCCTATTTCCCAGGTCCTGTGCATATTAGGTTGAAACCATGGAATTAAGACAAGCCAAGCAAGTGTGAATGCCAATAATGAGTACCATCTCCAGTCTAAAGAAACCAGGAGCTAGTATGCCTCCTTTATCTCTCTCTTCCTCTGCTCTACTGACCTTGAAGGCTACATGCTCCAGATGGTGTTGCTAAAATATGGAAGAAACTTTGATTCTTGAGTCACCATTTGGAAGAGAGCTGCCTTGGACAGCTGCCCAAAATGTATCAGACTGCAAGAGGTGAAATACACTTTTATCGGGTTAAGCCATAGAGATTTGGGGATTTGTGTCTTGTGGCAGCTAGCATTAATTACTCTAAAAAAATTAACGCTGGTTCCAGGAATGGGCAGGGGTTTCTCTAAAGAAAACAAAAGCAAAAATACAAGGCATATTTTCAGGGGTCATGTGTCAATCATAACTATGATCATATCATTACTGAGTTAGCAACTCTAGGAGAAGAAATAAGAAAATAGAAAATAAGTAATGTTCATTGCTTAGTGAAGTCACTAAAAATGTTACCTCTTTACACAAGATTTTCTTCTCCCCACTTCCCACAGTTTCAACATTCATTCTGCTGTGTATCACTTCATATTACTCACCATTACCTTAAATTATACAATATTATTGTTTATTCATTGAAGATGTGTCTCACTAGAATAAAATCCCCATAAAAATATGACTGACAGTCCCATGTTTACCACTTTATCATCAGAATATGTAGCAGTGCCTGTCACACAGTAAAAATATATAAATAAATGTTAAACAAATGAAGAACAGAATGAATGACTACACCTTCCTTTGAGATGAAGTCTTCTTTAATCAATATGCTGTGGTAACTGTCTTTTCATTCTCTTTCTCTTTTATTTTTAATTTTTTTAATGTTTTATTTATTTTTGAGAGAGAGAGACAGAACATGAGCTGGGGAGGGTCAGAGAGAGAGGGAGACACAGAATGTGAAGCAGGCTCCAGACTCCAAACTGTCAGCACAGAGCCTGATGCAGGACTCGAACTCATGAACTGTGAGATCATGACCTGAGCCGAAGTCAGCCAGTTACCCGACTAAGCCACCCCGGCACCCCTCTCTCTTCCTCTTTCTACTTCACATTCTTGTTCTCTCTATACAAACTCTCTTTTCTTTCTCCTTTATTCATCTGCTTATCTTTTCTCTCTAAAGACTGGTTTCTCTGCTTCCAAGTTTACACAACAGCCCCACAACTTCCAAATTAATGTGTTCTCTTATTATACCATAATTCCTAAGTTATCTTAAGAAATGACCTTATTTAGGGGTGCCTGGGTGGCTTAGTTGGTTAAGTGACTGACTCTTGGTTTTGGCTCAGGTCATGATATCAAGGGCTGTAGTTTCAAGCCCTGTGTCAGGCTGTGTGCTGACAGCACGGAGCTTGCTTGGGATTCTCTGTCTCCCTCTCTCTCTCTCTGCCCCTTCCCACTTATATGTGCTTCTCTCTCTCTCTCTCTCTTTCTCTCTCTCTTTCAAAAATAAATAAACATAAAAAAAAAAAGAAATGATCTGATTTAGTTGGCTTGGGTCATTTATGACCATTTTTGTCTATGTGGGGAGAGGAGGTATATACACAAATATCAATGTCCTAAGTAGAAATCTCAAAATACGTTCTACTACAAATGCTCTCGAGAGCAGAATAATGAAGAGGAAGCTGATTAATGAATTTTCAAATACCTGCCCCTTATTTGTGACATAAATCCTTTATCAGGACACCAACCATTTAAAAACAGTAATGAAAAAAAAATCCTAAAAATTGTATTCTAAAAAGGAAATAGATAGCTGAGTAATATTATTGACCATTTTGAAGAGCAAGGGAAAAGCAAATATTTTAATCAATTTTTATATCATCCAATATCCCCCAATCTTTAGAGTTACTTGTTCAGTTTTTATGTTTAAAGCAAAACTCTCTTTGTTGGAAGCATATTCAGTCACAATATTACAAAAAATATATAAGGGTTAAAAATAAAATCACATATACTTTTTTCTATATGGAATTATTTTATTCTGTCATTCATTTAGGAAAGGAAAAATTAAACAGCTCTAGCAACAAATTTATAAGCAGATAAAAAAGCAAGTTTAGCTATAACTTACTCGAGCACTTTCCTGGAAAAGTTACAGATCAAACTAAAGATTCTGACAGTAAATACCCTGCTTATGAGTATGATTTATCCATGGATATAGCTACTGATTTAAAATAAACTCACAGCTCATACTATAAAAACTATGCTTTACATATTACTCCAATTATGTCATCTAGTATAATCAGGACTTTTGACATTCTCATTTTAGAAAAATAATTTTAATATATTTTATGATTATGTGATAATTTTTTAAGGTATAAGTGTTATACATAGTTGTGTGATATAGACATATGTGTATATGTATGTAATATATATACACACACATAAACCCAGTGTTTTGGGTCAAAAATATTAAATTTAAATAAATTTTAAATCTATATCACAAATATGTACTTATCCTACCTTTTGATTTCTCCCCTTAAATTCTTCAGATATCCATTATTCTCTGCTGCCCAGAAACTATACAATTTTACTACATTACTAAGGTCTTGTTATTTTATTCCATAAAAGATTTCTTTTGTTTCCCTTTCCAGACCAACCAGAAGATAATATTCCAGAATGTCAAATAGATGATTATCTTATTATTTTATACCATAAAAAAGTTTTAATGCTCCCCATATTCATTCAAGTAGGGGACACACACACACACACACACACACAACCCCCAAACTGACAGCATGCTAAGTGTTAAAGAAAAAATAGTGAACAAGCCAATTTCCTAAACTTTTGTTGCTTAGAATCTAATAAATAAAAATTGTTAAGCCCTTACTACATTCAACACGTTATGTACAAAGTATAGTAGGTCATTTTGTTCTTCCAACCCTTTGACCTAGGGTTAATATCATTTTAAAGATGTCATAAATTAGGGGCGCCTGGGTGGCGCAGTCGGTTAAGCGTCCGACTTCAGCCAGGTCACGATCTCGCGGTCCGTGAGTTCGAGCCCCGCGTCGGGCTCTGGGCTGATGGCTCCGAGCCTGGAGCCTGTTTCTGATTCTGTGTCTCCCTCTCTCTGTGCCCCTCCCCCGTTCATGCTCTGTCTCTCTCTGTCCCAAAAATAAATAAAAAACGTTGAAGATGTCATAAATTAGTTAATAAGCCAAAACTCAGATGATGTTAATTTTTGTCTGTGGATAGCTAATCCTCAAACACAAATATTAAGCACTAAGATAGTGTTTGAAGCACTTTTACATAGAATTTGAATAAGAAACGAAGAACCCCACAATCCTATTTCATCAAACACCTTCTTCTAGATAATTGCTGAGAAAACTAAAGACATATATCACTAATAAATGGGAGCCCAAAACATCACTCTAGTATGAGGTAAGCTAATAGTGATACTCAAATGCAAGACTTTCTTGTAACCTAGATCAAACACACAGCTTAGACTCAAGCCCTAAGTGGGCTTCTATATGTCAAAGAATGGAATCCAATCAGGATGATTCCCTGGGTTTGAGAGGAACACAGATGTGCAAGAGGGGTAACTGGCCTTCCCATGCACCAGTGGCCCTTGATCTCCTTACAGTCACTGGAGAGAAAGACAGAAAGAGAAAGAGAAGTAGTAAAAAGATGCTCACGCTCTGTCTCTGTCTCAAAAATAAATAAACATTAAAAAAAATTTTTTTTAGTGGGGGCGGGGGGCAGTACCTGGGTGGCTCAGTCGGTTAAACTTCTGACTTCAGCTCAGGTCATGATCTCGCGGTTTTTGAGTTTGAGCCCCGCATGGGTTCTGTGCAGACAGCTCCAAGCCTGGAGCCTGCTTCAGATTCTGTGTGTGTCTCTCTCTCTGCCCCTGCCCCACTTGCGCTTGCTCTCTCTCTTTCTCTCTCTCTCAAAAATAAGCATAAACCCTTTTTAAAAATTAAAAAAAAAAAAAAGAAAATGCTGAAGAAGTCTTCCAAGAAATATTTAACTTGGGGAAGTCTTCAAAGGAGTATCTAACTTGTGTTATAGGGATTTAGCAGGAGGAGTTTGGCCAAAATTTAGTTATTTTCAGGAATAATTGATGGGAGATGGTTCTGGGAAAATGAGGTATTATACTTATAAATTACCATTTATCGATTGAGCAATGTGGATTTTATCAAAAGGGATGCAGAAGAAGAGTAAGGAGATAGAGCTGTGTGTAAGAGGGAATAGGGAAAACAGTTGCAGGAAGCAAGGACATGCATTTTTAAATGTGCAACAAAAAGGGGATGAGGTGCCATTGAAGAATTTATTGTCACCAACAATATTGAAACAGCCTGTTCATCTAAACAAAGTATAAACAATAAAATTATGCTATAGTTAGAAGTTGCATTTATCATTTGGAAGTTATCTTTTTCTTTCTTACAGTTTACAATATCAGGAGGAAAATACAGAGGAATGAATGAATGATAAATAAATCAAATCTATCCCTCCAAAAATTTTTAAAAGCTGACAAATGCAAGTTCTATAGTTCTATTATAACACTACATTAAGTTGAGTACTAAAAACAAAATTGGTTATTATTTAAAATTTGATGTTGGGCATTCTCCCAACACACATTTTCCACACCAGAAAGTTAGAAATTTACTGGCCTTAATTCCTATCTTTAAACTCATTTCATATCCAAACAAGCTGTTTTATTCAATAAATATTTATAAAGCTCTCTCCTGACATGCATTCAAAGTTGTTCTGTCACAGAGAAAAGGTTAGCAAAGCTCAATTAGACCAAATAGAATGCTTGAGAGAACAGAACTGTCTTTGGCATTTTTTGAACGTCAATACTGTTAGTGGATTCTATGTCCTTGGACAAGGAATTTTGTAGCTCTGGGCTGGAATTGACAAATTTGTCAGTAGCACCTGCCCACACCAATCTCTGTATGGGGATGAGTAATAAGCCATCACATCAGGGTTACACATGATAATATAGAATAAATTTATTTTCAGGTAAGCATTTCCCAGCTTCTTCATATCCTTAAAAGAAAACTTGCATGGTTGCTTTGAGACTGGTATATGCTCTATTCCACCTCAGAGGAAAGTACCATTTAATACTGAAATATCTGCAGAAGAGACAATACTAAACAATATTTAGAGAATCTTTTGAAAAAAAAAGAGATGTTACTCTCAAGTCACTATTTTCTATTTTCTCATCTTTTAATTGTGCTTCTTAAGTAAAAACTAAAATGTGCAGTAATTCCCAGCTTGATCACCAGAGAACACTCATTTAAACACTGGATATAAACAGTCGAAATTGAGATTCAAACTGAGCAAATGTTCGGTTTAGTAAGACAAGTACATGTTAAAGCTGTAGATTTGGAGAGAACCATGTGGATCTGAAATGCAATGCCTATATGTCTATGGAACAGAACAATAGCAAATGCAGATCTTTTTTGTTACATGACTGATCTGTGTAACTGGATAGAGAAGAACTCTACCGATAATTAAGGAGATACATAGAAATGTAAAGGAATCTCCGATAGGAATGAAGTAAAAAAGGGGAATGGATTAAATACCACCAGTTTTATTCCTTTTCTCAACTATGTGTTAGCAAAAGATATTTCCACATAAATGCATTTTTAAATCATTAGTCAATGTGGGACATTTTCTCAGCAAAGTAAGAAAACTAAATTCTGGGGTGCCTAGCTGGCTTAGTCAGTTGATCGTCTGACTCTTAATTTTGTCTCAAGTCATCATCCCAGGTTTGTGGGATCAAGCCCCATGTCTAGCTCCATGCTGAGCAGAGAGCCTGCTTAAGATTCCCTCTCTCCCTCTGCCCTTCTCCCTGCTCTCTCTCTCTCTCTCTCTCTAAAATAAAGGAAAATTAAATAAATAAATAAATAAATAAATAAATAAATAAATTCAAAAAATAAAAAAAATACTAAGTTCTGGCATTTAACTTTACCAGTAACTTGCTATTTGACAAGTGAGACACTATTCTCTGTGAGACACTATTTTTATCAAAAATGGAACTAATATCTTTTCTCCCTTTCTCCCAATATTTTAAGGATAAAATGAGATAGTAGGTAAACATAAAGTTCTGCATTTAAGTTCAAAAGTTAATTGCTCAAAAGAAGTCCAAATATACGGTAGGAGAAACTATGCTTAAAATTATACTGAAAAAGACAAGATTATAACCTCTTATGAATGGACATTCAATTAACTGGCTGCTAAAAAGCTAATGAAATCCATGACTACACAAATAGAACTACTATACAGCTCAAGGAAGAGAACAAGTTATCATACTCTGTACTGGTCACATCAAGGTAACATTGCTCAAAACTTTGAGAAGCTTCCTAAGAAAGTATAGTGTTTGGAAACTGTGTCTGAGGAAAAACTTCTTAAATAATCAGGGATGATTACCCAGGAAAAGTAAGGCTTCAGAAGTGTTGTCATTACAACATCACATTAGCAAAAGAGAGTGGAATTGAAATGTGTGTGGCCGTTAGAACTGTCCATAAGTGAAAAGACAATGCTGAAATGTAATTAATTTCCTGTCATTAGAAGGGATCAAGTATAGGCTATACAATCAATCAACCACCTGCCAGGGTGTTACAGAGAAGGCATGACTAGACATGCTCCAAGGTCTCTTTCAACTAATTTAAAAATTATACATTTGTAAAATTATAGTTCTAAAATTAACAATTTATACGAGAGAGAGACAGCCATCTTACAGTAGTAGGTTTCTCCAATGGAAAAATCACTAAGTAATATGCTTATATGCTATTAATCTGAAGATGATGGTTCTCAATGGTAAAAAGAAGAGAAAAAGAACAATTAACTCTCATTACCATTTTCACAATGAATGTTGTGATTTAGGTGCTACTGTCAAGCACATGATTAAAAACATACTTTTTAATGTGAACATGAAATTTATGTACCATTTCTATTAATAGGAGCTGTATTGCTTCCATTTTGAAAATAAACTATAAAATTTTTGTCTCAGAAATGACTTAAAAGGAATAAATTGTGGGTTTTTTGGAGTTAAAACCAAGAAAACAATATTGAACTATATTATAAAAATAACTTTTTCATAAAATAAGTTATGGTCCAATAGAAAATGACTTAAGCTTTTTTTTTAACTTTCTATCTCATTTCAGACTGAGATTGTTGGCATAGATTTACATAAGTTTTCAGAATGTATAACTTCCCATGAGCTAAGTAATTTGAAAACATCTTGGTTTTAGTATACATATATTTAATAATCTGAAGTTACATATAAATCAATAAACTTTTAAGCAACAAAACTCTACTAGATTTTGTGGACATATATGGGGGAAATTCAAAATTCATTCTAAAATCATATTTGACCATATAATAAAATTAAATATATAATTTGGCCACTTACTCTTTTTTGTTATTCAAGTACATTGAGAAAGCCCAGACAGGCTTAGTGAGCCCATTCCAAAACCACATAGTTAGAATCATAAGATTTTGACAACATAACTGCCCTTAGGGAACATCTCTTGAAGGTAATCCACATTATCAATTGTCTTCAGGGACCAGGCAGGTAAGAGAAAGATAATACTTCAGACAGGGATAGAGTTTGCGGACCATTATAGACTATCTCCTGGCAAAATGTAACAAATTCAATTTATAACAATTAAATAATGATCAAACAAACATTTGTCTATACCAGTTCTGACTCAGAGCCAATGAGGTGAAACCCTGGATTTAATGCTCAGCCTTGTTTTATAGATAGAAAACAGAAGTGAATACTGGGTTAAAGTAAGTGACTTTTTCAAAGTCATTATAGTAAATCATGGCAAAGCTAGGTCTAGATTCATGTTCTGTCTCTCAGTATGATGTTTAGTCATTATATAATGACTCTATTTCCAATATTCAAGGCTTTCTGTTCTGGCCTTTAAAATATATACATATATATTTGTCTTATAACCCTGATTCATACTCGTTGTTGCTTTTTTCCTATTTACAGAAGGCTACTATGTGAAGTAAAACACAGTGAAAAAACTTTATAAACATATTTAGTAGATATCTCCCTCTATTGTGAGAGGCAGATTAAACTCATAATAAAAACTGAGTCTACCATATTCTTTATTCACATCTAGCTCTACTGTATTTGCATACATATTTCCTTGAAAAGAACAAGAAACCATTTTACAACCCCCTGTGCAGTTGGCCTGGCATGGATCTTCACAGTCTGCTATTAATAAAAGAAACTTTGTTAGAACAAATCAAAGAATAATAAATATTTGCTTGCTAGCAAGTCATTTGCAGATAGACCATCATCCCACTTCTTTTTTTCACAGCCTAAACATGTGTCGTTGCATTTTGAGAAAGATGCATTTTTGCTTAGTTGAGACATAGTGAGCAAATGGAGCCCTCAATCGGGTGATCTGCAAGAATGACACTGTACCAGAAATAATCACCATGTTTACATGGGTTATGTCCATCAGGACATTAAGCAATTGTTGCTCCTAAATAGGCCAGAGAAGAGAAACAAAAAATCTAATGAGCATCATTATTGAAGTGGCTTCAGTCTCAGGGTCCAAATTACAATTATTTGCCTCTCAGCCTTCTGATTATATAGGAATTCTTCAATAACAATTTATCTCTTCCAGAAATGTGTTCTTCATTCTCAAAATAGAAGCATAACTCTACTGTGAACACAATGATGAAAGATGAGAGCATGCAGCCTAATCCATTTGTATGAATGAGTTGGTTTGATTTCCTTTTTGGCAACCCCAGACCCAAAGCATTAAGAACAAATGTGTTCATTCAACAAAAATGTGTCTTATTTGATTGAATAATGCTTTGATCCAAGCAAAAAAAAAAAAAAAAAAAAAAAAAAAGAAAGAAAGAAAGAAAGTCTTAGAAAAATGGAAAAGATCTGTGAGGAAGCTAATGAGATATTCATTTTTTTCCATTGGATTTTTTTTAAGAATTCTTAATTCTCATCTAAAATATAAGAATGACATACAGCTCTTTCCCACTGACTCAAAGTTTCTAACTAGTTACAGTTTTTCAGTTATTCCCTGCTTCTAAGATCAACTGTTTATCTAGCCTCCAGTATTAGCAGTGACTATTTCTCTTAAGATTTTTTTGGTTGTAATCAACAGAAGTTAACAATGAATAACCACAGAAGATAAAAATATTTAGTGGAAGGTTGCCATGTAACACACAGATTCAAAGATAATACTGATGATTCAGATTCAGAGATGGACAAGAATTAGGAAAACTAAATACTCAAATTCCCAGGGGCAAGTATCTGACGGGCCTAATTTGGGGCACTATGCTAAGAGAAAACACAACACATTGAATGGAAATTCTGACAAAACCACACAGAGGAAAAGTAAATCCCCAGAATAAAAAGGGGGTGCTACTATCAAATGGGAGGGAGGGGGATTAACATAAATATGCATTACCCTGCTTTTCACATTTTGGCTGTGATCAGTGTAAAATTAGAAAGCCAGATGCTGGGGAGCCTGGGTGGCCCAGTCAGTTAAGCATCTGACTCTTGATTTTGGCTCAGTAATGATCTCACAGTTTGTGAGACAGAGCCCTGCACCAGACTCTGCACTGTCAGCATAGAGCCTTCTTGGAATTCTCTCTCTCTCTCTCTCTCTCTCTCTCTTCGCCCCTTCCCTCTTTGCTCTCTCTCAAAATAAATAAACATTTAAGAAAGAAAGAAAGAAAGAAAGAAAGAAAGAAAGAAAGAAAGAAAGAAAGAAAGAAAGAAAGAAAGAAAGAAAACAAGAAAGAAAACAAGAAAAGAAAAGAAAAGAAAAGAAAAGAAAAGAAAAGAAAAGAAAAGAAAAGAAAAGAAAAGAAAAGAAAAGAAAAAAGGGAGAGAGAAAGAGAGAAAGAAAGGCAGATGTTAATAGAGGCCCAGAGTACCAGTACAGGCTTTGCCCATTCCTCCAGATTTGCCTCCATCTGACTCCAGTCTTACTATCTGATTAAATACACATTTTCAACACTTCTGGTTTGGGACCAGGCCTGTGCCTGGGGACTCTTGCTATTTTCTGCTTCAATATCACAAAAAGGAAACCAAACAAACCATCAAAGACTCCTAACTTAAATTCTTGTGATTTTTTAATTTATTTTATTTTGTAGAAAACATAAATGCTTACTACCAGTCGTTTCTGGATGTCTATGAATCTTTCATAGCAGAAAGAGTATTAAACAAAAAGACATAGTTTTATATAAATCAGAGGTGAATAACCAATTTCTCTTTTTCAGATTTACAAACTTTTAAGCCTGATGGGAAAATAAATATTGGGGGAATATTTGTTTATTTAACAAGAATACGTAAAAACAATTTTACTTGCCCAACATGCCCTGGTAAGCATTTTGGCTGACGAATATGTTATGATGTGCTTAGTAGGCCTAAATGAAATTCTTACCTGTTGCAGCACCATCATCATTAAGATGTGCTATTTCCACCCCATGATGAATGCTTTGCAAACATTAGTCCCTGATGTTTAGAGACACTTCTGATAAGAATGTCCCTACTTCTACATTATGGATAAAGACGCTAAAGGCTACAGTCGTCAAGTACATACCTACAGTCCTTAGCTAACAAATGCTTAGAACTGGACTAGGGGTTAAAGGCTTCTTGCAGTTCAGTTCTTATCCACTATGCCATATTTCTCCAAAACTCATCAGATAGCTTTGAATATTATTTAAGAAAAATGAATCTCATTTATTCTTATCAGGTGGCTCAAATTTAATTCAGCTGACTTAATCATAGACAGTGTCTATAAAATTTAAATAAAGGTGTAGAATCCAGCATAGGAGGGTCAAGAGCACATCTAGTGTTCAAATTTCACATTGTAAAAATAAATTACAGTAACTCTCTAATGAATTCAACTGATACCTTTATTTTAATTGCCCATCACTGAGATCTTACTACGAAGTAACCACATTACTAGGGACATAATTTAGCCATATGATAAAAGTCATGGCTAATATTATTGAGTACTCACTATTTGATTAATATTGAATATAAAAATAGCCCCACTTCTTGCCCCATCCTATTCCTCTAGTCTTTTCTTAAACAGAAGTTATTATCTGTTCTATACATGGTTTCTCACCACTGACACTACTGATGGGTTTGAATAATTTTTTTTTGTTTGTTTCAGGGGTTGTCCTGTGCGTTGTAGAGTGTTTAGCACCATCCCTGACCTTGACCCACTGGTTGCCAGTAGCACCAACTCTGCAGTGTGACAACCAAAATATGTCCAGAATTTCCCAAATGTTTTGAGAGCTTAAGAAGGAGGTATAAAATCACGCTCAGCTGAGAACCAGTGCTCTTTAGTTAATCCCCTTCTGTACCCACTTCTTGCCCTCGTTTCTGCCATGTTTATAGGAATCTTCCCATCTATAATCACCTTTCTCTCCAGAAACTTTAAACTCTTTTACATAGATTCTTCTTGTTGGCTTTAAATACACAAGTTACCCCTTTTTAAGAATACTAATTAAAAATTAACTAGCCCCTTAGGCTTGGTTTAGCCCCTGTCTTGCCTCTCTTCTTCCTTCACAGCCAAATTTCTTGGAAGAGCCGTGTCTTCATGTTGTGTCCTTCATTCACTTTCCTTTCACTCTGTAGCCCCACCCAACATTGGTTTCCATCAATCTCCCTCTCTTTCACTTCTGTGCATAACAATCTCCTAATTTTCTTTTCTTTTTGGAAATCTAGCTTTCTCTCTCTCTCTCTCTCTCTCTCTCTCTCTCTCTCTCTCTGTCTCTCTCTGTCTCATGCTCATTCTCCATTACCTCACCATAAAATGGTAGAGCTTCTCAAGGCTGATTCTTAATTCTCCTTTTTTTCCCCCTCAAGATTCTGTGATCCCAGAGCTTTAAAAGCCACATATGACATATGGTGATAGCTCACAATATTCCCAGGTATCTCCTCAGAGCACCAACTAATTGTATGGGTCTGACTTATTATTTGGCATTTCCTTTTGGAGACCCCAGAGCACCTCAAATGCCATATGTCTAAAATACAACTAATGATCATCTTATCTATAAAACTATTTTTGTTCATTTTTCTATACTATAATTGGATCTTAGACTCATCTTGTTTTACAGTTGAGAAGCCTAAATGCTGTTCTTGAAACCTCCATTTTCTTTTACCTCCATATCCATTTAATCACAATTATGTAAATTTTGCCTCTTAAATATCACTCAGTTCTATCCACCTTTTCCATATTCATCAATTCTGGCCTAGACCATATGCTCAAAGTTATGCCAATAGTATCCCACTAATTCTATCAGAATCCATGCAGACCTGCTCCAGGTAGAGTGATATATTTAAAACAGAGATCACTGATCTCACTATTCTATACCTTTAAAAACTTTAAGCCTCCCCAATGCCATGCGAAGCACACATTATGTAAAGTTTATACTAGAAGCAAATCACAGTACAAAGCACTGTAGCTAACTCCTCATCAAGCTATACAGCAGTGAAATCTATAACAATGACAACAAAACAACAACCAAAACATAAAACTTTCACTAGGAACCACATACTATTCTAAGTACTTTACATACATTGAAAATTTTCATCTTCTCAACAGTCCTAAAAGATAAATGTTATTTTCATGTTCATTTAATAGATGAAAATACTGAGTCACAGAGAGTCAGAAGCAATCTGAAAAGACTATACATGCTGAAGGGTCAGAGGCAGGATTATAATGCAGACACTCCTGTTCCAGGTTTACAGTCTAGACAATGACATTATTCTTTCTCTCAATCATATAAGAATTTTAACCACTTCACAAAATAAACATCAAGATTTTCATTTAACTGAACTTTTCTTACCACATTTGCAGTGATAATTAGTGTAGACATTGGAGAAAACAATAGTCTTCAATTGTTACCATTTAAGAAACATTTAATATTTTCAATTAAATGTGTGTTACAATAATGCCCCTTCTGACATGTTTGGACACTAGAGGAAATAGGCTCACCCAGCTAACTATGAAACAGAATACATCTATAAAGAGTGGGAGAACCATGCTAAAGGCAACAAATGCTTTCATGGCATCAAGAAGATTAAATGCATTAGTGAAAAGGAAATTCAGAGGTACACTTTTGTTATGAACAACCATCAAGAACAACACAAGCAATGCTGATATTTATTGAGCATTTATTATAAACAAAAAATTGAGTAGAGCCTTTTATGTGTAGTAATTTATTTGCTTCTTACAGAAACTCTATTTGCAATAAATATCATTATCTGTAATTCACAGGTAAGTCAACTGAGACTCAATACTACAGAGCAAAAAAACCGGCCTGGAATTTGGATCCAACTTACTTGAACTCTAGTGATCATAAAATAAAATTAAAAAAAAAATTAAACCACTACTTCTTATAGAAGTAAAGTAAAATAAGATAAAATAAACATAAAATAAAATAAAATAAAATAAAATAAAATAAAATAAAATAAAATAAAATAAAATAATAAAGCATACTGATGCAAACATAGGTCAGATCTTTCCAGGTCCTGGTCAATGATAAGACTGCCTTGCCAAGAAACAACTGAGAAATATATAAGAAAACCTTCAGAGCCTCAAAAAGAAAGAAGCTGAGTTTACTTACACAGCTGCCCTATTTGCCTGCTCTGCTCTTTGGCTCTGCTTTGCTCTGAAAATTTGGTAATTGGTTTTTAAAGCAAGAAGTTGTTCTTTAGCAAAAGGCTCTTGGTCCAGCCTTTAGATAGATTAATTTTTTAAGCCTTCACAGCTTATTCTTCAAACACTACTCTCCAGCGCTGCCTGAGGAAGGCAATCACTTAAGGCCCTCAACACACAGCCAGTATTGGAGAGTGTAACTGGCTGAACAACAAAGACAAAAAGAGGGGGGGAAAGGTTAAATTCAAATAAAAACTGAATTAGAAGTTGCTCTTTGTTCTTCCTGACCTCTGGAAAACTTACCTAAAAATAATTTATTTTGGTGTGTATCAGTAATTCTTGAATCAGAGACCACCCTTCTGATGTACAGAAAGGAGAAGAGATTGAATGTTGTCTGAAGACCCCTTTAAAGTGAGCTTCTGGGGCACCTGGGTGGCTCAGTCAGTTAAGCATCTGACTTCATCTCAGATCATGATCTTGAAGTCTGTGAATCTGAGCCCCACGTCGGGTTCTGTGTTGACAGCTGAGCCTGGAGCCTGCTTCAGATTCTGTATCTTCTTCTCTCTCTGCCCCCTCCCCTGCTCATGTTCTCTCTCTCTCTCTCAAAAATAAATAAAGATTAAATATATTAAAAAAAAATAAAGTGACAGCTTCTGACATAAGTCTTCTTGTAGAATTCTTCTCAGGATCTGCTTGACCATAGCTTCTCTCTCTGAGACATCTGTGGTGGTTGGATAATTTTCACACATATGAAAAACTAAATTTCTAAAACCAATAGGAATTTAGAAAGAACAAAATTATCTGGTTGTGAAGAAAAATGCATTGCATGATATTAGAGGGCGTTTGTAAAAAGAACTCTCTTTTTCTTCAGATGGATCCACTACAAAGCATTATCTCAGACTCAGTGATGAGGTATATGCCAAGACTTCAATAACCATCCACTCATTATGCAATGGAGCATCATATGGTAAATTAAAGCTTGATCAAAATTTCTTCTGCACTTTGTAATGAAAAGGAGCCTGACTTGAGTACACAGGCCACAGTTCACAACCCAATTCTGAATCCATGCCATAAAAGAAAATAAGATGGTTTCTAGGTAGCTTGCAAGAGCATCTAAAGTGCCTGAACATGTTCTGTAGACGACAACATAGAATTATGTTCCACTATTACTATTACAAAATAAGACCCATTTTATTGATAGTAGAAATGTTTAGTTAGGCTAAAATACTCTAAAAATAAACCCACAAATCTAATGTCTCAAACACAGTAGTTGCCTATTGCTTTCTCAGTGAAAAGTAGGTGATGTTGGCAGGTAGCTCTATCTGCTAGATTTCACCCCACAGTGAAAAGGGGTCCCAACTTCTTCCATTCTGCCATCCCTAGAACCTAGTCAGTGCCTAGACTCCATCAGAAGAAGGGAATAAAGAGGACACCCACTTTTTAAGGGTCATATCCCAGAAAAGGCACACAGCAATTCCACTTTCATTTCATTAGTGAAAACTAAATGCATAATTCATGTATCTAGATGCCAAAGGGGCTGGGAACTATACTCTCTGTCTGAGAAACTGCCACTCAATCATGCTTCTGCTGGCACAAAAAAGGAAAAAGGGTTTTGGTGGCCAGTTGGTCAAATCCATCACAAATCAACAAGAGTGCAAACAATTTCAGTTTGACTGACAACAGAATTTCAAAGGGAGAAAGTTAATAATTTAGGTTCCAGGGACCAATTATTCAAAATCAATGTAAAAATATCAGGAAAATAGCAAACACAATTTTGAAATAGAAAGAATCAAAATGTTGGAAAGCATTATAGATGACAACTAAAAATTCAATCTTGGATCAATGGTCAATAGTTTTGCTACTTTATGCTAGAGGAACAGAGGAAACAGTACATAACAGGAGATTCAGATAGACCTGGTATAATTGAAGGCTCTGTGTATTTCCAGCTATATGAGCTTGAGACAGTCAGTTAAGTTCTCTCTAGGCTTCCTGTTCTCTAAAATGCAGTTAATACCATCTATCCATATGACTTTTAGTAATTTATTAATATATAAAAATAATTTAGCAGGGTTTATGGTACCGAGAAATGTTAAATAAGGCAGCCATTACCATTATTATTTTTGTGACATAAGTTTAAATTTAGAAGTTACCATAACATACTCAAAACCAAATTCATTATCTTTTCCTGCAACTCTTTTCAAGTTCTTTGCCTGAGAGATGCTTCTATTATTGGAAAAACAACTGCATCTGGACTCAAACCTTTGTAGCCACCTTTGATTTCCTCCTTATCCAAATTCCATCCAAATAGCCATCACGTGCCTATCCTATCTTCCTAATTCACATTTCTATTGCTTTTTTCATTAGACTTTCCTACTATGAGCCTTTTAATCCATCAGTGGCAGGTCAACTTGAAAGACAGTAAGAGAAAAATAGTTCAAACTGTATTCCATTCCATCTAGTCCACCCTATTCCAATCAAAATTTTCAAATCACCTGATTTTATGAGACTTGTGGATTTTTGTTTAGAGAAAGAGAGAATGTAAGTGAGGGAGAGGGGCAAATGGAGAGATGGAGAGAGAGAGAGAGGGGCAAATGGAGAGATGGAGAGAGAGAGAGAGAGAGAGAGAGAGAGAGAGAGAGAGAGAGAGAGAGAGAACACCTCAATCAGGGTCCGTGCTCAGTATAGAGCCTGACACAGGGCTAGATCCCATGACCCTGGGATCATGACCTGAGCTGAAATCAAGAGTCTGATGCTCAACTGGCTGAGCCACCCAGGCACCCTTATATGTGTAGATTTTAAATCAAGGCTTAATTCACACTGTGGTCTCAGATTTTATCTGAGTAGGAGTTCCAAGGTACAAGATATTAACTGCTCTGGCATTTTAAAATGATTGTCATTTAAAAGCAAGTACATAAAATCATTTTACATCTTTGCTTGCACACACACAGATAAAAAGATTACTTATACTACCTAACATAAAGGCAACTCTTGCCATATTCAAACATCATAAATCTTATTTCCAAGTACTTATAACATTTCTTTCATCAGTGAACCATCTGATTTCTTTAGCAAATCTGATATGTGATTCTATCACCTTTTTCTGATTGTTTGTCCAAACTAGGCACTTCTCACATGAATTACCATCATCACCTAATTTGTCTCCATGTTTCTTGTATTTTCTTGGCATGTTGATTTATTTTTTTAAATTGGGCAACATTTGAATATATAATGCAGCATGGCACCTAAAATGATAGCTGAAGGGAAAAGATTATTTTTCAAACTTCTTCCTTCTGCACCATTTAATCTGAGATATTTGATGTCCATTTTACCTACTAAGTGTGGAAAAACTTTTAAGGGTATAACAAGGGTATAACAGAGAGGAAAAATAATGGGCTTTAGAATATGATAGACCTACCTTTCACCCTTGATGCTACAAATTATTCCCTATGTTAACTTGCATGTTTTAGTTAACTTTGAGACTTACTTTCCTTATTCTTAAAATGGGAATATAATATCATACCCTTAAAATTACTATGGAGTTTAGATAGGCTAGATTTTAAATTCTTTGAAATAAAATACCAAGACTTGATCATTCAATAACTCACTATTATATTCCCAGAGCCTAACACAGTGTCCTACACAGGGTAGGCAGTCGATAAACGATAAGTCAGTATTATTCCTAATAAAATGTTATAAAAAAAAACCTGGACTAGTCATATATAATGCTAGATAGAAGTAAACACTGATGTGCCACAAATAATACATTTTATTAAGAAAGATTACAGAAGCAGTGAACAAATAAAAAACCCTCAAGCTAAAAATCAACCCTCAACAAGTCAGTAATCTTTAAAGAACGAAAAAAAAAAAAAAAACTCCTAAAGTGCTGGATTTAGTGTTAGTACATGATTAAATAAACTATCTAGCCCTGAGATACAGAACACCCTAAATGTCCTAAGGAAAATACCTTCAGGAAAAGGGAAAGGAAAAAAGTAAAATTTGATCTCTCTGTTCCAAGTGAGAACAAAAGTGAATCTCTAGTATCTCCAGTTTGATGGTGTATGGAATTTGGCAAGAATTCGTCTCCAAATGAATAACCAAAGGTAGGAGATCCTTTCTGAGACATTTTGTAGATGCCTTCATTTTCACTGTGCAGCCATTATACCAATACTAGAAGAAGGACAATATTAATAAAATCCTCTTTACATATGCACCGAAATCATCAAAATGTCGTCAAGTCCCGACAGCACCATCTGCTTATTTTTATTGAACCCTGAACCAGCTCGTTTTTTTTTTTTTTTTTTTTTTTTGGGACAGAGAGAGACAGAGCATGAACGGGGGAGGGGCAGAGAGAGAGGGAGACACAGAATCGGAAACAGGCTCCAGGCTCCGAGCCATCAGCCCAGAGCCTGACGCGAGGCTCGAACTCACGGACCGCGAGATCGTGACCTGGCTGAAGTCGGAAGCTCAACCGACTGCCCCACCCAGGCGCCCCTGAACTAGCTTGTTCTATTCACATGCAATGGTTGCTTAATCAGCATCTCATTGTTTAAAACAGAAATTGGTCTTTTTACCTCAGTTCCGTTCTTTGGAACTGCATGTTTCCATAAAACAATACGGCATACTTTAATTTTTACTGCATGACATGGCACATTCAGCTCCAATGACTTGTACTGAATTACTCAAATTATAAACAGCAGTTCCAAGGCACAAATGCAAACTAGATCTGGTCACATTTTTTGTATTGTAAAACACAGGAGAAATATGGCAATTGGAACAGCCACTGTTCAGTGTCTTGTGGAGCTTTGTTTTCAGTCAGTGCTACAAAGTGAGTCACATATTCAGCATGGCTTCTCTTAAACCAACAGATCAAGAGTTTATCATAAAGTCATGCTGTAGTGCTGGTAGACTCAGAAAGTTGTGTATTATAATTTTCTATTTTTTGGTACCTCAGCACTTTCTGGCTCCTTTTCTAAGAGGTGACTTTAATATGCATCAAAGAGGGCAGCCCTGCCATTCTGTTCCCTCTTGAGTCTGTGCTCATCAGAATATCTAACTGAACAGCAGAAACCAGAACTGGAAAAAAAAAGTGGAAGAAACATGTTTGAGAAGAAGCAAAAGACAGGCTTGTTTGGGTTAATGTTCCTCCCTCCAGCTGTGATCCTTTGTAATGTTGAAAAGGGGCAGGTATCATGGAAGCACATTTATTTGGTGTAGGACTTTGGAACCAACATATTCTGCCAGATAGGCCTGGTAAGGCAAACCCCTGTGGCGCCAAATCACAACACTGAAATCCACAGAAGTCCAGGTACCAGGAAATCGTAGCCATGGTCCCACATCTTTTAGTGATGCTTGGTAATCATTAAGGGAGGCATCACGAGTGAGTAGAAGTGGAATTGCCTTTATATACATACATCAGTCATTTAAAAAACTCTTGCTAGTGTAACCCAGATGTCTCAAAGCCTCTGGCCTTTGGGGGTCCCACCTGCAATATCCAGATAAGGTAAATCCATTCCATGCACAGTGGGGGAAACATCCAATACTTTCATGGTCTCCCAACGGGCTTATATTCCTCTTGATTCATTTATAATATAGT
Source organism: Neofelis nebulosa (assembly GCF_028018385.1). Lineage (NCBI taxonomy): Eukaryota > Metazoa > Chordata > Mammalia > Carnivora > Felidae > Neofelis > Neofelis nebulosa. The sequence goes on from NC_080782.1 coordinate 54,223,242, forward strand.
TTCATTGGTAACTACAACTATCATCCTCTTACTGTTTGTCTTTTATGACTTATTTCCTTATTCAAGGATGGAGTAGGCAGTGTAGCACATGGAAAAATAAAGGTGAGAGCAAAGTTCTGCTCTGCTCTTATTAACACACTCATATGATTAAAGGTGGATCAAAACTGATAAGAGTTTTAATGTCCTGGCAGGAAATTCCTCATAGTTGGGTATCATTAGCTGTGTATTAGGATTTATGAATTATAATTTTTATTACCAATTGCCTTATCTAAACTTATCAAACAAAAAATGCAGCATTACTGCAATTTTTAAATTTGTTTCATGAGTTTACTTGACAGGCTGTGGATACAGTTTTCCAAGGACCTCAAAAGAAAGATCAGAGTGCATATTTAAGAACACTATTTTTTTAACCTTAGCAATTAGCTTGTCCCATTTTAGAAACGTGGAGACTAACAACCAGACATGTTAAGTATCTAGTTCAAAATCACAGATGGAAGTGAGAGCCAGTTTTAAAAAGATGCTCTCCTGATTGGTAGATTATTTCTTGGCTGGGCAGATGGAACCTAGCTTTCTGAACCAAGCTCCTAGATCTCTACCTTCCTTCCAGAACTTATATTTCACTGAGCCCAACAAGTATTTCAGATTCTCCTTTAGGACACTGATTTTCAATCAGATTAAAGCCAGCAATGAAACAAATACAAAAGTCCCTTCAGAGGAGTGTCTTCTCACAATGCTTGGGCACAATGAGTGACATCTTGACTTTCAGCCATATGACCTTTCTGTAGAGCCTTGGAAAATTAAATTCATGTGAGGATACTATAGGGAGACATTGCTACAGAGATGATAATGTTTCACATTAAGAATCATTTTTACACCAAAATACTCAGAGGCTTCATTTTTTTTACTGCTCTAGGGGTAAAAAAATAATACCTGGAAATTTCTAGGTGGAAAGAGAAAACAGGCTTCGATTTTTTTTGTTACTATTATTGTGGTTGTTGTTGTGAAATAAATGAATGAAATAATGAAATAAAGCTGATTGATGTTTTCTAAGAAATTAATCTGAGTAGAAAAAGATATTTAAAAATAGTTACATTATCTATATATGTCTCCAGTTTAGAAGTCCATCTTCTAACAATCTTCCCTTCAGAAACTTTTCAGTGTAAATGAATAGCAGGTATGTGATTATTAGGTATGTAACATATTATATTAGGTTCAATTAATTAATGTTACTAATAGTTAACTTTTTTCTTTTTTGCATGTTTTTGTATGCTAAATTGTGGCCTAAGCATTTTAAAGCAATTGTCTCTAATTCCTACAGCAATGTTTTTGAGGGATGATCTTAATATATATGTTTTAGAATGAACAAATGTAATAGTCTCTTGGAGATATAGTTTTTGTCTGCCTAGCAAGTCCCCTCCTTTCTTGTAGTTTTTTTGCATATTCTTACCACACCCTGTGGGGTTCTCTGTGTGTTTTCAGTTACCATACCATACCCTTGTCCAACCAAAGGGAGAGAGCACAAACCCTAGGCTGGCCATTGAGCATACTATCATTTGCCTGACCACAGTAATAACCCAAGCAACATCAATCAGATAATGGCCTACACCTTTGAGAGCAACAATTCCTTTGGACTTTCTATTGTGGGGATACAAATCTGGAAATGACATAGACCTTCTTGCCTTATCAGGCAGAGTATGAGAATGAAGCTGAGTAGGAAGCAAACAAGTCAAGAGGTAAAAAGAGAAACACTGCCCCAGCAACATCTGTGGACCCTCTGCACTAAACTGTACCTAAAGCCAAACTACCCTTGGATTTCAGTTACATGGCCAATCAATTCGTCTTGCTAGTCAATGTAGTTATAAATTTCTTTCACTTGTATCCAAAAGAGGTCTGACCAAACTTTATAAATGAATCCCATTTTACAGATGAGAAAATTGAGACTCAGAGATGCGAAATAAATAACTCAAGGTCATCTAAATAATTGGTAAAGCCAAGGTTTTAAAACTAGGGTCTTTAAACTTGATAGAGTCATTTGCTAGACATCAGCAGGAGAGTCTGTTTGCTGCCCTTGAAGACATCATATAATTAGAGTTTGTGCTCCTCTAGGTGGTCATAATATGTCACTTGTGTTCTAAATCTGGGTCTTTCTTACTACCCACGGAGCACAGTTCTGAGCCTGTGGCTGAGACCAGCACACTGAAACTAACTGGTATACCCAACATCCAATTGTGAGCACTGCATTAAACAATGGGTGGAAGAGAGAAAGATGATGAAGAAAAAAGAAAAACCCTGCCCTCAAGGAGCAGTGAATTAAAGATAATGCAGAGAGACACATGTGTAAGTAATTACAATATAATGTGAGAAGTACTGTATCAGAGTTATTGATGCACAGTGAGCAAAGTGTGAAAAGTTACCAAGTGAATGTGAGAAAACTCCCCAGAGGGATAAGACTTAAACAGAATTAACAGAATAGAAACTTGCCCATTATAGAAAGTAGAAAGAATATTCCTGACCAAGAACATATTTTCAAAGACACACAGAGACAGAGTCAGATAGAGTCAGAAAATAGATTTTGATAAGCATCAAATCCATGAATCTAACTTCATTAGTGTTACTCTTGCATTTCTCTTCAAACTGAATAAATCAGTCCTTTAATTCCTTTGCTTTGGTTATTCTTCTAGGATGCTTTCAGGTAAATCTATTTTACTTAGTTAAACAAATATTTATTGAGCACTTTTTATACACCAGGTTCCATGCCAGGGAAAACAAAGATGTATGTGGGCAGGTGTGGCACACAGGCAGGAGTCGCTGGGGAACAGTGTTGGGTGATGGGATGCACACTTGTCAATGTCCAGTTCTTCAAGGACTCAATCTAGAGGGGGAGAGATACAGAGGGATAATCTCCACACAAAGAGGTAAATATCCTTTTTTTTTTTTCTCAAAGAAAGGGCTCAAAGGAAGCTACCCAGAAGTGAGAACATCTGAGCTGAATCTTGAAGGAAAAATTAGAATGAGACTGATTGAAAAAAATGATGACAAGGGACTTCCAGACTGAATAAATGACTTCAGCAAATGCAGATAGAGTGAAACTACACAGAGTATGCAAAAAAATTCAAAATAATGTGGTGTTGTTTCAGCAAAACGTATATTCCAGAAAGTGGCTGAAGAGATAGAGAAACACCAGGTCATGGAAGGATAAAAGATCTAAAAGTTCATTCCATAAGGCCATGAGGAACCATCCAAGTGTTTTAAGCAGAATTTGTGACTATACTATTCTGGTTTTAGCTGCATTGGAAAATGAAGCAAAGGAAGGAAGAAGTGTAGACAAAGTGATTAGTAAGAAGGCTCGTGCAAAATTAATACTTCTTAGGTGCATTTTTAAATCGAATTTGGGCAGCAGCTACAATTCAGGAGCATTCAGACTCCATTCTCTATTAGCCAAGGCATTGGTACAAAGCTGTCAAAATCCTCTGGCCTCTCCGGATTATAAAAGCAAGGTGATTGTGCATTTCACTGCATGGGTAATAGATGAAATCTGTATCTAAGATAGCTGTTAAAGAAGCCTCTCCATCTTTAAATATTACTCTACAGAAAAATAGATTTTACTTTGTTCTTCCTTTGTGAGCCTATCCAAACAAAATATTGTTGGCAAGGAAACAAATTATACAGTTCATTGCTCAAACCAATGGAATAAAATCAATTTGTTTGGATGGCCTTTTGTTTATTATAAAGTCATATTGAAGCTCTTATTGTAAAAGCTCAGAGGTAAATGCCAAATCCAGATCATTTCAGAGTTGTGCTGGAATGGATCTTGAAAGTGCATTTATACCATTTATCCTGTGATCCCCCCCCCACCCCCGCACTGGGATTTTTTTTTTCTAGAAGTGTGAAGTTTGAGTACATAACTTACAATCACCACTACAGTGAATGGGCAAAGCACTTCCAGGGACGGCATTCTTCCCACTTATGATGTGCAAACTAACTGAAGTTTTCAGAGTTAATATGTACTAGGAGGTGGGGAGGAAATGGCTTTACGGAGTAGGTCAAACATTAAAAAATTCTCTAAGAAGCCCAATATAAATTCTGTATTTGAAAGTAATCTGGGTTCATATAATGCAATCATCCTCTTAAATTCTTCCGTGCTACAGAGCTTATTAAAGAAATAATGGTGAGGCTCCTGGGTGGCTCAGTTGGTTAAGCGTCTGACTTTGGCTCAGGACATGACCTCACAGTTCCTAGGTTCGAGCCCTCCCAGCAGGTTCTGTGCAGACAGCTCAGAGTCTGGAACCTGCTTCGGATCCTGTGTCTCCCCCTGTCTTTACCTCTCCTCTGTTCATGCTCTGTCTCTCTCTCTCTCTAAAAAATAAATACATATTAAAATCTTTTTAATAAAAAAATAAAATATTTAACAGCTGGTAGAGTTCAAGTGGCATCAAAACAGATGCCAGCCCAAAAAGAATGGATGCCAGCTATAAGGAACCATGGTACTTTTATAACAATGTATACTTGTTGAATATTAACATTTTTTATACTCTGGAAACCTTTTTATACTCTGAATTTTCTTTTCTGCTTTAAGTATCATCATGAACATACGACCCTTAAAAAACAAACTTATTTCAATAATCCACAATGGCTATATTGTTACTGTTATTATTTATTGTTATTATATTGTTCTCAAATTTCTGGATCAATGGCAACTCTTGAAGTTAGTTCCTTTTTGCTTCCAGCACTTTCTGTCTGAAGGAATGGTTTCCTTTTGTCAGAGAAGACTGTGAGACACCCAAATCCAGGATGAGAGTTGGTAGTGGTCAAAATTGTCTCTGTAATTGGGCCATATGTGAAAGAGTTGTAAGAGATATATTTTAAAGTCATTGATTAATCCAAATATTCCAAAATATACTGTAGTGTTCTATTCTACTCTTTTTAAAGACTAAAGGTTTCATACTTATGGACTTTCTACTACATAAACACCTCAGAAACCTATCTATACTCAAACACTTTATTCCATTTCTTAGGGAAATAATTACTACTGCAAAGGAGGAAAAATAGTTTTCCCACTACCTTTCTAGGTTTTTGGTTGAGACACCCCAACAATAAAAGAGATTAACAACAACAACAACAAAAAAGGTTAGTGACATGAACACCTCCTGTCCACATGGGAGAGACCCAGGAAAATAGATTAATCCCCAGAAATAGCTCAAGTCACCACTTTAAACATCATCTTTAGCTAAAGAAAAAAGAAATATGTTGGGTGGGGGGGAGGTGGTGGTTGTGGAGAAGCCAGTTATGGGAGGTTACCAGAAAAGCACAGTACACATGGGCATGGTTGTTACGCAGACTTAAATCTCTGCCTTCTCCATTGATAAGAATTTCTAGAGGGTTTAGTCATCTTGCTCTTCCTAGTACAAAGAGGGTGACCCTCTTACAAAGGGAGATTTCCCTCATAAAAGTAAATGTCTCTTACAATAGAGTAACTTCTACTCATTTTCAGAACTTCCCTTGTGGCTGTTGTTTCTTAAAAATAACCATTTCAAAAATAATCCTCATGCCAAAGAGGCCTATTTTCGGGTGGCAAATTCTGCTCCATTCATTACTTTCTTCTTAACTTTTCAACAGCTACACAAGTCTTTGAAATCTAAGAAGTCTGATGAACTGTAAACTTACGTACTTATTAAAATATATATTACTAGCGTTAACAATGTTTAGTATTCATTTCAGTTATCTGACTAGAAACACACTACAAAAATGGGGTGAATTATGCTAAATGCCTATCCAAACTAATAGACAAGTCATGACATTTATAAACAATGGAATTATGAACACACCTACTTAGGCAAAATAATCTCTTCTTTCCAGTTTTTCATAAGCCATATACAGAAAACCAGGTGAAGAGCTAGGAGGGGCTTAAAAGCTTAATAAATGACATAATTTAGATTTAGGACACATAATCCTATTTCAAAGTTCATGCAGTTAGCTTCCATACTTTCCAGAATTTTAAAATGCACACAAGAAATATATCCACCATTATGACCCAGCAAAAATAACATATTTTAGAAATATATTCTCCAAAGTGACTGGGTACTAGTTGAGGAAAATGGTGTTTTTTCTTCTCTTCTTTTGGTAATATGACTAAGTGGCTATTAAAAATAATAGGCATACCAACTGATAGATTTAGGAAAGATTAGTCTCTCCAATTTAGTCTTGGATCCTTGCAATTTATCTACTCATTCATTTAATGAAAAGGTACCTATCACTTATTGTTCTAAGTACTGGGAATAAAAGAATGAAGAAAGTAAATGTACTTTTCCTGAAATTCTGTTTGGCCTTTACTATCCAGGAATCTGGATTCCTTCTCCTGGGTATTTCTTTCTAATGCTTAAGAACTCTGCTTAGGGATCATATTTTCTGGAAAGCATACCTTGATCCCCTAAGGCTGAAAGAAGTAATTTTCATATATTTCCATAATATTCCCTATTTAGTTCTTTTATAACATTTTTATCCTAGGTGGTCATTGATTATTTTCTTGTCTAAATTGTCCCTGCTCCATGTGTCCTACAAGCAATTACTATGCCATTCACCATGGTGTTCCCAAATCCCCCAAATGTGTTCAGAATAATCAAATTTCTATATAAAATTTACTAATTGGATTAATGTGGATTAATCCCAGGGTGGCACCCCTACTTTCCAAACACTTATTCTTTAATGAGTCAAACAGACACAGGTACTGCTGGATCATAAACACAGTTATAGTAAGTATAGAGTGCAATGAGAGCACAAAGGAGGTATAATTAACAGGGTTTTGGTAAGCTATGGTCATCTCAAGGGAGAGAGGACATCGATAGCTGTTTGCATCTAAAAGGCAAAGTAATAGGTAAAGGAAAAATGATCAGTGTTTCCTGAGCAATTGTATTTCTTGCACCTTAACAAAACTATCATAGCTTTTTCCTATTTTTCTTCCTGCCGAATCATTATGGAATGCCCTACTCTGAAAGACAGACAAAAACAGAAGGTCTCTCCATTTCAAGTTAATCAATGTTTTACTGTAAATTTGGAAGAATAAGTAGATAAATGTCCCACACAAAGGGCTAAGTGACTAAAAGAAGCTTATCAAATGTCATTTCTATCAAAGTGCCCCAATTTCACACTCTGGCAGTGTTGTTATTATGGAACGGAAAATACACCAACTTAGAACAAAGATCAAGAGAAACACAGACTGAAATGGAATTGGTTTTTGTTACTTGTCTTCAGAACAGAAAGCTACAAGCAGAAATTAGAAATTTACATTAAAATACAGAGAGAATGACCTCTACTGGTTGAAAGAATTTGGCTTTATGGACAGCTGGTATTGTCCTCCCTCTCCCACAACCCCCCCCATAAAGTTTCCCTTTCTTCTTACACATAAAACTCCAATTAATGATAATGGGAATTATCTACACACAATGGGTGAGGAATTGACCTATTATGTGCGCAGTTCTAATAATAATGAAAGGAAATTAATCCCTAATTAGCTAGCATTGTAGTTGGAAGTATTTTACAAATGCCTTTAAATGACTTTGACTTTGTGTACAGATCTTCCATGTTGAAGTTATGTTCAATAAATCTATCATAAATTGAAAATATTGCCTGGGTGGCTCAGTCAGTTGAGTGCCCAGCTTCGGCTCAGGTCATGATCTCATGGTTTTTGAGTTGGAGCCTTGCATCTGGCTCTGTGCTGACAGCTCAGAGCCTGGAGCCTGTTTCGGATTCTGTGTCTCCCTCTCTATCTGCTCCTCCCCCGCTCGTGCCCTGTCTCTCTCTCTCTCTCTCTCTCTCTCTCTCTCTCTCTCTCAAAAATAAATAAACATTAAAAAATTTTTTTTAATAAATTGAAAATATTGTAAGTCAAAAGTGCATTTAATATACATAACCTACTGAACATTGTAGTTTAGACTAGCCTACTTTAAACAAGCTCAGAACACTTACATTCATCTACACTTAGGCAAAATCAGCTAACACAAGCCTATTTTACAATACAGTGTTGAATATCTCATGTAACTTACTGAATGCTGTACGGAATGTGAAAAACGCAATGGCTGTATAGGTCCAGAATGGTAAATATATGGGTTGTTTGCACTCATAAGAGCTGTGGCTCACTGCCACTGCCCAGCATTAGGATAAAGTATTACACCACATATCACTAGCCCAGGAAAAGATAAATATTCAAAATTCAAAGCACAGTTTCTACTGAAAGTGTAGAGCTTTCTCGCAATCCTAAAGCTGAAAAATTATAAGCCAAACAATAGTAAAAAGGGGACTATCTGTACATATATAGGCAGTATTTCATGGCCATTCCTGATATACAACTAGAAGTCCCCATTTTTATTATTTGTAAAATATGGAGATTTGCGTGAGAATTTTTAAAAAATCATTTCTTGTAGTTATCATAGGAGCTTCCTGTGCTAAAAAATATTTGTACTCTTAAAAATACCCATCAGGAGAAAATCTGCTTGACTTTGGGTTTAGTAATGAATTTTTAGATAGAGCACGAAGGCATAATTCCTACAAAATTTTGTTAAGTTGGACTTGATTAAAATTAAAAACTCCTCTGTGAAAAACACCGTTGAGAAAATGTAAAAAGAAGCCACAAACTAAGAAAATCTTTGAAAGCCACATACTGGATAAAGAATTAAATATAAAAATAGCCAAACTTTTAAAATTTTTAATTAAAAATTTTTAAAAATAGCCAAAAGGTCTAAACAGACATCTCACTAAAGATATACAGGGGCGCCTGGGTGGCGCAGTCGGTTAAGCGTCCGACTTCAGCCAGGTCACGATCTCACGCTCCCTGAGTTCGAGCCCCGTGTCGGGCTCTGGGCTGATGGCTCAGAGCCTGGAGCCTGTTTCCGATTCTGTGTCTCCCTCTCTCTCTGCCCCTCCCCCATTCATGCTCTGTCTCTCTCTGTCCCAAAAATAAATAAAAAACGTTGAAAAAAAAATAAAGATATACAAATAAGCATATAAAAACATAGCAAATAAGCATATGAAAAAAAAAAAAAGTCCAACATGATTTGTCTTTAGGAAAAGGCAAAGTAAAACAACACTTTTTACCACCACACACCTATTATAATGACTAAAGTCCAAAACACTGACAATTCCATTTTGTGTGGAGCAACAGGAACTCATTCATTGTTGGTGGAAATACAAATGGTACATCCACTTTGGAAGTTTTGCAGTTTTTTATAAATCTAAATAAAGTCTTACCATCTACCCAGCAATCACACTTTTAGGTTTTTACCTAGTTGAGTTGAAATTTATGTTCACATAAAACCTTCATATGAATGTTTATAGAAGCTTTATTCATAATTACCAAAAACAGGAAGCAATCAAGACACTTCTCAATAGGTGGAAGGATGAACAAATCATGCTACTTTTATACAACTGAATACTATTCAGCAATAATAATGAGCTACTAAATAATAATAATGAGCTATTAAATCATGCAGAGACATTGATGAATCTTATATACACATTGCTAAGTGAAAGGAGCCACTCCTCAGAAAAGGTTACATTCTATACATTTCCATTTGTATGACATCTGGAAAAGGCAAACTTATAGATAAATGGTAAAAAGGTCAGTGGTTGGTAGGGATTTGAATGGGTGAGGCACAGAGGGGTTTTTCAGGGCAGTGAAATTACTCTGGGTAACAATATAGTGGTGGATGCAAGGTATTATGCCATGATTTGACAATACCCAGAGAATCCTACATCTTCAACCTTAATATATACAAATTAAGAAAAAAAAAACAGGAGAAAAGTGAGGAACCTAAAATGACATACTGATGCTGATGAAAATATCTGACTGTATTAGATCCTATGACACAATCTCACTGAACAGGGCGGGAAGAAATGTGCTAGCCTAAATAATTTCAGAAACAATGGAGACTATGAGACTAAAGACAAAAGGAATCACAAATGAGCACTATATTGTGGTTGGTACAGTGGTTTTCCATAGGGTTAACAATCCTAAGAACATGGTACCTATATACTGGGACTGAATGAAGTAGATGGATGACAGGTGGTTAGTGCCAGGTTTCTCATTGTTGGGGCGAATGGTTACAGATAAGCAAGGGAGGAAGGCTAAAATAATCTATGTGATATGGGATAAAAGTCAGAAACATCAGCATGAATTCATGTTTAGCTTAATATTGATACAAATGGAGATTGATATTGACATAGATACAAATATTTACTGACGTGTACATACACAGGTTGCTATACATGCACCTATTTCCTAGCTCTATTTTGTGAGAGAGCCTAGAAGCAATGACACTCCATAGCAAAGAGGTCCTTTCTGCCCTAAATTTCAATCACATGGCACTAGTCACTTTATAGCATCCCATATAGTCACTGTGTGCTTCACCATCTGTCCCTGACTTCAAGACTGTATATGGAGGATCCACATCTCTTCCAACTAGCAGCTCCAGTAGGATGGTTAAGGGAAACATGCATAATTATATCCAAGGGGAAATCCCCTATAATATTAAATTTTAAGAACTTAAAGCTAATGCATTATTCATCTATTCAGTTCTTCTACAAATTTCTATTGAATGCCTACTATTCTCAGAACTGTAGTAAGTACTAGAGATCCACAAAGGAACAAAAAAGTAAAGCCTCATCATAGGGGAAATTAGTGTCAAGAGACAAAAAATCAAAACAAGTACAATGTAATGGCACCAAGAATATTAAAATAATGAGAAGTGTTAAAAGCAAATAAATTAGAGTGATGTACAGGAGGAATTTAAGTTGTGTACTTTAGAATAGGAAAAGTCTCTCTGAGATTACATTTATATCTGAAATGGAGATAGTTAAAAGATTAACATTTATTCTATGATTAACATGTGAAAAGTTTAGTAGAGAGTTTGACAGAAAGAAGAGGAAGCAGGTGCAAAGGAGTTGTTCAATGACAGGGGAAGCTGGACCATAGAGAGAGGGCTAGGATGACATCAGAAGTGACGAGTAGAAACCAGGGTTAGACGATGCACAAGGTGTGCTAAAGAAAAGCACCGAAACTGGGGATTTGTTTGGTTTGTTTTAATACTACATCTCTTTTGCCCTCTACAAAATAAATTGCTGTAGATTCAAAACTGTAAGTAAAAGGACCAGTTCGGATACTACTTGAAGGATCCAGGGATTACCACCCAAACTTTGACCAGTATGGGACTCCTAAAAAGCATCCCATAGATTTCACTATCCCTCTACTAGAGGGATATAACTTTTCTTGATTCCCTCTAAGTACTGCATTTTACCTTTAACCTTCTGTTAAAGCCAGTTCCAATCCATCCAGGCATACAGAATGCCTCCTATACTTCAGCAGAGGGTGATGTTTGGCAAGGGACCAGGTACCTTCCCATGAGGTCTCCCAATCTAATAAAAGAAAATGACAGCATACGAATAAAATCAGAGAATCTGCTATCTGCACCACAAGATAAGATTTCCACTGGTTTCTCTCAAAACTACCTCCTTCACACTTCAGAGGATGCCTCTAGGATTTGATAGTCAAGCCCTATTAGTTAGGATTTTTAGCATCCCCTTCCTAAACCCTATCTACCACTTTTCTTTCCTGTATGAAAACTTTTTTTTTCCTTCAATCCAAATAGTCTGCACTGATGTTCCTCTTCTGTCTATAAAGGAGAGTTGAGGCTTCCTATGGGATTTAGACCCACTCTTAGTGGTCATAGCTGAAGACAAGGATGCAATCTAAGAAAGGTTGTTGAATTTTCTTTTCATAAAAGCTTCGAATGAGAACCAAATGCTCAAAGATTAACATTTATTCTCTTTGCTAGAAGAAAGATGTGATGAGAGGAAATAAATTTGAACAGATATTTTGCTTTAAATATTTCACAGCACTTTCACTTCCAGATAAAGTAGAACCTTCCACATGCCAGTGATACTCTAATCAACCTAATCATTTAATTTTGATTTTTCCAGCACTTGCTTTCTTCTCTTAAATAACATTAAAGGACACCAATTCAGATCAATAGTACCACACTCACCTAAATAAATCTGAGTCAGGCATCATTGCACTCTAATCTCCACTTTCTAACATTTATTCTACATGTTTCAGGCATTAGAATTACATTCTTTAATGTTGGTTTTCCTCAAAAGTCAATGGCGGGGGAGGTGTTTTTTAATGACAGCATAATAAAGACATATATGATAAACTAATTTGGAAAGTTTGCAGAAAAGGATTCATGACTCCCTCACAATCATCTTTGTAAGAAAACTTATAAAAAATGATCTGAATTTCTTAAGAAGCAGTGTGTTTCTTTCAAAAAATATATCCTAAATTCAAATATGTGAAATGAGAGATGGAGAGGAAAAGTCTAATTAGAAAATCTAACTTTGCCACAGCAGACTTAGGATTTAAATTTTAAGCAGAAAGGAGAAAATTTAAGATGCAAAATTTTAAATTACTAACATGGAAGGTAAAAACGTATTTCTCTAGACATAAAGGTATGAGGGGCTTTTGGCTTCCAGTATTTTGATGGGCTAGAAACCCTGAAGAGGTTTGTAACTGGCATACAACTATCCTTGAAGAAATTGAAGGCAATTTTCAAAGAGGGAAGAAGATTAGAGAGGAAGAGAGGGCTGACATCTGTGAACAGTAAATGATGCAAGTTCTATTGGGGAGTAAAATGCCAGTTAGAGGACAAAGAAAAGAAGACCAAGCTTTAGCTCCCCAACAGAGGGCGGTAGAGCCAGAGACCCTCTTTATTTTTTTTTTCAATATATGAAATTTATTGTCAAAATGGTTTCCATACAACACCCAGTGCTCATCCCAAAAGATGCCCTCCTCAATACCCATCACCCACTCTCCCCTCCCTCCCACCCCCCATCAACCCTCAGTTTGTTCTCAGTTTTTAAGAGTCCCTTATGCTTTGGCTCTCTCCCACTCTAACCTCTTTTTTTTTCCTTCCCCTCCCCCATGGGTTTCTGTTAAGTTTCTCAGGATCCACATAAGAGTGAAAACATATGGTATCTGTCTTTCCCTGTACGGCTTATTTCACTTAGCATCACACTCTCCAGTTCCATCCACGTTGCTACAAAGGGCCATATTTCGTTCTTTCTCATTGCTCTGTAGTACTCAGAGACCCTCTTTAAAAGAGTTAAAGTGGAGCACCTTGGTGGCTCAGTTGGTTGAGCGTCTGACTTTGGCTCAGGTCATGATCTTGCGGTGTGTGAGTTCGAGCCCCGCTTCAGGCTCTGTGCTGGCAGCTCAGAGCTGGGAGCCTGTTTTTGATTCTGTGTCTCCCTCTCTCTCTGCCCCTCCCCTGCTCATGCTCTGTCTCTCTCTGTCTCAAAAATAAATAAAAACATTAAAGAAAAGATTTTTAAAAAAAATAAATGAGTTAAAGTGTGGATGTGGTAGAGCCCCTCCTTAAGGAATGTGGTGAAAACCCCAAGACAAGGGAAGGCAACCTGGCTACATGCAGTGCATGATATTCCTCATGTATGTTACAGAGGTAACATAGACCATCCATTCTGACTGTATGTTATCATATATGGGGGACAAAGGGGCAAAAATTGTACAAAAGGCAACCGCCTCCCACCACTGCTCTTGGGGCTCAGCCTTTTGGGGTCTTAGACTGCTGAGCCTGTGCTGACACAAATAAAGTTGCTTCCTGGAAAGAAAGCCTCTGTGTCCTGACTCTTTATGTGTGACTCACGGCTACAGGGACACCTGAGTGGCTCAGTTGGTAGGTTTTGGCTCAGGTCATGATCTCACAACTACTGGGTTTAGACTCCCTGCTATCAGGCTCTACGCTCACAGCACGGAGCCTGCTTGGGACTCGCTGTTTTCTCTCTCTCTCCCTCTCTTTCAAAATAAATAAATTAACCTAAAAAAATGAGCTAAAGTAGTCCCAGGGTGTTATCAGTTCCTCATTAGAAGCAATTGTAAATATTCTCTGAAAAGAAAAATTGTACCTAATTTAGATATGGGATTTTCACAGATTAAGCTCAGTGTATGAGCTAACACTAAAAAATAATGTACAAGAAAACAAAAGTTTTTAAATGAGATTGACCCCAAGAATAAAAATAAACAACAGATAGACACTCCCAATATTTAAGATTAAGATTAAATACTAATATTAATATTTTTAATTGCCAATGTGAATAAATAATAGCTATTACTGAAATATGTTTTAAAAGATGAAATAACAAAAATGAACAAGCAATAGGACACTATTAAGAATAACCAGGTGGAGCGCCTGGGTTGCTCTGTGGGCTAAGCATCTGACTTTGGCTCAGGTCATGATCTCAAGGTCCATGAGTTTGAGCCCTGCATCAGGCTCTGTGCTGACAGAGCTTGGAGCCTGGAGCCTGCTTCAGATTCTGTGTCTCCCGCTTTCTCTGCCCCTCCCCTGCTCACACTCTTTCTGTCTGTCTGTCTGTCTGTCTCTCTCTGTCTCCAAAATAAATAAAAATTAAAAAAAAGAATAACCAAGCATATCAAAAACAAAACAAAACAAAAAAAGGTCAAACGAAATTTCTATCACTTAAGAATATAACAATTGAAATTAAAAAAAAAAAAGTGGACAAATTAAAGAGCAGATTAGGAACCAACTAAAGAAAAAACAATTGCACAAAAATATATATCTAAATAAATTGCCCAAAATACGAAAGAGGTATTAAGAGAATATATAGGACTGAAAAGTTTCAATATATTCAGTGCTCCATCACAAAAGAAAAAAGAAAATGGAAGGGGAAAATTGAAAAAAATAATGGCTAGGACTTTTCAGAACTGAAGTATGACATAATAAAATGCGTACTACAGAGTATAAATCAAATGAGATCCAAAGTTAAACCTACTGTCATGACAGTAAAGGGCACAAAAATTAATAAAATATTAAACTTAATCAGAAAAAAAAAGATTAATTGAACAGGAGCAAAAATAGAGTAACATCAGTCCTTTTAACAGCAATAGTGGAACAAGAATACTACGGCATAATGTGTTCAAAGAGCTGACAAGGTGAAAAGTCATCTTAAATCTGTATTCCCAGCAAAACTAGCTCTCAAGAATAAGTTTAAAGTAAAACTGCTTTGGGATCACACAAACAAACAAACAAAACGTGATATGTTTTATCACCTACAGAGATTCACTACAGAAATTTCCATATATATACTTCAAAAAAACAAGGGAAAATAATCTGTAATGTCTGTGACAAACAAGGAAAGTTTGAGTAAAAATATCCATGAATATGTATTTCTACCCAAACCAGCTATTCTCAAATAGGGATGGTACTATTCTTGATACAATAATGGGGGGGGGGGTATTTTTGATTGTTAAAATCTTTAGTGTCTATACTCGTAGCATTTAGCGGGACCAACAATGTTAAATTGTGTTAAGGGGGAATGGCAAGATCACTTTTAATGCTTAATTATAAATGAAACATTTCAGTTAATGTTTCATTTTAGTATTATTCATATCTAATTATCAGAATCTCAGCTTTAAAAAAAATTAATGTTTACCCATATTTTGAGAGAGAGGGAGAAACAGAGTGTGAGCAGGGGAGGGGTAGAGAGAGAGGGAGACACAGAATCTGAAGCAGGCGTCAGGCTCCGTGCTGTCAGCACAGAGCCCATCATGAGGCTCAAACTCATGAAGTGCAAGCATGACCTGAGCTGAAGTTGGATGCTTAACCTACTGAGCCACCCCAGGTGACCCTAGAATCTCAGTTTTTTTCAAAAAGCATTTACTTTTATCTTCATAAAAGCAATTTATGTTTACATCATTTGGAAAATACTTAAAACCACCTATTTTAAAAATTACATAATTGCACTGCACCAAAAAGCCTTTAGCTATCAACCTATCATTTTGGGGATACCAATATTAAAATTTTCATTTAATGTGTATTCACATATTCAAAAAATTAAGTTGTGGTTATATTACACATGTTATTTTTCATCCAGTTTATTTTTTTTCTTATCCAAATATTTTTGTGTATTCCTAAATTATCTCCCATGTCAGTGAAACATTTCCCAGTTTCTAAGGCTGCTTCATGTTCCAGCATTTGATGTATTACAACTGATCTAATCAGGTCTCTAATGTCAAACTCCTAGATTGCATCTAATGTGCACTATTACAAATGATACTGATATTTCTTGCCTTTTTGCCCTTTTTGGCCTTGTAAACTACATTCCCTTTGGTTATACCTTCACTAGAGTTTCAGAAGTCTCATAATTGGCTCAATTCCAATTATGGTTACTTCTCTTTTTTAGTAACCAGCACATATTGCTTCAATCCATTTTTTTTTTTTGAGAGAGAGAGAGAGCATGTGCACATGCAAATGAACAGGAAAGGGAGAGAGAGAGAGAGAGAGAGAGAGAGAGAGAGAGAGCGAGAGCCTTAAGCAGACTCCATGTTCAGCTGGGAGCTTGATGCCAGGCTTGATCCCAAAACCTTGAGATCATGACCTGAGCTGAAATCAAGAGTTGGGTGCTTAACTGACTGAGCCACCCAGGTGTTCCACCCCCTATATTTCTAATTGTCAAAGTGAAATCTTATCTTTTAAGTCCCTTTATTTAAGTCATCATTTGGCACATTTTAAAACATCCAAACTCCCTCCTTCATGGCTTCACTTAATAATGCAATTCTGAATTTGAGGATACAAATTTTACCTAAATTACTGTTTTTATTTTATAAAGTTTACTTTAAAATATTCTAACATTTGCATATGGTTTTAAAACCACAAGAACAATCAGATGCTTATATATAACTGGTTCTAGTGCCCAGCCCCTGTCATGTTGTACCCATTTCATGTTATTTCCCACTATAGAAAAGTTAAAATCAAGGTCTACTAAAATGTATTTCACATAGCATAAATTTCACTCTTTTCAAGTTATGATTTTGGGGGTTTTAATATATTTATAGATTTGTCCAACCATTACCACTATCTAATTCCAAAATACTTCCATCATCCCCCAAAGAAATCTCATACTCATTAGCAGTCATTCCCTTTGGCACCTCCTCTCAGCCCTCAAAAAACACTAATCTACTTTCTGTTGCTTTGGCCTTTTTTTTAATCTGAATATTTCCCATAAATGGAATCAAATAAGCAATAAAATGTATTGACTAAGGAATCAATCCCAATGTTATTCAATAAATACTTACTGAATTACAGAATTGTATACTTATTAATATAATCCTAGTTTTCCATGAGGACTTAAAGATTATCAGCCTGTTTCACTTCATAAGTGAGGAGAACTATGACTAGAAGGTGAAATGATTATGTCAGAATCACCCAGAGTAGGGACAACCCTGATCTCCTGATTCCTAATTGAAGTTTCCTCTTTTTTTCTCAGTAAGTAAGCTACAATGCATCCTACCCTGAGACCCCCAAAAGACACACCAGGACATGACAAAAAGAGGACCTGAATGAGTTCTCTTGTCAGATAATATGAAATTTATCAAAGAAGAGAGAATCAGGAACATAGAAGTGGTAATTATACATGTTGGCAAACCAATCAATGCTATTGACTGCAAAGATGCTCAGCTCGGAGTCACTAAAGACTATTATCAAAATCATCTCTTTTATTTTATATACAAACAGTTTCTTTCTAGGAGCCTAATTCCTTTCACATGTGCTTACTATATGGAATTCATTTTTAACTCTTATTTCAGACACCCTTTACTATGTTGCGATTTGTTTAAGAGGCAATATTGAGATGAATAGATCCTCGGCACCAACATATATTACTAGGTAGGGGATGGGGCTGGAGGTAGGGGTGCTAAAGATTGAATGTCTGAGACAGAGACATAGAAAACTGCACCCAAGAGGACTTTAAGCAACAAGCAAACAATGAAATATAAAAAAAATTGAAATCGGCGAGGAAAAAAAGTCCTGTTGCTATAGATATGAACTATTAAAAATTATGTGTTAATTCATACAGAATAAAGTCTTTATCTTAAGGCATAAAGATTAATTAAACTTTCATCAGCAGCAACAAGCAATGTTTCTTTTGTATCCTTCTAAAAGGATTCATTAGGTTTTTACTTCTAATTGTAATCTGACTTGTTCCCTTCCCTTCCCTTCCTTTCCCTTTATTTCCTTAACCATTCAGTCCTAAATCCATTAGGTAGGGCAAAGCAAAGTAAGTATTCACACATCGGGAGAGGGGGAACATGTTGACCCAGACAGGGGTGGCCTAAGGTGTCTCGAGAAATGCATGGCTCAAGCAGAGTATTGAGAACCTGAACAATGATAAGGAGGGCAAATCTGTAGAGCAGCAACCTAGTGTGGAATGGAAGCACCATAGCTCATATAGGATGAGAAGGTCATCCACAGGGTTGGGGGAAGGAGGATGGTATACCCAATAATTTATGGTAGAGCTTGAGCAGAAGGAAAGAAAAGCAACCTCATTTGGGTGTAGTCCAGAATAGTGTGAGCCCAAGAAGGATGAGGAGGGTCTCTATATAGTGTGAGGAGGCATCCAGGAAAGAGGAGTCAGAGCTGAGCAAAGGGAATATGGCATCACCACACAGAAGAGGTGGCAATAAAAACAGAAGATTGATTATACAGAAGGAATTAGCCAAATGAGTAAATACGTTAAGGATAATGCAAGCCAATCTTCTCAGCTTCAGAGAAAGCAGTTACAAATACGCAAAAGGAGAACTATTGTGATCCATGTGGTAGAAGATTGAAATTGGAAGCATGGGCAGGGGGCACCTGAGTGGCTCAGTCAGTTAAGCGTCTGACTTTGACTCAGGTCATGATCTCATGGTTGGTGGGTTCGAGCTCTGTGTCGGGCTCTTGGTGACAGCTCAGAGCCTGGAGCTTGCTTCAGATTCTGTGTCTCCCTCTCTCTTTCTTCCCTTCCCCTGCTCATGCTCGCTCTCTCTCTCTCTCTCTCTCTCTCAAAAATGAATAAATATTAAAAAATTGGAAGCATGGGATGAATTTATGATTTCCAACATATGGATATAGACATAAGCAGAGAGGTAAACGTATATACATGTATGTGTGCAATATGTATCATATTTACAGAGGTGGCCTAGGATCAATGACAGCCATAGCAATAAGCATACATAATGCCCAACTTTTTGGCTTCTAAACACCATTTTCCACCAAAAGGAAGGAGGAGGATGCTGTAGAAATGACTGCTTCCAGCACTGAGTCAGAGAAAATAAAGAATAGCCAGGGACATACTTTTTTTGGCCTAAACCAAACAAGTATTCAAGGAATGATTAGGCCATGTCAAAAGGACATAAGGGACAGCTTTAAGGGGCTCTTGCTGACCAAATTAAAGACA
Organism: Neofelis nebulosa; assembly: GCF_028018385.1. Lineage (NCBI taxonomy): Eukaryota > Metazoa > Chordata > Mammalia > Carnivora > Felidae > Neofelis > Neofelis nebulosa. The sequence continues at coordinate 54,242,532 of NC_080782.1, forward strand.
ATTTGAGTTTCAGAATAATCAAAGTGATGGATTAGAAAACATTGACAAAAATAGGAAGCCATTATTCCATAATTTGATGAGTAATGGTTAAAAAGTAAGGTCCCACAAGACATCCATTAATTTCCAAAGAATAAATAGTAACTGGCAGACCCGAACTTAATTAAGTGATCAAAGTGAGCATCATTAGTAGTATCATATCTCAAAAAAGTGTGCCACCTGATAGGACCCAGGGAGAAGGGCACACCATCACTTCTGCAATATTCCTCCTAAAGATGCATAATTTAATATAATCATAAGCAAGCAAAAGACAGACACAAATTGGAGGGCATTTGAAAAAAATAACTACTCTCATCTTTAAAAGGGTCAAGGTCATGAAAGTCCAGAAAAACATCTGCAGAGCTTCCCCAAAGTGAAGGAGAATTAAGATCCATGAATTAAATGCAGTGAAAAGTTCTAAACTGGATCCTTTCATTATAAAAGATATTATCAGGACAACTGGTATAGGATTAGAATAGGATCAGAGGTTCAGATGATGCCAATGTATCTGTATTAATTTCCTGATTTTTATAGTTTATTATGATGAGGTAAGAGAATGGGAAATGTACTGCATGTAGGCCAATATTCTGGTTGTTCAAAAGGATAAAAGACAATTTTCAAAACCAGAAGTAATCACAAAAATATTCTAAAGTAATGCATTTCACACACACACACACACACACACACACACATAGTAAACATACCCTAAATTATTAGGTGGTCAGGAAGTATCAGGTCAGGTCAGCCCCTCTCAAATGTGACAGAGACAAAAACTTATTGTACTTTCCTACAAATTTCAGATCATTTCAAAATACTGTAAAATTTCAGTTAAAAAAAAGGATCTGAATTGTAGATAAACATTACTGTCCAATTCTTTATATCACATACAGAAGCCAGCATATGACTTCAGGTATCAGAAATATCTCATTAGGCTCAGCAGGATTGTCATTTCTGATTTTTCACACCCAAGAGAAACAAAGCAGAGCCATAAAATAATTGTGCCTCTTTGTCAGCTCTAAGGGAACATTTGCTAATCAAAGCTCAGCTTTCTGCTTCTTGCATGCAGTTTTGTTGTGCATATTTGCCAAGTATCTCCTGAATCCAGACCCTAATACACTTTCGGTACAGTATTCACATTATTCATACCTAATGCATTATCAACAGAAATATTAGTAGTAATCATAGCAAACTCTTAAGTATCACTTACTGTATATACCAGGCATTGCTCCCAGGCATAACATTCATTAATTCATTTAATTCACATGGCAAGCCAAGAAGATTATGCTATCATTCCCATTTTACAAATAAGAAAACTGATACACAGAAAAATTAAGCCACTAACTCAAGGTCATACATTCAGTAAATCTCAAACCTAGAATTTAAAGATGGAGTATTTGACTCTAGAGTCATATGAGTAAATATTTCTTTACTGAAATTTAATAAATTTACTTCCCTTCAGATGTTTAAGGACAAAAAGCCTAAGTCTCCCACTGGATTACTTTTAAAAAACTACCCAAGACATAACGTAGCTCTGGTTTCTTTAAAAAATATATCAGAATCTAAGAGGAATATAAGCCATACACATCTTATTTTCATTATATACACAATATGAGCATATCTTTAGTAAACCCACTCTTTTTCTATTATTATACAAAAGTCATCAGTTTTCAAATAGAAATTTTAAACCTGAAATATATTATGCATTTTCTAAGTACAATCTCATAAATTGAATAAAATCATTCAAAACTAAATTCTGACAATGCCATGATAAATGAATCTACCGCTTTAACAATCATATTTGTTTGTTGAAGCGGTGGATTCATTTATCATGGCACTAAAGTACTAAGATTATTATACAGAGGTCTCACTAATAAATCCAGTTTTTTAAATAAGACCTAAAGTTTCATTCAAAATATACTTATTTTTCACTATGTCCTACAATATGGTTGTAGGTATGAGGACAAGGACAATGACAAACAAGGACCCCAACAAACTTAACCATGTCCCTGAGAGTTATACCTCAAATATTGTCACTAAATTTAAAAAAAAAAAAAGCTGTTTTAGCAAATACAAACACTTAAAGTTCAATCCATTCGCTGGCTATACTGAACTGAATGATCTTTAAAGGCCCCGAAAAACAACAACTATTGACTTCAGGCAATATGGACACCTGTTCAGAAAACTACTTTCAGGCAAAGATCTTTCAATGTCCCCAAATCATGCCACTATGGGCACTCACATGCCTAACACAGTGGGCACCTATGCATAACACCAGCCTTGCCTGTCTGTGTGTGTATTTCAGGTCCTGAGTTTAGTCAAAATGAAAAGACTGCCACCTACTGTAATACAGGCAACTACATTTGCAATCTTGAGGCATGTTTAATTTAACCCTCTGGAGTCCATCGTGTTTCTACTGCAGACATTGCCTATTCTGGGCATTCCGGGACATGACAAGAGGATGCCCAGCATGCAGGTTGTGACTGGCAGTTGATCGGGAATAATTCCCACAAAATCCACTCCCTGACTGACAAAATAAAGTAATAATAAGGTAATTCTCAGCTCAGTATAATTAGTCAAAGCAGCATAACAAATTCCTTGAGATACTTCCTAATATAAATACTGAAACTGTATTTCACTATTCACCTTTTCTGCCTGCTGAGGCTGTTAACAACATTTCTCGTGCTGAAACAGTAAAATCAAAATGGTCAGCTAAATGACTATAAAAACTATCAAAAGAAAGGAGGACAAATCATAAAGGTTTCTTATGCCTTTCTGTGTTTGCATCTTCATTCAATGTCATCCCTAACTCTTGCTATCTATAACTTCACAAATCTCACCCTGTAGATAAAAGTGAAGAGCCTCTTCAAAATTCATACTATCGCAAGCAAGCAGCAGTCAGATCACTGACAGTGAGGGGAATTGGTTTTCATGGGAAACAATAGGAAAAAAAACAGATTTTTTTGCCATTAATCATAATTACCTGAGGCGTAACAAAAAATTAATGTTGAGAAATAAACAATTAACTCATTAGAAGAAAATAGTAGATCACTTTCAAATTCACTATTCATGACTGTTGGCATTCATTAGCTAAAACAGAAAAGGAACAGGAGCAGATACCACATCATCTACAGAAAGGTTACCTGAATGATGCCAAACATTCACCAAATACAAATAAAGACTTGATTAATGGCTTAACAGCCAATGGAGCTCATTTAAATTTGCTCATGGGGGAAAATGCAATTTTCAAACTAAGGTAATAAGTCTCTGTTTCTTGAACTAAATTAACTTTATTAACTTCATTGTTTAAATCCATGATTACTTAACATGTAAAACGTATTTACTACTAAAAACTCAACAGTTGATCTCATTATTTTAATGTCATTAATCAAATACCAAAAAAAAAAAAAACCTTACATTGAATCTGCCAACTTGTTAATGTGTCAGGGGTGTGTGTGTGTGTTTGGAAATGGCCTGATTCCTACATGTGTATACACACACACACACACACACACACACACACACACACGCACACACATATATTCTGCATCCTAAAATATGTTGCTATTATTTTAAAATTTCAACAAGGGCATGAATTTTGTATACAAATAAATCAGAGCCCTCAAGTTGCTGCTGAAGAGCCAAAATACTCTATTTGCTACAAAATTTCTAAGGATATCACTCCCCACCCAACCCAAATTAAATACATACAGGTATGGAAGTTTTCTTTTAGGTAGAAATATTGAAGCGGTAGCAAAAGCTACTGTGATCTAGTAATGTCTTAGAAGATGCATACTTAAGAATTCAGGGAGAAGGAATTTTGAGGTATACAACTTACTTTCTAAGGGTTCAGCAAGAGAGGTAAACAAAGAAAGTATGCCTGAATATATTCTTAGCCATCATAATAACAAATAATAATTCTAACTCTAGATTTTGGATGTGTGTGTGTGTGTGTGTGTGTGTGTGTGTGTGTATAATTTTAATATTCTTTGAACTTTTCTATATGTTTGAAAATTCTGGTAACACATGTCACATATCAGAGACAAGAAAGAGCAGAGAGCTCAAGAACAGGAGAATTCCCATTTGATATGTTTGAGCAACACCCAGCTTCCAAGATGCCATTCCTGAGTACTATTGATGTGTACGTCAGTACAAACAAGTATCTTTATCATCATGCTCTAATACCAGTGATGATACCTACAAGATAGGTATAGGCACAGATATTGCTATCTGTAGGCGTTTCAGGGTCTTATTGTCAGGAAGCCCAAACAGATTGAAAGACTCATCAGTTGTTTTGCAAGGTCAGGCATCCAAATCAGTAAAGAAGACTGAAAGACTGATATTCAAAGGACTAGTCAATGAGTTGAATAAACATGCCCCTACTAAGAAAGCATTCTCATCACTGTGAGCTCATTGTAATCAACAGAACTTCAGGACTAAAGTCTCAGAAATAAAGTGCATAAGTCCCTTAGCATATTAATACATATGTCAGCCAGGGTATTCCAGATCATCATTTTAAAAAGCGGATTTAGAATTTACCTCTGGAATGCAAAAGGAAAGAGCTCTACATGGACCTGCTTCTGAGGGAAACTGGTAAATTATTAAAAAAATATATTTAAATTCTCTGGAAATGGCGATAAGGTCATACAGCAAATGAAGAAACATTTGAATCAAGAAATTCTACTAAAACCCAGAAAGAACAATGACTTATCTGTGGCATCTGTACTACAAACTGATCCCTCCCTTCTCCAACCCAGCCTAACATAACAAAAACTCTATTCTTGTCTATGTAATGAAGAATACAGGACTCCTCTCTTCCGACAACCAGTCAAGAATTAAAGTATTTTGGGTATATTATCATGAGGAGCAGCTGTCAACATCTCTCATGCCTTCCCCCAGCTATCTACTACAGAAGCTAAATTCCAGATAGGGCAGCTGAAAGTCAAGAGCTACCTTCTCACACCTAGTCTCCACTTGTGAAAGATACCGAGCACACTGGGGGCCCAACTGTCTTCACTTGGTTTATCTGTAAGGAAGAGGTTCTATGCCAGGCAAGACAAGTGAAGAAGACAAATAAAAACCAAATCCACTGTGCCGCAAAGCCTAATCCTAAAGTAGGATTGTCACACAGAGAGATACATACCCCTGTCCTTGCCCCCATCTCAAGAGCCCTGGCTCAGAGATTTGTCCAGAGGAAAAAGAAGACCATAAAACAGAGAGCTGTGAAGCTCTCCCCCACCCACCCCCCACACACACACAAAAGCAAGTTTAAGAAAGAGTCAAAGACAGTGGAGATTTTGTTGAAAAGCCACTAATAGAAAATTGGTAGCTAAGGGGCGCCTGGGTGGCTCAGTCGGTTAAGCGTCCGACTTCAGCTCAGGTCATGATTTCACGGTTCGTGAGTTCGAACCCCGCGTCGGACTCTGTGCTGACAGCTCAGAGAGCCTGGAGCCTGTTTTGGATTCCATCTCTCTCTCTCTCTCTCTCTCTCTCTCTCTCTCTCTCTCTGCCCCTCCCCTGCTCACACTCTTTCTCTCTCTCTCTCTCTCTCTCTCTCAAAAATGAATAAACTTAAAAAAATTAGAAAATTGGTAGCTTAACTAGAGATATAAGCTAAACTATTGACAAACTAGTTTACCAAAAAGAAATAGGGGGAAAAGACAGGTAAGAGCCCTCCTGGGGTCAGAACAAACCTCAAGTATTGACCTCAAAAACTACGCCTGGAATAGTCTATGAAGCAATTAATTCACCAAGGCATTGTTGAAAATAAGAGAGCAATCAGTTGGGATTTAGTGAAGCTTAACAGCTAGGTGTGGTCAGTGGGGGAAGCAACAATAGTCAAAGAGAAGCCTGCTAAGACAACTGTGATCCCAGAATGATTATGCACATGTCCAAGTGATTATGCACAGGCCCTCTCAACATCACAGAGGAAATAGACTTCACCAAAACTGTTCAGCTGCTTACTAAACAAACAAACAAGCATAAAACAGGTAACAAGTCCAAGTGGAAGACTAGTACCCAGAGTCGCTACAACATACTATTTTATAACTGTATAATTATATATTATATACAATATATTATTTAAATATATGACCAGTTTTCAAAAATTATGAAATATGCAAAGAAACAGGAAAGTGTTACCCATACACAAGAATGACAGCAGTGAGCTGAAACCACCTGTGAAGGGGACCAAAAAGTGGATTTAACAAAGACTTCAAATTTGCCTATGTTAAAAGAATTAAAGGCAAAGGCAACCATAATGATAATGACAGTGTCTTATCAAATAGAACTTACCCGAAGAAGCACATGGAAGTCTACAGTTGAAAAATATAGTAATTGGGGTGCGTGGGTGGCTCAGTCGGTTAAGTGTCCGACTTCAGCTCAGGTCCTGATCTCGTGGTTCATGAGTTTGAGCCCTGCGTCGGACTCTGTGCTGACAGCTTGGAGCCTGGAGCCTGCTTCCGATTCTGTGTCTCCCTCTCTCTCTGACCCTCCCCCCATTCATGCTCTGTCTCTCTCTGTGTCAAAAGTAAATAAACGTTAAAAAAAATTTTTTTTTAAAGAAAAATATAGTAACTGAATTTACTGAGTGGGGGGTCAATGGAAGATCTGAACTGACATAAGAAAGATTCAGTGACCTTGAAAAAGGTAAGAGTTTATGCAATCTGAAAACCACAGCAAAAAGAATGAAGAAAAATTAGCACAACCTCAGAGAAAATGGAATACCATTAACCACACCAACATACCCTCATATCCGGAATGCCAGAAAAAGAGATGTATAAAGAAGAAAGGATATTCAAAGAAGTAATTCCTGAAAACTTCCCAAATTTATTGAAGAAAAACAACCTACACATTCCAAAAAGCCTATAAAACTCAAAATAGGATAAACACAAAGAAATCTACACACAGATACACCATTGTAAAAATTCTGAAAAACAGACAAGGAGAAAATCTTTAAGAAAAGAAAAACAATTCTTCAACTACTAGGAAACCCCAAGAAAAATAACAATAGTAATAGCAGACTTCTCTTCATTAACAATGGAGATCAGATGAGTGAAAAAACATACACAGAGTATTAAAAACAAAGACTGCCACCCAAGAATTCAATATCCACAATAACTGCCTTTAAATGAAGGTAAAATAGCTCCAGCAGCTTCTCCAAACCTGCTTGCTGCACCTGACTCTCAGCCCTGCCCTGAAGCTGTATCATGAAGAGAATGACGTGAGGCCTTCTCCTTACACCGGCAGACCTGCGTGCCTTGGAAGCCAATGACCTGGTGGATAAAGACAGTCCCTTCTCTTATGACTGGGAAAGCCTGGAGCTGGGTGGGATGATTGTTGGAGGGCTCCTGTGCATCACTGGAATTTTGATAGCTCTAAGTAGAAGCTGCAAATTCAAGTACAGTAAGAAGCACAGCCCCTTACCTGAGAGAGCCACTCCACTCATCACTCCAGACCCTGCCAGTACCTGCTGAGCACAGGACCAGCTTTGTGGCACTCTCCGTACCAGCTCCCATGCTGTTCCCTCCCCAGTTGGGCCCCTTACTCTCCATGACTGCCTTTCTCTCCAAAGCTGGGCCCTTCAGTTCCCATTTGATCAAGACACCGTCTAAAGCTTATTTCTAAATTAAACTGTCTCACTCTTAAATAAATAAATAAATAAATAAATAAATAAATAAGGTAAAATAATGAAAATCTCAAGTAACCAAAAACTGAGAGAATTTGATTATAGCAGACATACCTTACAAGAAATAATAAAGGAAATTGTACATATTGAAAGTAAGTGACTCCAAACAGTAATTCAAAAACACATTAAAAAATCACAGAGCACTGGTAAAGGTAATATGTAATTATAAAACAGAATATAAGTATATATTTCTTCTCCTTTGTTAACTAATTCCAAAAACTATCATATAAAGAAGTGTGTGTGTGATTTTACTGTTGGCCCTATGACATATAGAAATGTAGTCATACAATGGAATATTTTTCAACAATAAAACAAATTACATACTGATACCTGCTACAACAGAGATAATCCTTCAAAATATTGTAGTAAATACTAGAAGCCTGTCACCAAAGGCCAAGTGTTAGATGTTCTAGTTTACAAGAAATATTTAAAATAAACCTATAGATACAGAAAGGAGATTATTGAATGCTTAGCAGTGAGACTCATGAATGTGGGGGCACAGATAGATAAAGGGTATAGGGATTTTTTGATGGGTAATGATCAGTTAAAAAAAACTGATTCTATTAATTGTTGAACAATTCTGTGAATATCCAATATTGGAATATCCAATCCACTAAAATGGGGAATTGTTAGTACATACATTATATTTAAATAAAGTTGTTACCAAAAAAAATTCATCTCACTTTTCCTTTCTCTTACTTTTATGATTTTATCAATAAAAACATATTTTTCAGTTAACATATAAATTATTAGTGGTGGATACTATAATAACAATAATTCCTATTCCTTAAGATACTCCTATTATGAGAAAGTACAATTATAATAATTGTGGTAAGAATAATGGTGAGAATACATATAGTGTGTTGGTGGATCCTTTAAGAAGAGATAGATACCTACAAACACTTAAGAAATCATAGGAGGTGACATCTGAACTGATTCCTGAAGAAGTATGGTGTAGTGTGCAAAATATTCCAGCTATATGCCAGGGAATGTGCAAGTTTAGGGGTGAGAGAAACTTTTTGGCCTGCCCTCAAATTATAATCATCCAGTATGGCTAGAAAGCAAAATTGAAGGATGAGGAGAAAGCCTGAGGCCAACAATGTGAGTAGAGACTACATTTTCTTGTTGCTCAGCAGATGTGAAGTCAAACTTGACAGTGTGAGTAGAGACTAGACGTTCTTGTTGATGGGCAGATGTGAAGTCAAACTTGATGTTTACAAATGGGTACCACCAACTTCTGCAGTATCATATGATATAGCTATACCGTGTCCCTTATAGCTACTGACTCCCCGGTTAGTGTGTCTTACGCATGTTGCTAGCACATGTCAGAGATTCATGAAGCATTAGGAAAAATTTTATTTGCAGTTTATACTCAATGTTTCTTAAATGTTTTGTTTTCTCAATCTCAAATGTTCATGTTTCCTTTTCAAATTAAATCACCTGATACCATTTTCTTTATAGATCTTAACTCCCTTATACTTTTTTTTTTTCAACATTTTTTATTTATTTTTGGGACAGAGAGAGACAGAGCATGAACGGGGGAGGGGCAGAGAGAGAGGGAGACACAGAATCGGAAACAGGCTCCAGGCTCCGAGCCATCAGCCCAGAGCCTGACGCGGGGCTCGAACTCACGGACCGCGAGATCGTGACCTGGCTGAAGCCGGACGCTTAACTGACTGCGCCACCCAGGCGCCCCTCCCTTATACTTTAATATTGTTTTGTTCTCCTGCTAGAATATAACTGCCATGAAAGTAAAAACCTATCTTTCTTGTCTCAGCTGCATCTTCAGTGCCTAGAACAGTATATGATTGCATAGGAGGCACTCAAAAAATATAGGTAAATGAATGAACATTTATTAATCTCTCATTAATTCCCATTCTTTATGTTTAAACTTTAAAAAGTGATATTATATTGAATCTACACATCTTTTAAGAGATTTCCCATCAATGGAAGAAGAGTTGGTGATAGGAGAGGGGCTAGGAAAGGGTCAAACACTGTTTGTTTTTCTCAAAACCTAGGTTTTGAAAGACAGATATCCTTATCCTTGAGAAAGCTGAGAAAATAGCGTTCACTGTCTCTTTCGTCTGAGAGTCTCATCAAAGTACTGAACCTTGGAGCACATGTCAGATACAACTGATCTTCCTAGGTAAGCAATGATCCAAAGCTCCATCAGGATTTTCTATTCGCCTTTGTAATATTTAGTTTGGAGAAGCCTAACTTACACGGTTGCCATGGAAATTGAGCACAATGGTGAAACACGAAGTTTCGGAAAAGTGTTGCATAATAGTAAGGAAGTGCTACTTTTATTAATGTTTGTTTAAAAAAATTGGTAATTCTCAGCATAAGAAAGATACTATAGAAAACAAGAGAAGTCGATTATTGCAGTTCTTAACCACCTTATGTTTTGTATATTCAATGAAAAACAAATAAATACTTTGTTGCAATGAATCAAAGCAAATATAAGAACACTGCTTTTGGGTGTTAATTTATTATTTTATAAATGTAAGTCTATCATAAATCATAAGCCCTTTGAATTGATATATCCAATATAATAGCAATTTATTTATACATGTGCATAGGTTCTCCTGTCCAATCTCAGCTTCATAGAGCATGTCCACTTTCTTTTCATTTTTTTTAAGTTTTATTTAAATTCTAGTTAGTTAATGTATAGTGTAATGTTCATTTCAGGTGTACAACTTAGTGATTCAACACTTCCATACATCACTCAAGTGTCTTTCCAACTATGGCACTCAGCTCATTTTATAAAGCACAATATACAATAAATAAACAAAGAGATAAGTAAAATAAAATAATTGGCAACTATAAAAATAAACTAACTTTATTTTATAAGTAGCTTTTGCCTTTGCTGCCTTCTGATGCAAAAAGAAACAAGTATAGATCTGTCAACTTAATATGGCAATTGCAGTGGGAAACCAGTATACATGAAATGCTTATTGACCACAATTTGGGACAATAAAAAGAGCCACAGGATATAATCAGATTTTCCATATGGAAAATAAATATCAAGGAACAACAGACTTCACTTTTCTGTGATATATTTTTAATTACATTTTCATTATTTTTGGCCTGTATACAAGTTTTATGTATCGAGTTTAATAATTTTAAATTGGCTCTATTCAGAATATAGGTAATAGCTATAGTGAATCAGTGGAATCGTTTCCCTGCACCATTGGTAATAGTAACTTATGCTGGCCCTTCTGATTCCAAAATAAATGGTTTATTTATTGCATTATGGCTACTGCCATTTTTGAAGACTGTAATCATATCTGAATGGTATTCATTGAGTATGGTATGGTATGCTTTCCTCTTTTGTTCCAAAGCTAATTTTTAGAATCCTTTTGTTATTTAGAAAAAGAAGGTAACCGTGAGAACTGGTAAGCTAAGGTGAAACCTACCTACAAGTTGCTAGTTTTCTGAATGTTAAGGGATATTTGCCACATGGCATGCTTCCCCTTATAATGTTAACAAGTATAAAATAAAACTTGATTTTCAATTTAAATTTTTAAGTCCTGATAGTGTTCTGGAATTTCTTTCTATAAGAAGTGAACATCTTTTTCTCCACGAAGCACCAGAGGATTTAAGATTACCTTTAAGACTCTTACAATTATAACTCATTTGAACTTGATAAGTTTCATTTACCCTCCCAAGAATGTTATATTATAAGATCAATAAATAATACAAAATACATTTGCCTGTTATGGAAGGTCAAGAAAAGTAATTTTCTTCTGGTGATAGAGAGAAATATTAGGAGATGAAGGTAATGTTCAAAAGACTGCGTGTGGTTTTGAAGTTACTTGCCATGATAGAATAATCAATAGCTAAACAGGAAGACCTTCATTTGATCATTCACGCCTCATTGCTCATGAACATTATTAAGTATTCTCTTGGTTTCTCAGCAGGTTGTCTTTGAAGTTGCCACATAGAACATTTTTTTGCATGATGAATTATAATTCCCCAAATATGTGATACTGATGTGTAGCTACAAGATAAAAGAGATAAAAATTTGCACATCATTTATCAATTGTTCCCTGACCTTGGGTTATAAGATTATTTTTAGCAAAATATGCTTGTCTGTTCTTGCAAAGTCAGTTTTGCCAAATGGTGAACCATATCCTATGGATCATGTGGTTATATCAAACATGGGAAAAACATTCAAACCTAGCTGTTGCAGTGTATGTGAGAATTTCATAACGGAACAGGTCTTTTTCATCCAAATATTCTGTTAAAAGTTACAATGAACTAAAATCACTTTCTTCAGGGATGTCATGTTTGCCAACAAAATTATTAACAAAAGTGTTTGTTAAGTCAAAATGGAAACTTAGAGCCACTGTATACGTGTAGCAAACACAAATCAGAACACAAGTGTTAGGTCACTAGGAGGACTTTTAGCACAACTACAAAGGACATGTAGCTAAAAGCATTAAAATGGTTGATGTTTATAAAAATCCAAGATCCTAAAAAAAATTCTGTCATTTCTGAAGAATATTCTTAGGGATGAGTCAGTTTTGACTAGCTTTATGTTTCCAACATAAAACATGTATGTATTCATTTGAAAAGATCTCCAAAACCCATTCTAAGGTAAGAGTGACATGAAATTTACACTAAAAATTCAATCCATTATCCCTCAATAGTGACGTATCTTTCATTTAAAAAAAATTTTTTTAATGTTTATTTATTTTTAAGAGACAGAGCATGAGCAGGGGAGGGGCAGAGAAAGAGGGAGACACAAAATCTGAAAGACGCTCCAGGTTGGAAGCTGACAGCACAGAGCCCAACATGGGGCTCGACTAGAACACAGGAACCATGAGATCATGACTTGAGCTGAAATAGGACACTTAACTGACTGAGCCATCCAGGCACCAGACAAATCTTTCATTTTAAAACCATGTTCTCCCACTCAAAGGACACTTATTAGCATTTACTATGGGCCAAGATTTACAGCAGGAGATGAGAATGCAAAAGTAAATAAGCCACATTTCTTCTTCTCAAATAATGGGGAAGGAGGCACACAAACACATTGCATTATCCTGTACTAGAACCATGTTCAAAGGAAGCCTGATCTACCTGGGAATGCAAGAGAATGTCCACAGACAAAATGATGCTTTAACTTAGTCTACATGAATACATTTGCTAGACTGAGAAAATATGAGAAGATAATCTATGGAAAGAGCATAACTTTGGAAAAGGACTGGAGTTTTGTAACTCATGGGTGATCTGAAAATCATGAAATATTCATAGAATGCAAAGCACAAGGCAGCTAATATAGGTGAAGAGGGATTTTTTTTCATATTTTTAATATTTTCATAGTTACGACAAGAGATAGCAGTTTGAACACAGATTCAGTTACAGTAGGGATAACATTAGGGGCCTAATCAATAAACTTTGTAATTGAGTACATTGGTAAATATGGGGAAAGGCAGAAATTAAAGATGATGCTAGCCCCTCTTGCATAGATTTTAAGTCAATAATAATGTCATTAATCAAGATAGGAAATAGAAATATACAACCAACAGAAAGAAAGGGAATTCTCTTTTGGATATTTCAAGTTTGAATTTCCTGAGGAATACCAATAAGAAATGTAAAAAGTCAAATACAAATAGAGAAGTGGATTTCAGAAGAGACCTCAGGTGCAGGAGACATGTAGTTGGAAATAAATAGCTCTACATGGTACCTGAGATCTTGGGAGTAAAGAGTATCACCCAGGGAGAAGAGGAGGAAAAAGATAAAATCTCAGAGAATTCCAAATTTTAACAAATGAAGGAAAGGTGAAGAGGGGTCAAATTTGGAGGAAATCTCTAAGGGCATGGCAGCAAAAAGGGGGAAGATTAATAAAGTAGAATGATTTTCTGGAAGCTAAGAAAAGATTACCACAAGGAAGAAAGGCAAGAGGTCTTGGTCAAGACCATGAAAACTGAAGAAAGGTCAAATAAAAAACTACAGTAGATCACTGGATTTAGCAATCAGAAAATAAGCCATTGAACTTTTTAAGAAGACTTTCTGTGTAGTAGAAATATAAGCTCGGACAGAGGGCTGAAGAGTAGGAACGAGGTGATGATGCTGAAAAAATAAATTTATACTACTTGGCCTAGGAGTTCCAGAAAGATGGAAGAAGGTGACCAAATGAGGCTAGCTTAAGGCAAAGATAAGTATGATTGCAGGTTTGCTGTTGATGTTTTGTTTTTATTCACACAGAGAAGAGCAAATAGTGTGCTTTTAAACAAAAGAACTTCAGGGAGGCAAACATGAATGTACAAAGTCCTAAAGAATTTTTAGGAGATCAGAGTCTTAATCTTAAAAAAGATAAGCTGCGGGGCGCCTGGGTGGCTCAGTTGGTTAAGCGTCCGACTTTGGCTCAGGTCACGATCTCGCGGTCCCTGAGTTCGAGCCCCGCGTCGGGCTCTGTGCTGACTGCTCAGAGCCTGGAGCCTGTTTCAGATTCTGTGTCTCCCTCTCTCTCTGACCCTCCCCCGTTCATGCTCTGTCTCTCTCTATCTCAAAAATAAATAAACGTTAAAAAAAAATTAAAAAAAAAAAAAAAAGATAAGCTGCACTGCTTGCTCCTGGATAACACAGATACAATGACACATAGAAGTGTAGGTATATTTAGAAACAGAAAGAAGAGATAAAATTTGCAAACAAATAGCTACTTTCTTTGGACTGTAAGCTTCTCATCTGAAACGATATCAAAAGACCATCCCGCATTGTGTTACATATACAATGAGTCACATGGTACTTTAATAGGAATGTTTAACCAAGAATTCCTAGCATAACCAAGAGCTGTTGGCTAAAGATTTATATACAAACTTAATGGTCTTCTAAAAAATATTACCTTCTAACTCATTTTCTGTTGTTATTCTACCTTAAGAAACAAATCTGAAAAACTAGTTCATTCATTTTTATTCCTTCAAAGCACAGTTAAATTGCAAATATTGGGAAAAATTGTCCAAAACTTGGAAATGCACAAGAGATTACTGGTGTCTTTAGGAGACACGCTCCATGGTTTCTAGTGAGCTCTCTAGGGATTATCTGATTTATAAACTGAATATCTTTGACTTTCTATTGAGTAGACTATTTTATATCTCTCTTGTGGCAGAAGAGAACTTGAAGAAATCTGATAGGGATGCAAATCATTCCTATCCATTACAATGCAAATGAATTTTGTCTGATGGAGAATCAATTGATCTATGCCTTGCAGAAGAGATAAACATGGCATTTTATTGTCCTATATGATATTAATCAGTTTTACATCTATTAACAAATTCACTTTTACATTCCTGCATGTGTACACATGCACACATACACACCCCAGTTCTTCAATTTTCTCTACGAACTGGTTTTAACATCTTAGGGGTTCCCTCACTAATTAATAGATTTTAAAAATTCTTTGATATGCATTCATTTTACATTTTTAAGACAGTCATTTGCCTTTTTAAAACTGAGCTTTAGCACAAATTAGTTAAGTAAACTGATAGCTACATTTAAGAAAAACCTGTCTAAAAGATTGTCCTCCACGTCTGCCAAATAAACCTCATTATATCAACCTCACAGCATCAATAAAATACATTTGCAATCAGCCTCCTGTTTATATGGATTCATCTTTGTCAAACAAAAATAAAATGAAGTCAAATGTATCTAATCAAATTAGAACTATACATATTTTTGTAGTAACAGAACCTCTATTTTATTGAACTATCATATTTGTATAATAAAACATCTATTTTTTTTAGAAAGAAACATTACACAGAATGAGTATTAGTTAGAATGTTTAAGAGTATATCCTTAGTCACTGTGGAGCTATTCTTACAATAAAACCTGCACTTTGTCTAACAAGTTCCCTTGGGAATTAAGAGAAAAATACACTGAAATGGAAAAAATGCAGTTGGAAATTTCAGCCTAACAACTATATGGTCTTGCTTCATATTTAGGGTAAATATTCTCAACATATTTTTAAAGCCGTAATTTTTCATGTTATGAAATAGAAGAAATTATTCAACCATTTAATTATATCTGTAAAATTCAGATTAAAAATGAGTTATTTGAAAAAGCAGGTATAGATTAACAAAATGTGAACCATGATCCTCTTAAGGAAATAGGTACAGACTTACTGATCTTAATTCACTGATGCCATAAAAATAACTTATTTTATGAACTCCATTTTACTTCAAAAATAAACATTCTCATGACTCAGAGAATGCATTAATCTGATTACCCAGAAGTGTTCACCTTACTGACTTAGTGACTCACATAGACAGACTCACCATTTAAATACACAGAAAAAGCCATTACGATAATGACCGTAGCAACAAGAAACAAATAAACCAAGCCACACTATTATTTGACTCTAAACACGATTGTGCAATGAGATTTTATAACTCAATCTTTCAAGAGACAACTAAGTACAAGACCAGCATACTCCAAGTTTTTTAATACTTGGAATTGGATCTACATCCATGTTTAGTATTTTACTGTGGATTAAGTACAGTACTTATTAAAAAGTACTCAGGATATAATTTGAAATGAAAAACTCATATGAAATAATATAAAATATCAAATGACTAAAAAATTATACAGATATTATATGTGCACACATATACATAAGGCATATATACATGTACAAAAATACTTTATTATATATAATTATATATATTTATTACATATTGTATTATATATTTATATTATATTATATATATAAACTAGAAGGAAATCCTCTGAATTCTGGGCTGTTAATAGTAATATTCCATGAACCAGTTTTTGTCATTTCTTCATAATTGATTGCTTTCAAATTTTTGACAGTGAAATGAAAATCACACACAAAAAAAAAAATCCACGCTTTTCCATTTGTCACACATTGAGCTAAACACATTTTTCTCTCTTCAAAGTTTCACCTGTCATTTCTTCACTCAGGTGTGTCAAAAGTTCAAGAAGAATCATGATTCCCCAGTTTTCTCAATGTTTCTACCTTTGTAATTGAATTGAATTCACTCAGTAGGCCTCATAAGCTTCCAGCTAGGGTAGGTTTTTTTTGTTCACACCTTGTCCCTGAAACATTATAAATGTTTTACATTCTTTTTGTGCCCAAAGAATTCACTCTGAAGCCATGCCATGACTAATTGGAAGCATATTGACCTGGGCATTTGCAAAGTCAGCATGGAACTGATTATTTTCAAGGACTAGAGAGCATATTTTCAGTAGTTAAATATCCTTGTCCTAACAGACATTTTATTTACAAATTATATTTCTCGAGTTCTACTTGCTTACAAAGTAAAAGTATAAAATGAAAATGGTATTTGTAAAGCCATTTTTGGTGTACTCATTTTTAATCTAATATGTAGGAAAGTCCCATAGAAATGCAGTATCATTTCTGCAGCCCAGGGGATCTTAGAAGATGGGGGATTGAATGACTTCCAGGTTGGTTAGTCTCTCAATTCTAACCTGCCCACCTTTGCTATGAGAAAGTAGCCACTGAGAACAGGTAGACAGGGCCTGGGAGGGTGAAAGTGAGGTCCCAATTCTATCTTCCTCCTAATGGACACAGATAGTTTCTCTGGACCATAGGTGCATCAGGAGAACAGCATTAGAGAGGCCTAAGACAGGAATTAGATTGCCAGAGCAGGCCTGTTCTCCTTGGAGTCCAAACACTCAGTAATTGCTGAAGAGGTGCAATGAGACAACTCCATCTGTTAGGCTAAAAAGACTAAGAACCAGGGAGCAGAGAAATTTTGTCCTATGTATCCAGAAGTGACTGACAAGTTGTCAACTGTTACAATATCAACCCACATGTACACAGAACGCTGCAACTTACATGGGCTGCCAACACTTAAGGCACCCATGACCAGCATGCAAAGGAAAATTACCACATGCTCAGTGAGACCCCATCAAGACAAAAGACGAAATGGACAAGCAAAATGAGCCCTGAAGGACATTAGAGATCCCGGAAGGAAAGGATAACAACATGATCAAACCAAAAATAAAGGCACAAGAACACATCAACACATTTAATAAAAACACACAATTTTCTGGGAATAAAATACATCATTTCAAGCTAAACAAATGTTCTCAAGTAGAGAAAGAAAAGTTACTGATGACATCTGAATTGGGGGTAACATGATCTGCTCAAACCTTCCAATAACTTCCCTTCCTGTTTAAAATAAAACTGCAATTTTTACCATGCTTATAAGGTCCATTATGATCTTGTATTTCACTGCTCTCTAACGTAGAATCTAACGTGACTCCCTACACTGTATTCCAGACACATTTCTTAAACTCCACATTAAACACTATAAGCACGATCATGCCTCCAAGACTTTCTCAGACTTGCTACTCCCTCTCCTAGATAGCCACATGTCCAGTCCCCTCATTTCATTCTGGTCTTTGTTCAACTGTCACCTCTTTAGAATATACTTGGTCTCTCTATCAAAAACTGCTACAGTCACACTCTCTCTAAATACTTTTCCATCTTTATTTATCTTTATAGTATGCATCATCATCTAGTGTACATTTAATTATTCATTTTCTTATTATATTTTTTCCCCAAGAATATACTCTCCATGAGCATGTCTGAGTCTCTAGTACCTAGAACAACGCCTGAGACACGGTAGATACCCAATAAAATAGTTGAATCGGTGAACAAAGAAATGAATGAATGAGTGCTGTGAAGGTTTCAATTAAAAAGTCTTCCTTATGTCTCTCAATGTCTCCAATTGTTGATCTCTGTTAAGAAGTAATGAAAAGCTCTGTGGAAATGCATTCCTATATTACTGCGCATGTATATGTCAGTGTTGAAATAGTGATGGCAAAACAGTGGCTACTAAGAAAACATTCACTACTGTGGTGAACCGCATTATTTATTCCCAATCATTTGCTTCCTCTGCACCCTTCCCAGGATTCCTTGTAGTCAGACTATAGTTTCCTGAGCAGTTGATCTTAGGCTTGATTATCTATTTGCTTTAGCCAATGGAAGGTGAATGGATGTGAATTGCCACACGTGAGCAAAAGCTTGAAAAGTAATTGTGTGATTTGGCACTGACTTTCTAAGACATCACCATGATAACTGATTGTTCAAGACATTGGTTGGCTATTCTATTAGTTTGGGTTCTAGGGATGAAAGATGGAGCTGAGGCAATCCCAGCAGAATTGAAGCCTTCATACAGCCACATAACATGAACAAGAAATAAATATATAAAGGTATATGTCACTGTAGTACTGGGGTTTTGCTGTAGCAAAATATGAATTATACAATTGAATATTTCAGAGTTTAATATTTTCACAAAAAATCAAACTGATGTGTATGTGTCTTATTTATTTGCCACTGTATCCCCAGTGGCTAGAGCAATGCCTGGCATATAGTAGGTGCCCAATAAATAGCTGTCAAATAAAAAGGACTACTTGAATATCAAATCTGTAAATATTTTGATGATAGTTTCATCTTATGAGATCAAACCCTGATAAGCTCTTAATATGAAACCTGTGTTTTCTGATAGCAGACAGACCTTCTCTTCATTACCTACCTCATACTTTGAAGTCGGTCACCAACAAGTGATAATACCTAATTGAACTGACAGCTGAATATGTATCTGAATGAGCACTAGAGTTTGTTAGTATCAGTGTATGTTTACATTGGTATTCAACATTAGTTTTAATTTGAATCAACTCTCCCTCCTTGATTTCAGGGTGGCTTCATCTACATAACCAAATGAATATTAGTTTGAGTCAGTCTCTAAGCTTTCAGAATTACACAAATTCTTTCAGATATGACTTCCTTAAAAAAAGCAACAAGAATAGAAGTGACTATCTTTTAGGTTATATTTACCTAACTGGAATTTAATAGGTTTAGAAAAAAATGAAACAGTAAAAGCAAATATATATGTAAAAACAGGATGTTCATGGCATATTCTTGAATGAAAGAAGTAAATGAAGGAGCACTGTGGCCATCACGAGATCTTTTTTCTCCAAATATTTCTTAATCTTTATCTTCTAGACTCCGTATGATTATACTTCTGGCCATTCATAGTTTGGTGGAAACAGACTACTAGTTAGAGAGTAAGTTGAGAGTGGAAGTGACATGGGCCACTTCTGTGCCAAAGCATTTGCTTGCTGGTTTGAGACACTAAGAGTGCGATCTTTCTGGCACTATGATCAGGAGGGGCCCAGAGGGTAGCTGCTCCATTAACTTGGGTCTCTGTGAGGTTATTAAGAGCAGATCTCCTCTGTCAACCCATCATGGACACGTGTGAATAAGAAAAACAAACTCTTGTTTTTTTTTTGTTTTTTGTTTTTTTTTTGAGGACACGTTCCACATTTTATTTACATTTTAAGACTAACTTTAATCTCAAAATCACATATCCATACACCTATTTCCTTTTTTTGTTGATTTCACTTAAATGCATGGTTTGTCAAACAAAGACTGTAAACAAATATTTACCATGTCTGTTACATGTAACACACAGGAACGGCTTTTAACAGATACTCATCGGCCTCCCCCACGACATTTTTTTATCATAAATACAGGTATCAAAACAATCCTGAACATATTTTTGATACTACTAGTAGTCAGCACCCACACCGCTTCAAAAATTAACACAATCTGTGACAAGATTCATTGTACCTGCTACTTTAGACAATTTCAACTTGAAGCTCTTTCGCTAAGCAAGATGGATAAAGCATGCCATTTCTGTTTTTCCTTCTTGAGATTTTTTTACTTTCCAGAAACACACATGCTTCCACAGCATCTGACTCTTCTCTCCATGCTTTCATCTTGTAAACCTGAATTCTATTTTGAGTACTCCAGGTTTATGCTTAAATGACAGTGCCTTAACAAGAGAAAAAAAATGGTGCTGCATTTTTCCTCCTGTAAGCTGAAAACATAATGGTGTACATATATTAAATATATTCTTACAAATGTCCAGGTCATGTTTACCAGCTGGAATTCTTTTACTTAATGTGTGGGTATTTTGCATTGTGATATTTAATCAAGACATTAACATGAGTAGAAGGCTGTTGATTTAAGACAAGTTTGAGATCCACTAAAATTAATTGTTGTATGTTTGTCCTTCTGGTGGCTGTGGAAGCTTCATATTTTCTTTGGACATCATTAGACGTCTTAGCTCTTGAAGTACAACTTTAATGCTATATGAGTTTTGCCATTTTGCTAACACTGGTATGCTCCGTGCATCCACCATTCCACTGGAATTATTAATTCCATTCATATTAATTTTGGTTACAAATCTAACTGATGGAGGAGCTTCTGGGTATTTAGGTCCACATTCTACTTTCAGGCTATATATTCTGTTTTCATAATTTGTCCTTGGTGGCCCAATAATCATGCCTGTCCACCTTGTAAGTGTCATATCTTCATCATCTTCAAGGCCCCAGCTAACCGTACCATCGCCTACTCCTTTTTGTCCTTCTTCAAGTTCTTCCAACAAGCGAAAATTACGAGGAACTTTAACTCCTGTGGAGACCGCCATCTTCTCCTGCAGCCCCAAACAAACTCTTGTTTTAAGTCATTGAGATTTTTTGAACTGCTTATACCATGTATAGATGTCTTAGTGTAATCTAACTAAATAAAATAAATGCATACATATAACTGACTATCTTCAGGGTGCATGTGCATGTACAACAAAATTGGTCTGAAAGAATAATACAAATCTCATTAGTAGTTGTAATGTATAACATTAATTTTAATTAACTAAAATTAATAGTTGTGTAATTGTTAACCATAAATAAGTATTAATTACATAATTCATAATTATTATAAAGGGACATTGTAACATATATACATTTTATGGCTTTTTTTTTGCAGTGTGCATGTAGTAATAAGTTTTCAAAATAATTTATAACCGTAAATACAACCTCTACAACCCGTAGGGGGAAAAAGTTAAGTCATGGGAGCTCTGTTTGGAATAAAGGGTCAGAGCAGAATCTCAGGTCAAGGATCATCTTCTCGCCTAAGATTTCACTTTCGTTTGGTATCTGGGATTGAACAGACTCTTGATAGACTCTGGGATTGATAGACTCTTGTCTATCAGAATGTATTTCCTACAATCTGTTCAAACTGATGGTGTTTCCGTAGAAAAATGTACATTAGTTGAAACTTGGGCCGCTAATTCTGCTAGTTTTACATGAAACACTAATACTGTATAGTTCAAGAACACAGTAGCTAAATCTGAATCAATTCAGAGCTTCAGATGTAAAGTTTAAGTTAACTTCAGATTATAAAAATGCAGCACAACTGTAAGGGCTACTTTTTTCCACCTTTGCTCATACTCTACCCTTTTCTTTGCATTAAATTTGGCCTTCCCAAAGCAACCATCTTTAGCCATCTTTCTAAATTACTCTGCTTCTTCATTTTTTTTCTCTTCAACAGCCACTGCATTTTTTCCATCATCACATGTATCATAATTTTCAATTCTTAACTTATGTTTTGTATTTGTGTAATGGCTGTATTGCCCCTATGATATGTTTTCCATGAGGGCAGAGGCCATGTCTATCCCTTTTAATACTTTATTCCTTGTTTTAGATAGTGCTAGACACATAGTACACTCAAAAAATATTTATTTCAGAAATAATTCTTTAAATAAATCATCTATATTCCACATACAGTATAGCTCTCACTTAACAAATAGGGATAAAAGAGGAAAATACTCATAGTTCTACTTCCCATCATGGGAATTATCTTAGACAAAATAATTTATTTTTAATAAACTCTTTGGTTATCACATACCAAGTAAATGAGATTGTCTTTTTTCTTCTAGATTTTAGCAAAATATTTATGTTCGTTCTGTGGAATTTCCCGGGATTCTAGACAGAAAAAAAGATTTGAGGAACATTCCCTTGAAATTCACATAAAAGTTCAAAATTGTTTGAAGATTTTTGAAATTTTACCAAAATAGATCAAAGTGCACACTTAAAGAATTTGTTTAAATCATCAAATCCACAAGTCTTTCTTCAAAGGCATTCCTTTTAAAAGAATTAAGTCTGATAGCTGAGAGGATGCTTCTTAGCAAGTTGTTTTGAATACCTCTATAAACCAGACTATTCTTGTTTGAAACTTTAATTGGAAATCTCAAGGAATTGCTGGCATTCTAATTTGATTATACAAAGAATAACTCAAGGAAGGGGAATTTTATGTATAGATTATTTAAAATTCTAATTAAAAATGACTTAAAGAAACCAACCCCTGAGAGTTTTAAAAGAAATACCTGGATCTGTGTAATTTAGATCCTGCAGCAATTTATTAGATACCCTTGAGTATCTGAACTACTGTCAGGACATTTTCTAAATTTTCAAAATCACGTTTAAGTTTGTTTATATTTTAAAGTACGTTTTAATCTGTTTCAAAAAGCATTCATCTTAAATCACTTTCCTACAGCCAAATTTCCTTACATGGAATTCTCTCTCAGTCAAAAATATTTTCGAAATAACTATTTGCTAATTATTTTTAACATTAGGGCTAAACAAATTTAACTCGGTCTCCTTATTGGATTAGGGCGTCATCACCACCATATTAAATGCAGATCATGAGACCAGGCCCTGTTTTGGTTAACAAAAAGAACATTATACTGAACAATCTTCAATGTTGCAATTATTGCTGCCTCTATAAGTGCATTCGTTGTATTCACTGTAATAATGAATTCAGTGACAAATTGGTTGACCTTCTAAAATTTCTGAAGCAAATCAATATTCATGAGCAAAGATTATGAGTCTGCTATTTATATTCCTAAAAACTGTCATGGCCAATAGCATTTCTGAAACCTGCTGATCAAATTGCCTGATTCTGCTTGTGCAATTGAGAGGAAAGTGGGCTTGGGTGAATAATCTAGATAAGCGCTTAATTCTAATAGGACCAATTTGAATGTAATGCCTTTGTCTGTAATGTATACATTAGTTGTGGTTACTCCCAGACAGCTTCTGGTAACCTACATTCAAGTTGTAAACTTGATAACAAAGTAAAAGAAACAAAAAAATAGGTCACTCCGGAACTGTAGTTTTTCAGTCTGTGGTCCCTGGACCAGCAATATCAGCACCTCCTGGAAACCTGATAGAAATACTATCTTTAGACCTACCTAAGATCTACTGAATCAGAAACCCTAGATATGGACCCAGTAATCTGTGCTCTAACAAGGCCTCTAGTTGATTCTGATGCTAAGATTTGAGAACCACTACATTTGCTTCTTCTACAGTAATCAATGGACTGTTGCATGCTGGCATTTCCCCTCACAGTGGGCTAAACTCAGAACTTCTCTGACCTGGAGAGTTTCTCCCTCCACATGGGTTATTTGGCCCCTGAACTTTGGGTTCACCTCCCTAAGGAACTAGGGAGCTGTTGGCTAGCTGTGGGGCTCCCATTGTTTAAATCCTTAACCAGTGCATACCTGTTTCAGGTTTCTGACCAGGTTTCATTTTCTGATTGGAAGGTAAATTAAATGAAAGCTAGTTTGATCCTAATCAGAGCTGACATCACTGGCAGTCTTCAAACCTAAAAACAACACTTTGTGTCCAAACCCAGCTGATATCCTGAAAAAAACAAACAAATCTGTTGACGTATCCTTTCTGGAATAACCATTTGACTGATGGTCCGTGAGGATTCTCTTAATAATCTGATGTCTAGATAATGAGATCTGGATTTTGTATTCCAATCTGAATAATTTGCTTTCAATATTTAACAAGGGGTCAGTTCCTCATTGATGTTTCACCAAAACCAGCAGCATTCTCTGCATTTGTTTTGAGATTTCAGAGGGTGTTGCTTTTATTCTGATCAGTAAATATAGGAAGTAATGGTTCACAGGATGCTTTGCCTTTCTGAAAGAGCCATTAAATAAAGTTTGAGAACTGTTGTTTGAAATCATCATATATTCTAAACAACATTGCCTACATATGTTTAAATTCAATTTCTGTGGCACCTTCCTCTGGAATAGCTACCTATTTCACACCATCATTAATCTTGTACAAAGGTAATGTTCCAGGGAGCAAAAGGGCCATGCTGAGAAAACATCAGTGTTATTTCAAATTCTGAAAAATATTTAGCATAAATCTGAAGTGGTACTAATACCAGAGACATTCAATACTGCCACTAAGTGATCAAATTTAAAACTGGGGATGTGACTGAAGAGAAATGACAATTTCCAGAGCCAAAGTGAAAAACAGAATGAAAACACTTCCCCCAAACTGTCCTCATTCTCTATGTGGAAATACAAACTCCTCATAATTAGTCCTGTGGGATAACGCTTGCCACATGGTAGGCTTCCATGCCCCGAGAATAAAGTTTGCACATGGGTGGTAGTGTTAATTCTATTTCTACTTTCAATTGTACTTTGACTATTTAAGTAGAATGTGACTGCCATTTTCTACCTCTGGCAGAATCTTAAAGGTTAGTTTTCAATCTCAGAAGATTCAGGAATATATATATATATATACATACACACACATAAATACATATATACACATAAATACATACATGCATATGTACATTTAGTATCCAACTGGAACAAGAATGATTCAAGAATATAAATGATACATACATGCATACATACATAGATATAGAGAGATAGATACATACATACAAATAGTACTTAATGGCACAAGAATGATGGACTTTTGGAAATCTGGTCTTGCCCAAATTTTTCATTGCAAGGATCTTCTAATTTATGAACTGAATCTTAAGAAACTAAGCTACTTCCCTAGTTGTATGGCTCCCTAGAGCCTAAGTGGACAATGGAAAAAATTTCTCTCTCCTTCTCTCTCTCTCTAAGAAACCTGGAAACATGAATTACTAACTTGTTTGAAGAATTCTTAAAATTATCCTCAAAGTATACTCAACATCTAGTTTTCTAAAAAAAAAGTGTGTATGTGTATTTTGTTCTGCCAATATAAACACAACTAACAGCCAGGTAAAAACCATGCTTTCCAAGACTGCTTAATGAAATGTGAAAGATCTTCACTTCTATAATATCTGGCTACACACCTCTAAGTAAAAGCAATGCTACTTAACTATTGGAACCACACTGCGCACTGCAGTAGTCACAACGCTAGTAAGCACTTAATATATGGCTAGTCTATATTGAATGTGCTGTATTAAATACTGATTTTAATGGTTTAACATAAAAAAGAATGTGACATTAATAATTTTTATTAATTATTAATAATTTTAGGTGGGTGAAATTTTCAGAATGATGATATTTTGGATATATTGATTTAAATAAAATATATTAATTTCATCTCTACTTGTTAACATGGCTACTATAAATTTTTAAGTTACATATGTAGTTCACATTACATATGTCTTCATATCAATATTTCTGTTGGAGAGTGCTATTCTAGAAGCTCTTATTAATGAATTCAGCAAAGTGAAGGTCATTAATGACTTGGTGGAAAATATAGTTTTTGTCAACTTTTTTCAAAATTCTTATAATCATGAGTCTATTCTAGTTCCCTGCATCATCTTGTATCATTTTTATAATTTATATTTTCTTAGAAAAGTGTTCACTTCAAGGTTTTTGAAATATTTAATAGATATAACATGTGTAATATCCTCATAAATATCTTTTTTTTCTACAGACCACTAGTTATATTCCTAATGTTAAATTGTGTACATTTAGAATTTCTCCTTTTATTCTTTATTTGGGAATAATTTATTATTTTTATTGCTGTTCTATATCCTACTTTGAGCTTCTCCTTTCTAATATCTTCTGTTTAATGTAATTTTGCTAATTTCTAAAATTCAATTCTTATTTTCCTTTTTTTGTTTAACAATAAAATAATTAAGAGGCCTCCTGGGTGGCTCAGTCAGTGAAGCATCTGACTCTTGATTTCAGCTCAGGTCATGAACTCATGAAGTGTGATACTGAGCCCCTCATTGGACTCCAGGCTCCTTGCTGTCAGTGTAGAGCCCACTTGGGATTCTCTTTCTCCCTCTATCTCTCTGCCCCATCCAGCTTGCATCCTCGCTCTCTTTCTCTCTCAAATAAACATATTTAAAAAGAAAAATAATACAAAATTAAGATAATATAAATTTAAGTGATGTAAGCTAGTGTGATAAGTAATGCATCTGTAATTCCTCAGATGCAACAGACCACATATACACAGATTAACTCCAAATTATTTTCCCCATTCTTTATCTATGGGTTAAGTTTGTCCAAAATACCTACTTGACATATTTTGAAGGTGAAGCTAACTAGATCACATCTTCCTCTGCCTCTAATTTCTTTCAATTCAGTTACATGTGACTCTTCTTATTATACCAACAATATAATACAGTGGAGGATCCATTGAAAGACAAACAGAAATGACAGTGAATTATATGTATAATTCAGCCTTCCATGAATCCTTAATTCTACTTATCATACCCTTGGCATTAGCTCCTCTCACTTGTACAAGTGAAAAAATAAAAATATTTCTATAGTTCTGTAGTTTCCTGTGAGTTTTCTTAAAACTCATCAGACTTTTCTTCACGTAGAATCTCCAAAACAGAGGGTCTGGATCCACCCAACTAGTATGCCCGCCTGCCCAAGATAATTTCATCTGAAATGAGACCTTTTAGAACCGTAAAAAGGTTCCTGGATATATTATTAAAGACAGAAATACCGGGGCACCTGGGTGGCTCAGTGGGTTAAGCATCTGACTTTGGCTCAGGTCATGATCTCATGGTTCGTGAGTTCGAGCCCTGCGTCAGGCTCTGTGCTGACAGCTTGGAGCCTGGAGCCTGCTTCGGATTCTGTCTCCCTCTCTCTCTGCCCCTCCTCCCCTCTCACTTTCTCTCTCTCTCTCTCTTTCTCAAAAATAAATAAACATTAAAAAATTTTTTTAAATAAATAAAGACAGAAATACCAAAACTGAATTTCAATGCTTCTAATTGTGTATTCAGTTACTTCTAAATGCATTAACTCATTTTATTTAATAGCTTATTTCATGCCTTCATATTGTAGGTTGCATCTTCCAAAGACATCTGCAACAATATCACTCATATCACATTCTTGTCTTACCATGTGACATTGGCAACCCTTCCATTAAGAGGTGGCAATGATGTCTCACTAACCTGGGCGGGCTGTGACTATAATATATTTGACATTATATAACTTATGAGATTAGTTCATAAAAGTTGCTGTAACTTCTACTTCATTATTTTGAGATGTGTGCTGTTGGAACCTGGCCCCCATGTTGTGAGGAAGCTCAAGTAGTCACACTGTGAGGTTACATGTACTGTGCAAGGTTCCCGCTGAATTCCCAGCTAACAACCAGTATGAACCACCAGATATGTGAGTGAAAAAGCCTTCAGATGTTTCCAATCCACAATTATTGGGTCATGCCTAGCTTTCAAATCTTTCCAGATCAAGCTTCAGACATCATGGAGTAGAGATAAGCTGCCCCACTTCCTAATTCCTGATTAGAGAATCCGTGAACCTAATGAAATGTTTGTGCTTTTATGCCACTAAGTTTAGGGCAGTTTGTTATCCAACAAAAGAAAACTGATATAGTTTCTCTCCTCTTAAACGACCTATTCAACCCCTAATTGATATTATTCATACAATATAAATTATCTCTGCTTTCTTTTCATTTTTAATTAACTTTTTAACTTTAGAACAATTTTAGACTTAACAAAAAAAATTATAAAAAATGAAAACAGAGGGACCCCTGGGTGGCTCAGTAGGTTAAGCAGACAACTTTAGGTTTTGGCTTAGATCATGATCTCACAGTTCGTGATTTCCTGTCCCACATCAGGCTCCATTTCCTCACTGGGGAGCTTGCTTGGGATTCTTTCTCTCTCCCTCTCTCTCTGGACCCCCCATGATTGTTCTCAAAATAAAATAAAATAAAATAAAATAAAATACTTTTAAAAAGTAGAGAAAACAGAGTTACCATACACTTAGCTAGTTCACTTAGTATTAGCATCTTAAATTAATATGATACATTTGTCACAATTAACCAGCATGGATACATTATTATTAACTAATATTTCCTTAGTTTTTAGATAATGCCCTTTTTTTGTTCTAGGATTCCATACAGGATACCACATCACATTTATTCATTATGTCTCTTAGTCTGCTTTTGACCAAGAGTTCCCTTGTTAATTGATGACATTGAGAGTTTCAACAGTACTACTCAGGCAATTTGTAGACTATTCTTCAACTGGGATTTATTGGATATATTTCACATGACTGAACTAGAGTTAGGGAATTTAGGAAAGAAGATCACAGAGATAAAGTGCCATTTTTGTCATATCATATTAAGGATGCATACTATCAAGAGGATACATAACAGCTGATGTTAACTTTGATCAACTGGCTGATATCTCAGTGTTTTCTGGGTTTCCCCACTGTAAAGTGACTCTTTATTTTGCCATCTCCATATCATGCCCTTCAGAAGGAAGTCACTTTACGCAGCCCACATGTAAGGAGTTGGTAGTTATACCCCATCTCCTTAAGGGTGCAGTGTCTATATAAGTTATTTGAAATGCTTCTTCACAGGGGATTTGTATAGTCTCTCCTATTTATTTACTTAGTCAATCAGTTATATCATTGTGGACTCATACATGTTTCATTTACACTTTGGACTAAAATCCAATAATACTTTATTTTTTTGCTCAAATTGTTCCTGTTTTGTCATTGGGAGCTCTTTCAGTTGACTCCTGTGTCCCTTTGATACACTCCCATTTGTTGTTGTTGTTGTTGTTGTTGTTGTTGTTGTTGTTAGCACTTTCTTGCTTTCTGGCACTATAAGACACTCCAGATTTATCTTGTGTATTTCCTGCCACAGTCCTAGAATCAGTCTTTTCTCCAAAAACTCTGGTTCCTTCAGAGAAGGATGGCATTAGAAACCAAGATTTTAGGATTACATGTGTTTGTTGCTACTGGGGTGTCCTTACGTCTAGGCTTTCTCAGCTGATGGAATGAGAAAATACATAACATGTATACCAACCCATGCATTTATATGCATTGTAATAAATATATTTATTACATATACTTGCAGATATGTGTTAATGCATGGGTTAGTATACATTCCAACAATGAGAACTATAGCTCCCACCAACCTTCATTCACTTAATTGTTCAATTCCAGTGTACAGATATAACTGTAAGAAAATTGTTAACTTAGAACTCTATGAGAAATAACTTAAAAAATTACAATACAGGGGCACCTGGGTGGCTCAGTCAGTTAAGTGTCCGACTTCGGCTCAGGTCATGATCTCACTACTCATGGGTTCAGGCCCCGCGTTGAGCTCTGTGCGGACAGCTCAGGGCCTGGAGCCTGCTTTGGATTCTGTGTCTCCCTCTCTCTCTGCCCTTCCCTCTCCCTCTCCCTCCCTCTCTCTCTCTCTCTCTCTCTCTCTCTCAAAAATAAACAAACATTAAAAAAAATTTTTTTAATTACAACACAGTGCTTTGTTTAGCCTTTCGTCTTACAGACCCCACCTGTTTCTGAATTTATGTCAACACTTCCCGCACACCTACACCTCTTCACGGAGGTTGTTTGATACATTTGTAATACCATTAAATTGCTTTTTCATGTTCTGCATTCCTTCCTGGGATCCCCTGACCTACCAAATGATATTTTACCAATTTGCGTACAAATTAAGTTTCACTCTTTGTGCTGCAAATGTTTTGACAAATGTATAGTATCCTGTATCCACCATTGAAGTCCCGTGCAGTCTTACTACCCACAAAAGTTCCCTGAACTTCATCTTTCACCTCGACCAACTCGACACAAACTCATAGCAAGTAATGATCTTTCTGTAATCTCTGTAACTTGCCACCTCTAGAATGTCAGACAATTTACAATTGGAATAATACAGTATCAGTACATAGCCTACCAGATTCCCCTCCTTCACTTAGCAATACACACTGAAAATTCATCTATATAATTTTGTGGTTTGATAGCTGATTGCTTCTTATTGCTGACAAGTATTTCCTTACATAAATGTATCCCAGTGTGTTTATTCAACAAGTGAAGGATATCTTGGTTGCTTCAAGTTTTTGGCAATTTCTGAATAAAGCTGTCATAAAAATTTACATGCAGGTTTTTATGTGGACATAACTGTTCAAATTAGTTGAATACCTAGATGCATATTTGCTAGATTGTATGGCCTTTGATTTATGTGTGTTCTCCCAGTGTGCCTTTGACCATTTTTTTGATTTTTAAACTTTATATAATTTTGTTTTAGGTGTATATCCTGTAAGAAATAATATATAATAGCATATATTGGCTTTTTTTAACCCCAACTAAAAATCTTTCAATTTTAACAAGTATTTATATGTAAATTTATATTCTGAAGTATGATAGTTAACTTCATGTTCTCAAAAATATCTATCTATCTACATATTATACAATATGGCCAACAGATCGGCAACATCTAGTGAATATTTTCTCTGAAAACTGAGAAATTTAGCATACTTTCTCAAGCTTCTAGCTTTCAAAGTTGTAGATATAATCTAAAAGAGTGAATTTAAATCCTTTTAGTAGTGAAACTTGTCTTCAAACAAATTTTGCAAGAAAATACAACACATAAAGCAGTGAAACAATGCAGCTGCTCTAGTTGAGTCACATAGAATGATTTCTTCCTCAGCTCTTCTCGATTCTTCTAAGGTTTAAAAATACTCTTTGTTTGATAATAGTATTTCTTTATTATCTCATTAAAATGTGTCAAACTCATCTGGCAAAGTACAGGCAGGACTTGAGAAGCAATGTATGTTTTGTCTATTATTTTACTGCTACTTTTCATAGAAAGTGATCCTAGTGTTTAACTCACATGATGATACAAGGTCTCCACTTTAGATCATTTAAATTTTTTTATTGTTTATTATTTTTGAGAGAGACAGAACATGAGCAGGAGAGGAGCAGAGAGAAAGGGAGACACAGAATCTGAAGCCAGCTCCAGGCTCTGAGCTGTCAGCACAGAGCCTGATGGGGAGCTTGAACTCATGAACCATGAGATCATGACCTGAGCTGAAGTTGGATGCTTAACTACTGAGACACCCAGGCACTCTTTAGATAAGTTAATTTAACTAACAGGAGTGAGTTGATAAAAAAAAAAAAAAAAAAGATACATACTAACAAAAATATGACAAAAATCCCAATGGTGGATAAAAGAACAACATGATTTTAGAAATGCTGCTCTACAACCAAACCTAGAAGAAGTAGAGTCAAAGAAAAGTAAAGTGTTGTACCAGACTCCAAACTGACTGGGGATCTTTCAAAGATTTTGCTTAAAGAGCTGATTATTAGGAGAAATATAATGAAATTAACAAGATGGTGAGAATTCCCACAAGGCAACTGACACATGTCAGAGGCATGGACTGTTCCAGTTTGTCCTCAGCCACACTCACTTAATTCTTCAGCAAGTAGTCAGCCTTCTTAAGGAGTAAATAATAATCAGAAACGAACCATCACAAGACATGTGCATGAAAATGCAGAGAAAAATTATGAACATAGAGTATACACACAGTATATATGCAGAAAAAATGTAACAGAAAAAAGTGTTCAGGATATAATAAAACTATCCTTGAAATAGCAAATGTTTTATGAATATAAATATATATGAATATATTTATATATTTAGAATAAAAGAGTATCCCATATATTGATATAGCATTTAGACATATGTTGAGACAACAATGTGAACTTGAAAAAATAAGAAATGAATGTACATATGTAAGCAAGAAAAGTAAATAATGTACTAACTAAAAAATTGATTTACCTCAGAGTACTCTATGGCAATACTCAACACCAAGATAAAGTAGATTAATGTGTGCAGTAGGTTAAAAAATGGTCATACCAAATATATCAAGTCCTAATCCCTGAAATGCATAAATGTTACCTTATTTGGAAAAAATATGTTTATAAGATTTGACTAAGAAATCTTGAGAAGAGATGACACTGAATTATCCAGGTGGGTTCTAAATGCTATTTATTGTAAGTGACTTTTTAAAATAGAGACAAGTGGAAATTTCATACAGACATACAGAGGAGAAGGTGCTAAGGAGACAGAAGCAGAAATTGCAGTGATATAACCATAAACCCAGGAATACAAAGGCAGCCATCAGAAGCTGAAAGAAGCAAAGAAGAGATTCCACACTAGACCCCCTAGAGGGAGTTCAGTCTTGATGGATTTCAGGCTTCTACCCTTCAGATCTGTGAGAGAATCAATATATGTTTTTTTTTTTATTTAAGTCACCAACTGTGGTAATTTGTTATGGCAACCACAGGAAGCTAATACATTGTGCAAGATGTTGAGGGAAAGTATGGTCCAAGAATATTATGCCGAGACCAACATGCACAAGTATATAAGAAAGTAGGAAATAGAATTTATTTTCAAAAATAAAACAAACCCACTCCAGTATGAAATCCAACCAAGACATAAATTAAAATAAATAACTTAGGAAGAGAAGAACCATGAAAAAGAATAAGAAGTAAGTCAATTTGAATATAGAATCAAGTTTGTAAAACATGGAATTATGGTTACAAACCTTAAAATATGTTAGCATAAATAAATAAATATATATATATATATATATATATATATATATATATATATATATATGCCTTAACAACAACAAAGTAATAATATAATTAAGATGAATTGAGGGAAAGGAGAATAGTGGGAAATGGGGAAAATGAAACTGGACCAATATACTACATTTTATGATAGGGATTAAAAAATATCTAAGTAAAAATATACACTATAAACATGTAAGAATTTCAAACTAATTTTTATTATATTTTTAATTATAGTATGATCTTTCAGAGACATATAAAACATGGCAAATGGGGCACATTATAGTAGTAGTTATTAAAAAAACAAATTTAGTTAAACTCAGTGTATCTGCTAAAGTATTGTATAGATGTGGTCAACATTTATAATCAATTGACTTTCAGATTATCATCAATGGCCCCTTATCCAATAAGCTGAAATCTTAGGAACAAAGACTGAGATTTTCCCAAAAAGAAGAAATTCTGCTTCAAGCCTGCAGCATCAAGTCCTATGTAAGTTTCCAGCCTGGCAATCTGCCCTACAGATTTCAAAGTTACCAGCAATTGCGTAAACCTATTCCTTGAAATGAATATTTTTCTCTCTCCCTCTCCCTCTCTCCCTCTCTCCTTCTCTAACCTATCTATCCATTGATTCTGTTTCTCTGGAGACCCCTGAGTGATACAGAAACTAATTTTTATTAATGAAGAAGCAGTTCTTCCAGTTTTTCTTCAGATTCTTCTTTTTAAAAAATAAATTAAAAGAAATAATTAATTAAATATACGGCCTGCATAATGGAATGGAAAAATGTTTCCTCCCTTTTTTTCTTATAGTTTTTTTTCTTTTTTGTTCCTTTCTCTTTCACTTCCTCTTTGCTTCCTTCTTTTTCATTTCTGCGTATCTGTATGCACACAAGGAGAAACATCTAGTACATTGTTCACTAACAGATATGAAAGTCATTTCCAAATGGTGAGGGATTTTTTTCAACTTTCTTTTTTGTACCTTTTTGGATGCTTGGAAATGTTACAAGTGATCATCTGCATTATATCTTTTAAAACCTTCAAAAAGAAATAATCCTGATGTAATCAATTACATGGAAGAAAATGAAGTTGAAACTCTTTCTCTCATACATACACACATGTATGCACACACAAATTTTATTTTCTTTAAACATTTAAATGCAATACAATATAAGAGTGTAAAAGAAAATAAAGCCCTAATATGAAAAGTGAGATGAAAGGACAACAAATAGTGTGGCAAATATATACAAGGCAAGATTACTCAGCCATAAAAAGGAATGAAATCTTGCCAGTTGCAACAGCACAGATGGATATGGACTGTATAATGCTAAGTGAAATAAGTCAAAGAAAGACAAATACCTTATGATTTCAGTCATATGTAGAATTTAAGAAAAAAAAAACAAATCAATAAAAAGAGAAAAAAAAAAAGAACAGACTCTTAAAAGTAGAGAACAAATTGGAGGTTACCATAGGGAAGGTGATGAGACTACACTTATTGTTGAATCACTATTTTGTCCACCGGTCACTAGTATAATACTGTACATTAATTATACTGTAATTAATAATAATAGCAACCAATGGAAGTAAATAAATTAAATAAAAATAAAAGCCAAAATATGGTTTCAGAAAAATGAAATGCCAAATTTCAAAAAGTATTCACATATCCATTCCATCCTTGAAAAAAGAGTTACTTCTGCCTCATTTACTTCTGGAACCCCCAAATCAGTGCAAGCACTGGCACACATTAGGAACTTAGTGTATTTTTTAAAACTGGAAGTAAAGAAAGGAAGGAAGGAAAAAGAAAGAAGGAAATAGGCCAAAATTTTGAAAGAATTACATTGTCCTCTATTTTTCTCAATTTCTCATCTTTTTTTATAGTGGATATTTTATTAAATACATTAGTTTTGAAATCAGAAAACAATACATATACCTAAATTATAAAAGTAAATGATGTGAAATTAAATGCAATGATGTACTCCTTCACTCCTAATATTCTCTTTCATAAAATATCTTGAAATTGAATATTTTTTATAATTTACTTTCAAAGGTACTTTAAAAATATAAATATTTAAAAATTGTGCCTCCAAAACGATTGAGTTTTGGTCTTATAGAAAATATAACTTTTTAACTATTTATCTTTGAAAAATTAGAATAATAATCAGCAGGAGTTTACAATGTAAGTATTAATACAAATTTCCCAGTTCCCTTACTTACCGGTGGTTTCACCCTGAGCACACAGAGGAAGTACTTATCACAGGGCTTGGGAGGAAGGGGGAGTTTCAATGAAAATATAGCTATTAAGAAGCAGCTCAGAGAGACTGGGTGGCTCAGTCAGTTAAGTGTAGGACTCTTGGTTTCGGCTCAGGTCATGATCTCAGGGTTCGTGGGTTTGAGCCCTATACATCAGTCTCTGTGCTGATAGTGCGGAGCCTGCTTGAGATTCTCTCTCTCCCTCTCTATTTGCCCCTCCTCTGCTCATGCTCTCTCTCTTAAAATAATTTTTTAAAAAAAGCAACTCAAGAAATTTTGAGTATAGTAATATGGGAACAAGAGGGTATCAGTATTTAGGTTAACTTTCAAAAAAAAAAAAAAAAAAACAGCAAAAAAACGAGGGTATCAGTAGAAGCACCATAGCACAATAAAAGGGAATTCCTACTGCCAAAATATTTTTTTATTAGCATTGTAAAATAGTCATTCATGTCTTCTGAAAATGAAATCTTTCTCGAATTACATTTCTCATAAATCTGGGATTGTCATCCTAACAGTGAGCAGATAAAACTGATAGTCTTATTTACGAATGTACACTGTTACTACTTAAACTTACAGTTGCACAAGGTGAATTACTTTATCTCCCTTTACATGCCCAAATGGAGCTTTATTTATTTATTTTTTGCTTTGAGTAATTTATATAGGAAAAACAAATAAATGGGGATACTTGGATCTATCCCACGCAGTTTTAATACTACAATTATTACATGTTTACCTACAGGAAATTGAATCTTTCCTTGAAAAACTAATTATTGATTTAAATGATATTTATGTCTCATAAGAGCCAAATAATGAAGATAAAAGCCTAAAATGAATTCTTGCAAGCAAAACCTATCCAAATCCATTGAAAACAAAGATTAATTCCCCCTTCATATAAGTGTAGCCACCTAAAAATTATCAAAAGCAAAAGTATCAACTAAAAGTAAATTTTTATAAACCATAAGTTCAAAGAATGACCTAAAAACCACATAAGGAGAGCAAGACAAATCAATTTTCCTTCACCAAAAATAATTTCATAAATAAATATTCTGCTATTAGAAAAATACTATCCCTGCTGACAATATGGATCTCTGTCTCCAGGGTTTACTCTAGGTTTAATTATCATTCATTTTAATTTCCTGAAGCTAACCCTGCAGTCTTCAGCAGGATTATTCATTCAAATTCTTGAGATTCAGCTATAGTTTGTGGATATAAGTGCTTTTTATATAGAGGGACTTTAACAACAAAAACCCATAACACACTTTACAAATGATATTATCTCTATATATTAGGAAAATGGCAAGATTTAAGTAACTGAGATCTGTTTTGTTGCCAAGAATACATAATATTTGCTGAATCCAATCACCTCCACAGTATCTTCCCTGATTACTCTAACTGCACTGATTTCATGTTTTTCTCTATTATGATCATCATCAGAGAGCAGCACAGGGATTAACATTTAACTGCATGCTATGATTTTGGTCTGGTTCCCTAACCTGGTTATAAATCCTGGGAGGAAAGTCCTCATGATTTTGCTTCTTTCAATGCACCATATTTCTTGGCTCATTTTACATTGAGCTTGTTAAATGCCAAACACTTCCCTGGAGGATTTTACAGGTAGCACCTTATTTAATTCACATAACAGTCTTATGAGATGGTATTGTCATCATCACAGTTTTTCTAAATGGAGAAACTGAGTCACTGTCAAACCAGAGGTTAACCCTAAACTATCTGATTCCACAATATTTCTTCATTTCTTTATTGTATACACAACTACACACTAGACATTCAACAAAGACTTAGAGCAGGAGAAGGCGAGCCGACCTCAGATCTGTATGTTAGTAACTCAATTTTAATGTCTCCTTAGTCTGAAAAGGTCATGGGTATAAAATAACTAAAACGATATAGCACGTAGTGGAATTGTATTAGTTCTACTGAAGTTAACTGAAGGTAATTTTAAAGTTAAATTCCTCTATCTGGTATTCAAGTTTCTTCTTAACAAAGCTTTTTGTTTCGGAATAATTTTAAACTCAGAACAAGTTGTAAAGCCGGTACAGAGAGTTCCCATATAACCTTCACTCAGTATTTCTCAATGTTAATGTCTTATCAAACCACAGCACGTTATTAAAATTAGGAAACAAACATTCATAAAATACTGTTGTTTTTTGATGTTATGTTTTGTGGAAACATACATGCCCCATTTTCTAAAGTTGCTTGAAATTCATAGATGTGCTGAACTGTTGCTAGGGAACCATTTCCTATAGCTAGTAGTCAAATTCCCAAAAGAGAGAAAGGATAAAAGCTCACAAACACATTTTTGTGTTTGTTTAATTAAGCAACTAAAACGGTAGAGGTGTGCAGATGGAAGAGCACTGTCATATTCATGGACCTTCAGAAAAAGAAATGCTCTTAAGGAATATTAAATACAGCCCCCAACTCTAAATAATATAAGATGCTAAAAGATTTTATCACCATCAAACAGCAAGTCAGTGATTTAGCCTGGATTAAAACCTGTGTGTTTCTAACCAGCATGATTTCCATTCTACCCCACTGTCCTTTAGTAAGTGGAAAGACAGAGTATGGACTAACTTCTGAAAAGGGGCAGAGAGCCCCACAAAAGTCATGCTTCAAAATCAGAGCAGGTTTAGATTAAATAGGGACTGATAACATTTAAAGATTAGTGAGAAAGTTGCCTAATTATGCATGATATTAAAACTTCGAATTGTTCACTTTAGATTTGAAAATATTTAAATTAGCTATTTTTATTCAAAGTAATTTTTGATGAGTGAACTGAGCTGTATTAATTAGATGTATAGTCTGAAAATATTTGAACACATGGAATCACGGAGATGTGATAGGTAGATGCATAGCACACTAAGCCAATCATTTAAAGATTAATAAAATTCATGAAAATTAAACCTGCAAACCTAAATTTATAAGAAGCATTCCACTTTTATCCAAAAACACCACTGTTAACCCATTCTAATTCTGATTTCTCTCTGATTCCCGAATTAATTCATATTAATCTAACACCTCTCTGATCTACCCTATTTATTATCTGTATCAGATTTTAATAACTGACTAAACCTTTTCATGTTATCCTTCTCTATGTGTTCTCTTACCATTATGAAGAACACTGGGAAGCAGCTTATGTTTAATGCTTTTCTTTTCCAAGCTGACCACAGAACAAGTTTTCAGGAAGTAAGTTCAAAATTATTTTGATAAAGGCAATGCAAAGGTTTATGTGTTCCAGCAGAAAGAGCATTTTATTCCATATAAATTCTCTCGTTCAAGACACTGATGGAAAATTAATATTCTGAAAGGGCTGGTAAAATAGGGCTAAACATCTGACAATGAATCATCAGTAATTTATGCACAGAGTAGCGTTACAAAAGTTACATCGCACTGCACAAGGCTTATTACTTTAGAAGGTTGGTGAGGAAAGCCCTAGAGTGAACTTTAGAGAAACTCATTTCCACACTAGGTTATTCTTTCAGCCTGTTGCATGACCCTAGAGAACATACATAGTTTCTTTGGGCTTCAATTAGGATTGATCTCCAAAGTACTTGAACTCTAAAACAGTAAAGTTTATTCAATTTCTAAAAGCATCCTTACTTATACAGAGGCTAAGAAGAATTTAATATATAGCAGAATTTGGAAAATCAAATGTTTCAGATTATCTCAGTTCCAATAAAACACAACCCCTATTTTAAGTTAATTTGTGAAAAGCTATTTTGGACATAAAAATTAAATAAGGAGAATTCTGATCGCTTAAAAAACACAGAAGCTGGTTTCGGCTGACTTGAATTTAAGACGCTGCTTGACCCTTATTAGCTATTGAACTTGAGGAAACTGCTTTACTTTGTCTTTGCTTGTTTTCTTACTTATAAACAGGTGCCAGTTATGGGGGTGTTATTATAATAAATATTTTCTGGGGCACGGATGGTTCAGTGGGTTAAGCATCCAACTTTGGCTCAGGTCATGGATCTTGTGGTCCCTGAGTTTGAGCCCCACGTCGGGCTCTGTGCTAACAGCTCAGAGCCTGGAGTCTGCTTCAGATTCTGTGTCTCCCTCTGTCTCTCTGTCCCTCCCCTGTTCTCACTCTCTCTCTCTATCAAAAATAAATAAACATAAAAATAAATTAAAAATAAATAAATATTCTCTAAAGACCTTTCCATGTTTTTTTTATTATATTGTAGGGAAATGATTTGACATTACAGCACAACCACTATCTAAAGAAAAAAGGCTAAATAAGAGAATTAAATATTATAGTCAAAGGAAAGAGTATGTGTCCTAATCAGTCCCATACTAATTGGAGGGAGTGGAGTTCTGTGATCCCTAGAGAGATCTGAAAGAAGGACCAGGTTACGTGGGGGAGCTGGAAAGCACTCCCAGGAAGCAAATCTCTGTCAGTAAATTTCAATTGAACCCTTGTTATGGACTGAATGTTTGTGTCCTCTCAAATTCATATATAGAAGCCCTAGTCCCCACTGTGATGGTATTTGGAGTGGGACCCTTTGGGCAGTAATAAAGTCTTGAGGGTGCACCTCCCTTGGTGGGATTTGTGCCTTTATAGAAGAGACATTGGAGACATGATGTCCCTCCCCACCACGTAAAGACACAGCAAGAAAGCAGCTGTGTTCAAGACAGCCTTTACCAAAAACCAAATCAGCAACCACCTTGATCTTAGTCTTCCCAGCCTCCAGAAGTCTGAGAAATAAATGTTTGGTTTTTTTTTAATTTTAGTCACATGGTCTACAGTGTTTTGTTATAGCAGGTAGAGCTAAGACAGTCCTCCACTGGGGCAGCCATTTTTTGTTTAATCTACCACTTTCAAATCTAGCCCAGACTTTTCTTCTGAAAGGTGGGTCCGTATGTCAGTTTTTCACCTAAATGTCTCGTGGCCACTTCAACCTCAACATGTCCAAAATCAGGGTGATGTGATTTGTCCCCTCAAATTTGTTCTAGTGCCACAATTCACCCAGCTTCTCAAACCAGAAATTCCTGATAGTCCCCTTATGGATTGTCTTGAAGGCATTCACTTGTCCCCATCATCACTGCTATCCCCTCATCAAAGTGACTGTCATATCTCACCTGGAGTGTTCTAACACAAAGTTGCCATTCCTTCTGTACCCTAACCACAATCCATTCCCTCTCCAACAGTTAGAATAAACTTTAAAAATGTAAACAAGATTGACATTATTGTAGCCAGATCCTCAAGCAGATCCCCAGTGAACACTGTTTACCCCACTCTGCAAAACACTTTCTGATTTACCATGAGCCTCTCTCCATCTTCACCCTGGCCAGTTCTCTTCCTTGGCCACTTCCCTCTAGGAGTCCCAGATCCTGGCATAGACCAATCTTATTTCCACTTCCAGGTTTTTGCACAGCCTCTCCCCACTCCCTCTTTCTGGCCTGCTTTTCCCCTTCCCTCCTCTCATCCCTGAGCTCAGCCTGCTATATTCATGTGGCCAATTCCTTTTCCTCCTCAGAGTTCAGTTTGAGGCCAGCAAAACAGAGATGCTTTCCCTCATCGCTCTACCCAAAATAGCTTCCCCTTAATTATTACCTAAGTCCCTTGTTTGTTTCCCCTTCCTTCGTGGCTCTTACAAGAAGGTGCAATCATTTAACTCAGCTGCCTGTTTGTTTTTAATCTTTCTTTCCCTCCAGAATATTGAATCCCTGAAGGTGGGGAACAAATATCTTATTCACCACTGTTTCCCCAGTACTTAACAGAGTGTCTAAAATATGACAGGCACATGGTAAACATTTGTTAAATAAATACATTGTGTGTCAGGAAATTTTCATCAGGAGACATCAAATTTTCTCATGAAACCCAAGGATGAGATTGTAGTCATTTGCTCGAGTTTGCCAGACTTCTTTGCCAAATTTATTCCACAAAGCAGAGGACACCCGAAATAAGATAACTGAGAAACTGTTGTTTATGTGTTTTCTTATCATGTTACTGATTTGAACATAT
This sequence comes from Neofelis nebulosa, assembly GCF_028018385.1. Lineage (NCBI taxonomy): Eukaryota > Metazoa > Chordata > Mammalia > Carnivora > Felidae > Neofelis > Neofelis nebulosa. The sequence continues at coordinate 54,283,978 of NC_080782.1, forward strand.
ATTTTTATTTCTCATGACTCATCAGTTTCTTAAATGCATTTCATCTTGATATTAGACCACATTTTATATGTAAAACTTTTGAAGAATCCAACATTAGTATCCTCGGTATTCCTTGATATTTTCCTTTAAAAAACAAAACAAAAAAAAATTTGTTGGAGTTCAGAGTTGCTGATAAAGGTCACCTACCATACCATGAAAGTTCTGAGAATATTACTGGATACTTTGAACACAAATACGTGTGGTATTAATGGACATAAATAGAACCATATACCATTAATATCCCACAGCATTTATCTTCTAACAAGCTAACTTTTTTTTCCTTTAGGATAAAAATCAAATTTTTATGGATACAGTGCAATCAAATTAAACTTGATTTAGTTTGAATTTAAATGATTCTAGGTAACTCAACAGAATAGTGTTACCAGCAATCGTGAAATTTTGTCAAATAGTGCTTTGAATAAAGTTGTATCTGCATTTACAAATTATCATGATCCAATTTTACACAGTCATCTTCTCATCCATTTTTGTATGGAAAAAAAAAATAACCCAGTGGTCAAAGCAAGGTACCTGTGAATACCTTTGTTTAGTCAATACTTCTTTTGCAACAGGGTTTCAAACCAGGTGATCAGATTTATGTAACACATTCACCTGAATTAAGAGCAGCTGGAGTCAAATACAATTCTGCATGAATTTTCCTAAAAAAAATGTAACATTTTAAAAAATCTACCAATTAAAACTAGTACTCAGAGTAAGTTGCAGAAAACTGTTAAGAATTAATTAATTTCTATAGTCTAAGCAGGAGCTGATTATGAACTGTAAAGACGGGGTAGAATCTGCAAAACTTGCCTGAGGCATCTCAAGTATGAGTGATAATAAGTAGAAAAAGTTTTCTTAGTCAATTTATATTTGGATTTTGGGGGAAAGAATGCATTATATCTATCATTGTTCTGAGTAACTTCACTATTTTAAAATAGAAAGAAGTCACCACATTTTTAACTATTTATTGTGAAGGTAAGTTTTACCAAAGGTAAAACTTGAGCATAGGCAGTTACAAAAAATTCAGATTCTAGAATGTGGCATCAGACTAACTATAATACACAGTAGAAAGTATTCCCTATGGAGCAGCACAGTGATCCCTTTAAAACCTGAGTCAGATCCTGGCACTCCTCTGCTCAAAATCCTGCCATGACTTCTCCTTGCTCATCAAAGGGAACTCCAATGCCTTCTGTGATCTGCTCCCCTACAACATCTCTGAAGCCACAGGACCCCACCTCTCTCACTCCCTACCACATGGTCTCTTTGCTATTTCTTCAATGTTGCAGGCACACCTGAAAATCTTATCCGTTGTTTCTTGTCTCTGGTGTGAACAAAGCATGCTTTATAAAGGGAGGTGACATTGGGTTTCTATTTCACAAAGCATCATAAGAAGGATAGAATTACAGGAGTAACTCTTCTCTTTGATGTGGCAGAGGCCCCTCAAATGCTGTTCTCATCACCACACACACACACACACACACACACACACACACACACAATATGCTCTCCTATCACTGTGGAAGATGGGTACCTTGTGTGTCTGCGGAACTGATTATTGCTCTTAGATTAGGCGAGTCAGACAGGCTATGTTCCACCTTGAGGGTCACTAAAGTGGGGAAGGGCTGGAATGGATGTGTGTCTACCCTTGAGGTAGGTGTAAACTATTATTGGTGTTAAATAGACCTCTGCTGTGGACCTTCCTTTTTTTTTAAATGTTTATTTATTATTGAGAGACAGAGAGACAGAGAGACACAGACCGTGAGCAGGGGAGTGGCAGAGAGAGGGGGAGACACAGAATCCGAAGCAGGCTCCAGGCTCCAGGCTCCGAGCTGTCAGCACAGAGCTGGACGCAGGGCTCGAACTCACAAACTATGGGATCATACCTGAGCCGAAGTTGGTGGCCTAACCCACTGAGCCACCCAAGCGTCCCTGCTTTGGAACCTTTCAAGTGATCCCCTTGCTCTCGTTCTTCTCTGTACCATAGACCTTGGGCTGGCACAAAGATGGCCAAGGCCTTGGAATGTCAATTCCTTCCCACCTAGCATTCCTGGCCTTTTAGAATGAGGTCTCTGTCCAAGGGAGCACTATGTCATAGACTAGCAGTGTATGTAGAACACCAAGCTTCTATTGAGTGTCCAGTGAAAGCAAGGGAACCACTGGGCATGAAGGGCTTTGTTCAAGACTGATACCCAGTGGAGGGAGCCTTTGGCCTCACAAAAGGGTTAAGTGTCTCATTATCATGGAAGAAACTTTCTGCCTCATAATTGTTTAACTTGATTATATTTTTTTACTATCTTTAATAAAACCTTATTTTAAAAAAACCTATTCATAAAACTAATCTCCCACCTCTTTCACACCTTCACATATTCATATGTCACCTTCTCAAGGAGGACCATCCTAACCACCACATTTGAAGTGGCAAATTGCCACCTACACTCTCAATCCCTATTCCTTGCTCTACTTTTTCCTTGCATCTCCATGACACTTATCACCTTCCAACATCTTTACCATATTTATTATTTACCTCTGTATTATAATTACTATCATTGCCTCTTTACTGTATTTATTATCTCTCTTCCCTTACTAGAAAGTAAGTTTCATGAAAATATAGATCTTTATCTCTGTTATTTCCAAACACCTAGAGAGTGTTTGGTATCTGGAATGCAGTAGACACTCATGAGTGCCTGGTAGGTTGTAGGTATTGAATAAATAAAATGACAAATCCATGATTTTTCATTAGAAATTGTCTCTTGGAAAATACAGTCTGAAATAAGACTAAAAACCAAGAAGAATTAGAAAGAATATAGTAAAACCTACACTAGGAACAAGTTGGTGTGGAGTGTCTGGACAAGGAAATTCTAGAGTGAGCAAGTTTTAAGACTTTAAGTTAGGCAAAACTGGGATTTTTCTATATTTCTTTTAATTCATTACCTATATTTTGTAGTAATATGCTTGATATCAGGAAGTCTGTGGTGATATTTTTGAAACCAGGAAGTATTCTCTGTAAAAGTGCTGCATATGGCTTCCTAGCAAGAGAACAAGAGGAAAATGAAACCAAATCCATTTGATCACAATCCAACAATCCAAGTATGAGCAGCAAGAGGTCTTTGAGCCAATGAATTACTATGACTCTGTAGTATTTCCCTCAATATTCTAACTCGTGAGATTTCACTGACCATTAAAAACAATTTTCCTTTCATCTAAATTGGCATTTTATCCAGAATTAGATTTTGTGTGAAGCCTTACAAATAGCCTCTATCTTTTTTATTTCTCTAATTAGAACTGCTGCTCTATCTGAAAATTGACTTTAAACTTTAAAATTAGGATAGACTTGCAGGCTGAGATCTATAATATGCTCTCAAGATGAAAATTACTCATTCTTTAATCTTTATCAGTGAAGTTCCAGTCTCCTTTTTAAATCTCTATAATAAAAATGAACTAAAGTCCCTAGAAATCTCATGAATAGAGTAGGCAGGCAATATGAGAAACAAAAGACTAGTAAGCAGGCAAGATTCTAACACTGGTAACAAAATGCAACTTTTCTGCTATTTTGATAAATTACAGCCTCCTTCATTCAAAATTCCATTCTCTCTTCTCTCATAATTGCTTATCTAAACATTTATTTGTACACAAAAATTTATAAAGTTTCTTACCTATAAATTCATTTATTTACTGATTTCAGGCAAAGAAGTAAGTATGTTAGGGAAAGTTTACCCTATACAGATTCCAGAAACTTTCTAGTCTTTGAATCAATAACTATGTCACTACCTAGAGCTTAACTAGCCAACTAGAAATGGTGACCCATAACTCTTATTTTCAAATGATTTTAGTAAAAAAATAAAGTTTATGACTCAATTATATATAAAATAATATGTATTAATGATAAGCCATTAAAAGGGATGAATAGCTGTATCAGAGATTACACTAGAAACTGGGTGTGAATTTACCACAATTTTTATAGCAATTCTAATATTTAGAGAAGGCAGATGATGTAAATCGGTTAATCTTTTCTTAAGCAATAATACCAAATGATGTCTTCAAATAATATGCAAAAGATTAAATGTTTAATTCAGCCAGTGGTAATTCTCTTCCCTTCAGACGTCATAATTGTTAGTACCCAAATGGACTTATCAGTAGGCATTTATGTCCCTCAGGTGGCACTAGTGTTCAATAAAGTGTCATCTAATTTGGAATCACAGTTGATCACATTCAGTCAGGTAGGTAGTGGATATCATAGCCAATGATTGGCAATAAATAAGTAAAGAAGGTATAATGGGATTTATAAATAATATTAATCTTATATTTATAGAAAATAACAAAACAACTTGAATAGAAAGATAAAATTAAGAGAAACTTTCACCAATAGGGAAATCATGGTACATTCATCTATTAGAATATTCTGGGGTCACTTAAAAAATAACTTTTATGTTTAGTGCTGATTTGGAAAGATACCCATTAATGTATTTTTAGCAAAATATTATAAATAAAGAAAATGAATAGCAATACCCCAATAATACCAGTTGCTATATACTGAATATCAAGCAGTTTGCTAAGCATGTAATGTGCATTACCTCACTGAACACTTACATTAGGCCTATGAAGTAGGTACCACTAGACTCCATTTTATAAACAAAGAAACTAAAAGTCAGAAAGACTAGGTGACTTTCCTAACTTCACTCAGAAAGGTAATGGTAGAGCTTGAACTCTAGCCCAGATCAGACCAAACTCAGGGCCTGCATGAGAAGCATAGTCTTGAGATTTGTCAAATACCAAACAGTGCTTCTATCTGAGAAGTAGAATCAAGGAGTAGAGGAAAAGGAGCAATTCTCATTTTCTCTGATCTCCATTATTTAAATTTTATAATAAGTATGTATTATTTTCATATAGAAAATAAATGCATCAATTTTTTGGCATGAGTAACCTTCAGTGTGGAAGATCAGAAACAAAACTGCAACCAATGAAACAGACTGGTAGCTAAGATGTAAGATCGACAAAGATTCAAGACACGCAAAAGTAAAGATGGTAGAGGCATACTGAGGTGGGAAGAAGGTCCAAAGTTTTTGCAAACAACAACTAGAAAGAGCTTCTAATGAGTCCACATTGCCAGTCAAAATGGCTACTTGAAGTTTTGAGGATCAATGCTTGGCACCCACAACAAGACAGCTTGTAGCACATGATTAATTGCTTTTATTCCTGTAACTTTCTGGAATCTCATACATGACACTATCAAGCTGCTACTTAACAGGATATGGAAAAGACCCAGTTCTCTGGGCATTACCCTAAAATGAATATATCTAGGAAGTTGAATTCTTTCAACTTCTTAAACAAATGGTCTACCTGAATCATGCTTAGATTTAAATGCTTTATTTAAAGTGATAAAATAGAGAAATATACAGGGCACTATGAAAACATATTGATATTTCCAATCACCAGAACAAGAAGCATCCAGATATTTAGGGCTGGGGGATTCCTCTATTACCCAGGCAGATGTTTGTTTCATTATTAGACTTTTTTCCTACTGCAAAATAATTCCACACTAAGAACAAGATGTATTTATTTACTCTTCCTGCATAATCTAGTGCCCTGTCCTTACAAGCAGAAACTATAATTAAATATAAAATATTGGAGCGCTGCCTTCACTTGGATTTTGCAGCAAAAACATTTGTCCGATGTGGTTCAATAAATGGCTGAGGGAAACTCCATGGCAACTGAAGCAATGAAAGAAACTTGATAAAAGAACTGCATGATGACATTTGTTTCTGAAAAACATTTGTGAAAAGGAAGGGTTATGTTTCTACAGCAACCAACTTTGTTGGGTCCACTAAGCTCTATTAAAAAGAAAGAAACAGAGAAAGGGAAGTGAAGGACAGAATGGGATCTAATTTGAAATGGCATATAAGGCAAAAATTCAGGAATGCTGAAGTCAATGTCATTGAAAGAGGAATAGAAACATCCCCAAGCTAACCATGAGTTTTCTTATCTGGGTCTGTCCCCGGTAACTTGCATATCAGTGATTGATAGGTTATGCAAATAAGTGGCCCGGTAGCAACTTGTATAAATAAGAGTCCCAGGCTTCATCCAAATGGGTCCTTTGCTACTCAACTCCAAACCAGTGTGGTCAAACAAAAAATGTGCTCAATAGCATGAATTTGTCTCTATGAGATACTCAGTATTAGTTTCCTTCTGCTGCCATTAAAAAAAAAAAAATCACCACAGGGTGCCTAGGTGGCTCAGTCCATAGGTGTCTGACTTCGGCTCAGGTCATGATCTCATGGTTCGTGAGTTCGAGCACCGTGTCTGGCTCTGTGCTGACATCTGAGAGCTTGGATCCTGGAGCCTGCTTCGGATTATGTCTCCCTCTCTCTCGGCTCCTCCCCCACTAATGCTCTATCTCTCTCTCTTTCAAAAATAAATAAATATTTTTTTAAAAAATCACCACAAACTTAGGGACTTAAAATGCCATTCTTTTATTATTTCCTATTTTCTGAATCTGGTCCAAGATTCAGTTAGACTATAACTCAACTCAGTCCTCTGCTTAGAGTCTCCCAAGGTTGAAATCAAGGTGTCAGTAAGTTACATTTCTTTCTAGAGGTTCTAGGGACATGCTGGCTTCCAAGCTCATCCAAGTTTGGCCAAATTCAATTCCTTATGGTTGCAGAGTTGAAGTCTCTGATTCCTTGCTGGGGATGGTCTTTGCTCCCACAGGCTGCCCACATTCTTTCTCAGGCTTTTCATGTGACTTCCTTCCTGCAACAGTGGGGTGAGACTCTCTAAAGCTTTGTCTGTCTCATATGTTTCCAGCTGCCACATCTCTCTGCCTTCCCGGTGGAAAGAATTCTTTGTTTCTAAGGGCTCATGTAATCATATTGGGCCCAGATAGATAATCCAGGATAATCTCCTGATTTTAAGGTTTGGGCCACCATCTTAACTATATCTGCAAAGCCCCTTGCACTGTGTAATGAAATGTATTCTGGAATCCTAAGTATTAGGCATGGACATCTTTGGGGAGCCATTATTCTGCCCACCACAATCCCAAATTTAAATGTTGACAAATAATTATTAAAATGACTTGGGCAGGACAAAACATGTCTGTGTCTCCATCTTGACTCAAGGATGAAAGCTGTGTTCCCTACTTTATAAGACAAATGCTATCAACAGGACTAATATTGTGCTCTACCTTTTAAAATAGAATGTTCATTCTTAAGTTAACTGTCATGAAGATAAATATACATTAAAAAGAAAATGGATATTTGGCTTTATAGTCTTTTCTCCTCCATGCATTTGTTAGCACTACATACAGGTCAAGGTCCTTTACCATGGGCTTTGTTAAAATTTGAATAATTAATAATCAATATTTGTTTATAACCTTTCTCTCTTTTGCAACACTATTAGAGTCATTACTATTGTGTATACTGCCTTGAAGTCATTTTAAATAAGTTGTTTTCTTCCTGGGCTTGATTTATATAATCTATTAGATTTTTTTTACCGGGTCAAGAGACAGAATTCATATTACCCAAAGAGCAATCTGTCATTTGTATATTCTCATTAATTCTGTAGTAAAATGAACCATGGAACCATATTAAAATATATGGCATTAAAAGTCTTTTTTAACATTTCATTTGTACTCTATGCCTTCAAACTAAATTTCAATGTAATTTTTAAATACCGATATTTAAAAAGGAAAACAAACAGTAGGACTGGGAAAGGCTTACAAGAGATTTGTACCACCTCCTTACCTCACCCTGGATGGCTGCCTCTGAATATGTCTTCACATAACGGGAGGCAATCATCTAGGCTTTGGAGACAGAACTGGACTTGAGTCCAGCAGAAGTACTATCGAAGTCTTATAATTCTGGACATATTGCTAAGCAAACTAAGCTTCAATTTTTATCCTCTATAAAATGATTTGTAAAATAATTTTACCTATTTCTCACAGGTTGTTATAAGGATTGAGACAATTCGTGAGAAGTGCTAAGACAATACACAATGCACAGTACACTCTCAATAATATATTACCATAACTCTGGTTTTAGCTCAGATATGTTTGGTTCATATAGAGTTTACTGATCATCCTACTAGTTTATTTTCAGGTCAAATCTTCTACTTTATCAATTTCTTTTCTAATTTCTAAATTCTTATTAAAAATTCAACCTGATATTATTATTATTATTATTATTTCCATTTTTGGAAACTAACACATTTCCAGATATTGACTTAAAGACTTAGATTATTGCATATAAAATTGCATTAGTTTAAAATATTCCATTATAAAAATATTCATTACAAAAGCCAAATACAATTGAAAAAATATGATAAAAATATGAAATAGAAAATACAAAACTACATATAGATACAATTATGTAAAATATATACATATATATGAATTTTGACTAGATCTAAAGGCAAATAAAATTGTACTTTTGTTAGGGATTATAGGTGAATTCTTCTGTTTTAGTAGATCATATTTTCAATTAAAATAATAAGTTATAAAAATCCTTAAGAATTGGCAATAGATGAGACGCCTGGGTGGCTCAGTCGGTTAAGCGGCCGACTTCAGCTCAGGTCATGATCTCTCGGTCCTTGAGTTCAAGCCCTGCGTTGGGCTCTGTGCTGACAGCTCAGAGCCTGGAGCCTGTTTCAGATTCTGTGTCTCCCTCTCTCTGACCCTCCCCCATTCATGCTCTGTCTCTCTCTGTCTCAAAAATAAATAAATGTTAAAAAAAATTTAAAAAAAAAGAATTGGCAATAGACTTTTAACATGCATACACAATTTCATACTAAATTTGAAAAAGAACTCATCATGTATAAATAGAATTTTAAAAGTTGCTTCTATCAAACTTAGAGATCACCCAGCCAGGAATTTTTCACACTGTGCACAGTGAGCCCTAGATGGTCTACAGAGGTGTCCTGGGTGTCATGACATGGCATGGTTGCTATGAAGTATAGAACAAACAGGCAGACCCAGGCCTCTTCAGCTGTGCTTCCATTAGTACAGTCTTACTCTGATTTGTTGTATATATTTATATATTTCGTAATAAGAAATATTTCCATTGGTCAAGAAGACAAAGAATCACGATCCTCTTATGTGCAAGATACTGTCATATTCACCAAATATTCCATTGTTTCTCTACATTTCTCAGCCCTCTTAGTTTGTCTTACTGTTTCTTACCAATAAAATGTGAGACATGACATTGCTTCTAGGATGAGGTAATAAAATGCTTACGCACAGTTCTCCAATCTCTAAGGATGAGGTGACATGGCAAATGGGGAAGATGTGTTCACAGTGATTCAACTCGAAGAGAGGAAAGCCTCCTCTACTGGTCCTAAGTGTGTGGATCAGAGCCCTCTGCCTACCTAATAGGACAGGCAAAATAAGTGACAAGTTAATTCTGTTGCATTAAACTCTTGAGTAAATTGAGTTACTTGTTACTTCTGGATAATCTAATTCATCCTTAATAATGCAAATCATTTTAAAGATGAGGAAACAGGATTGTTAATAATGAATGTGAGTAGTTCAAGGTCATTGAGGTCTGAATTGAAATTCGTGTCTCCTGACACCCCAGTGCAAAACCCTCATTATACCAATCCATAATGCCTTCGTGACCACAAAAGAATAATAAGCAGACTTCCAAACTATTCCAAAATTCCCTAAATTCAAGATGACAGAAGTCTATCCAGATGTTGGTGAATAACAATGATGGAGATCTCACCGTTTCCAGTGTCAATCCGCTTGTGTTTGATAGTTGCCATTATTAGCAATTCCTTTTCTAAAGATACGACATTGTAAATAATGTAAAAAGGAGCATGAAGATTTGTTCAACAATTTTTGAACCCTTACTATATGGATAAACACTGAAGTTCTGGCAAAAGCAGATATGTAAGCTCTGATAAGCAAATACAGACTTGGTCCCGCTCTCTTGAAGCTTATAGGCCAATGAAATGGTATGTATACACATATATATGAAAATATGCATATAGGATATTTATGAAATAGTCACAAATATAAATCTATGATCACAAAGTCTGGTAAGATTTATGTATGGTAAGTCACACAGTATTATGAGAGCACAAAACAAAGGACCTGACAGTCCAAGGAGTCATAAGAAGTAGAAGAAGAGAGAGGTAGCAAGGATAACTTATACTTCTCTGCTTTGCTCACCTGATACGTTAGAATGTCATCTGCTGAAATAGGAACAGTGGAAGAAGACCTGATTTTGTAAAATGAAGTGAATGGGATAAAGAAACCATGGGTTCAATTTCAAAACTTCTAGAATAAGAGGTATCAATGTAACTTCCATCACAAAAGTATAGATGAGGATGCCAGGAATCTCTGAAGGAATATCTTTACAGAAAATCTTTAAAAAGACAGGGCTGGGGAATGACAGCATATTCACTCAGCTAGTAGCATGGACCCTCCCTGCCCATTCATTTTTGAGTCACTGGCAACACAGGCAGATGGCTACAGCTGTTGCTCCTGTCCCTTCCCATCTGACATATGCCAGATGGTGTCATTCTGTGGGTGATCTTTATTAGAGAGGAACCCTGTTGGTGCAGGCCTTAACGGGCTCCCTGAGTCAGGAAGCAGAGGTGGTTGACCTTTAATTCATACCATTTCCTGCCATCCCCTTAGGCCAGGTGTGTTCCAGTGCTAAATAAAGTGCTCCCCTCTGAATTTTAGAATCTGCCAGAGCATTATAATAATATCCTGCATTGCACAGCAGTACAACATTAGCCTTTTTGGAGGCCCTGAGAAAAACTACTCGGCATGACTATCAACTATAATTTCAATTTTTTTAAGAAAAAAAGATTTCAAAGGTTTGCCATTAGAAAATTTAGAGGTCAATCCCTGGCCTCTGGAATTTGTATCAATAGGCAAAAACATGAGATTCAACTGCACCAACAATGTGAGCTATGTAAGCTGCCATCAGTGAATAGCTGTGTGGCTTCAAGCAAGTGACATGATCATTCTGGGTCTCGGTGCTATTGTCCATAAAATTAGGCTAATGTCCAATTTGGGGTTGTTGTGATGACATGAATTAATATAAAGGCTTATTTACATATGGCACTTGGAAGCTTTCTATACTTATAATCTATACTATTTTATACACTGACTTGTTTCTGCCTAATCCTACCAAAATACAGCCACCATTTACGAAGCACATAGCGTGTATCAGGCACTTTCCTAAGTGCTTTATGAATATCAGTTTATCTAATTCTATGAGGTATTTACTATCAATAATCCCGGGTTTTTCCATGTGTGCACACTGAAGCAGAGAGTTGCTTGCTCGAGGGAACATACATTACAAATGAGGGCATCAGGATTTGAACCTCAGAATCCATACTCCTATCCATTAAGCTACAAGGATCAAAGATTGGACTGAAATTATGAAGTAGATATCCTTACATGCTACATACCTCTTTTTTGTGGGCAATGTTAATATTTGAAAATGCTACTGTAAAATTGCAAGGGCATCCTCCCTCAGGCTGGATACGGAGAAAACCATGATACAGGGAAAGATGGAAGAGGTGAGACAACGGTTTGCAGGAGATTAGCGGGAAGGATGGATATTTTGACTACTTAAGCACAACCGGATGGCTTTGGGGCATAGTTGGAAGCATACTGAACTAGAAGCCAGGGGACCTCTGCCCTAGGCCCAGCTTTGCCACTAACAAGCTGTCTAGATACTGTTGCATCTCGTGTTACCTATCATACTACCTTTGTGTCCTCATCTAAAATGAGGAGCTGGGTCTAGCATCTATACCAAATTAATTTAGACTAATCATCTCTAAATTGCCCCTGTTCTAATTTAATTGTATTACTATATTAACACCTAGAAACAGCACCTTCAGACACAAAGACTACCAGCAGTATCTTTTCATCTTAATAACAGGATTTTTTAATTAAGTTTTTCATTAATTTTAATGAATATATGTTATACTGCTTAATTCAAGAAAATTGAATAGACATAATTTTTATCTAGACTGGGGAATTGAGTACTTGTGTTTCAGTTTGTGACAAGCCACTAGCTGTAGACTGCTGGGCCAGCCCATGTTTGACTATGAAGCACAGTGTCCTGAACAAAAGGAGTATTTTCCACATTCTTTTTCTAATATGACATTAATCATGGTCCAGTTATAACCTAGTTAACACACTTTTGGAAACAAGATTGTTATGTCTATTTAATTATTTTTTTTGAAAAGCACCTTAAAAAGCATCCATAGCCTTCTAAAGAAACAAAGCTGTGAGGATCTTCAGCTGGTGATGTTATGTAGTACAAATCTACAATTAACAAAAAGCCTCTAGGGATTGCTTCTTTTCTAAAGACACATGGCTTAGTAGTGGCTAAAAGTTCCAGGGTTTTGCCTCCCGACTTTATGATTTGTCTGACTAGGAAACTTTCCACTACTAGTAATTAGCACCCTCTAGACATCTGTTTCTTTAGGGGAAAAAAAATACATAAGCTACAGAAAGATTAAATCTAATTATTATAATTTCCATTTCTGGGGCAAGGCCTTTTCATAAATAATTATGTCTTAGTGCACAACTGGCAAATTTTAACCAGTGGCCCTATCATTCATAATAATAAGTAGATTTATAACCCACAAGCTCATTAGCTACAGAAGGCTAATTAGAACTTTAACCAAAAAACACCAGTATATGAAACACTGAGGTAATCGCAGCATTTTGGCTCTGAAAACACCCACTTTTTACCAAATGAACTCCATATGCAGACCCCAGGACAAGACTGAATTAGTAACTATAGCACCAGGAAACAGAGGTTTATACCTCTTTGCAAAGTTACCCTTGGATAAGGGCGGGTTCTGCTTTCCTATGGATGTATATATTAAAACATGTGTGACTGAAGATCATGACAGAAAGAATACTATAAAGAATGGTGCACAGGCATGAGAAAGACCTCAAGTCTAATTCTGGCTGAAACAGTGCCCCATCAATCAGCTTCATTTCTTCCCATGTGATGAGAACACTGAACTAAATACAATCTCAAGTCCATTTTACAATGTAAAAGAAATAAAGCAGAGGGTTATTTCTCTTTCTAGTTGATAAGATGCACTTACTTTATTAAATTTTATTAATTTTACACATACTTCCATTCCACTTACATGGGTCAGGCATTGTTCTAAACTCTTTAAGGATATTTAATCTTCATAGATATGCCTTAAAGGAGGTAGTATTATTATCTCACCTTAGTGGTGAAGACATTGGACCACAAAGATGAAACAATTGGCCAAAGTTCCCACAGTTAGTGTTTCCCTTCCATATGCCACAGTGTGCTGGTATGCCATGAATTCTTCACGGCCAGATGCCAGTCACAACCAAAGTCTGAACACAGCCAAATGTTGAACAAGATTTTAACTTATTTAATTACAACGATATATACTATTACGGGAATGTCTGTCAGAAGTAGTTACTTGAGTGTCTTTATAATGTGGTGACTTTTCTTTTTTTTAAGATAATTATCAATATTTAAAAGTATATTGTTGATATATATTTATTTCCCACCCGTTGCCACTAGGTACAGACTCTGCGAAGACAGAATTTTCACTGCCTTATATACTACTCTATCTCCAGAACCTAGAACAAATAAGTAACTAAATAAGAATCTCTTCTCTCAGTGATTTGAAGATAGATTAGATGTGAAGAAATAAACTATAAGGATGAAAGTTAGGAAACAATTAAAATACCTATATTATGAAAAGTCATAAAAATTGAAGTCACATCTCTTTCAACAAAGAAATCTACCTATATGAATTCTTATTGACCCTACCGCAATTCATCATCTTTAGTCAGGTACTAATAACTTTATATATTTGCATCATTTTAATAACATCTTATTTGTTGTATTGCTTATTATGGTGGACTACCCACGTCAACACCACCCCTAATTGTTCTAAGCTAATAATGGTAAACCCATCCCTTTTCCAATAGTTGGCTTGGCTCAAGAATAGTCTTATAATTCTCTTCAGATATAATTAGGTAGTTATAGGGTGGGATTATAGGAAATACCTCCTCTGTACTTATTGACTGTCATAAGAAGATAAATTCTCTCTTCTTGTCCTGTCTAGATGTGGGGCCTGGAATTGCTACCACCATTTTGCATCAGGAATAGTGGAACAGAAAGATGAAAAGAAAAAGGGATTCTGTATGATATCATTAAACCACTGAACATTCTCTATAGCCTACCCCACTTCAGGATTTCCAGTTATGTCAGATAATAAATTCCCTTACTGATGAAAGCATTTAGAGTTTATTTTTGTAACATGTGCCCCAATTTATTTATACAACTCTGTAAGAGACTGTCCTTCTAATTACCACTGTTATCCAATGATAACAGACAAGTTCAAAGGAAAGAAAAAAAAAATAGTGGCAAGAGAACTCCCTCCCTATGAGCTGGTCCTCTGTAGCTTTCAACATTACCTTCTATGGCATAGAGCCATGAATCTCCTCTGACATTTTCCCATCAATTACCAGAGATTCCTGCTTCCTCTATTTTCATCAGTCTAATATTCATAGATGGTCATTAAATCCTGACATTTTAATCCACTTTGACCAATTGGTACACTCTGATCTTTTACCACATTAACATTGTTTCACTCACTAGTAATAGTATTGGTATTTGATGTCTGGTGATAGAAGCCCAAGCTTCATTTCTGTATTAGCTACATATGCTACAGCTACTTCTTTGATGTTCTCAGTATGTAGCCCTAACTTGGACATAATAGGAAATTACAGGTAAAAAGTCAAGATGATATTATGGAATGCTGTGAAAAAAGGGGAAAAATTTAAAATATTGTTAATTAAATCATGAGCATCTGCACTTATTGTATTCATCCCAATCCAAACATTTTAGTTGAAGTTAACAATATGGAAGAAGCCAAATACTTCACTCTAAACTTCAAGGTTTCCCAATAATAATAATTTTTCTCTTCATTTCCTCCTCTTATAAAATTTACTTTTGATTACATGTCAAAACTGTTTCTAGGGGCGCCTGGGTGGCTTGGTCGGTTAAGCGTCCGACTTCGGCTCAGGTCATGATCTCACAGTCTGTGAGTTCGAGCCCCGCGTCGGGCTCTGTGCTGACAGCTCAGAGCCTGGAGCCTGTTTCAGATTCTGTGTCTCCCTCTCTCTCTGCTCCTCCCCTGTTCATGCTCTGTCTCTCTCTGTCTCAAAAATGAATAAACGTTAAAAAAAAATAAAACAAAAACAAACTGTTTCTGATTCCCTAATAACCTCTTGCTAACTCCTAACTATGCCTTTTAACATGTTTTTTCCCCCCATCTAAAAAGCTTTGTCTTATCTTTGCATAAATCCAGGATATCATTCTCTCTGAATCCAGCTAATGGCTAATAAGATGAAATGAGGCAATATGAACAATACTGGAAAACTGAAAACAATGAATATGTCCAATAGAGGAGATTAGCCAGCCATGGAATATGCGTGTTGTGAACCAATATGCAATTAGCAAAGGCATACTGTAGAACAGTATACATGATACATTCATATGTGAAAAAAGAGGTCCAAACATTGTGAATTAATCAACTGACAATATCCAGTGGGCCCTCTCTCTTTGCCACCTACTTATAGTGATGAGCTAATTGCACAAATTTCCCACCTTTCACACTGTAGTGAGAGTGATGAATATTAGTTAAATAATTACATGACATAAAGGAGAGCTATATGGACATATAACCAAGTGCAATAAAGTAATATTTAACCCAACTAAAGGACTAAGGACTAAGCAGAGATCTGAAAGATGCTTTGTGGTTAACTGGATAAAACAAAAAAAGGATAAAAGAATATTCCAGGCAAAATAAGAAGAGTAAAAGACTTTATGGTAAAAAACAACAACAACAAAAATAAGCATACATTTGAGAACACAAAATAAGGCTAGGAGCTGAAGAACAAAAAAAGGTGGGGGTAGGGGGAGGTGGGAAGCAGTGTTTCCCATATGAATGTTAATTTTGATACTGCAGAAGCTTCATTGAGTGGACTAAATAATAAATTCAAGCCCCACACAGAGCTTGAACTCCCAGAGTGTGAGATCATGACCTGAGCCAAAGTCGAGGCTTGACCAACTGAACCACCCAGGCACCCCAACCACTGAATGGTTTAAGGATCAAATGTGTGGGTTCGCAAAGATCATTCTGACTATAGTGTGGAGAATAGCTTGGAGAAAAAAGCATGGATGGGTATTAGACCAGTTGGAAGATTATTGTAGCAGTGCAGGTGAAACATAATGGTAAGTTGAGTGTTGATAGCCATAGCTATAGTAGAGCTGAAACGAGCTCACTGGATCTGGGAGATATTTTGGGGAAAAAAAAAAATCACCAGGACTTGGGGTGGATTCTATATGAGGACAGAAGAAAAAAGAGATGTTAAAAATGACTCCATGTTCTGCTTGTATAACTACAACATACTAGATAAAGATGTTGCATTTACAGAGATGGGAAAGAGGTGAAGGAGAGCATTTGGGGCTGAGAAATTACATGAAGTTATCACATACCATATCATCCTGTGTCTGCAAAGGAACCAAAACATGCTCAGAGAGGGACAAAAGTTTGAATAAAGCCAAATATTAGCATTTTTTAAACATGCACGGTGATAACAAAGAAGACTATCAAGTTATTGTCTGAGCTTTTGTGTACATTTAAAATATTTCAAAAAATTTTAAAGGCTTTTTAAAAGCATGTCCTCCTAGTCTTTGTGTTATACCCTGCCTACCAAATACTACTCTGTGACTTCCCCTCTGATATCATATACATTCCCTTTGAAGAATTTATAAATTCTATACTTTCTAAGGCTTTGCTGTGTCCCTGATGCCCTAATTTGCTGCAAGACCCTGCAGGAGAAAAACTAGTTTCTCCTGCCTTCTTGCAGTCTCCCCAGCAGAGCCTAGTTCAGAGCTTGCCATTCAGAAGCACTCCATGCATACTGCACACTGGCTTTTTATCTACTTCCACAGTTTCCCTGGGAACATTCATGAGGGATTGTTCCAGCTCCATCAAGGGAACAGCCAGTGCAATTTAATTTAGCATATCATAAACCACTCTGCAAAAACAAAAGAGGAAGGGAAAAACTAAAACATGAGGCTTTGGCTGAGAACAGGACAAGTTTATAATTTATGATGTGCTCTCAACCAGCATTGACTCCCAGGAGGTAAGGAATGGCATGCACACCAACAAATCACCATTCACGCCCTGCATTCTGCCCAGCTCAGAGCAGTCTGTTAATCTACTGCCTTTCACTCAGCTCCACAGTATAATTTGGTAAATTAGCAATAAGGTCTGGCCTAAGTGCATTTCACATGCAGTTAGCTATAATAATGCATATGCTATGCTTCGTTTACACAATTCGTTACACCTATTTCCACTGGTTGATTTTATTTTTTATTATTGTTTCAATGTTATTTCAGGAGCCAACATAAATTGATGCCTTAGCAAACTCCTACAATGGTTCATATACTTTCTGTGTAGGGCCTCCTTGAACTTCCTTTGAGTTGCTAATGGTTCAAAGGAAATAATCCCTACCTTTCATATACCACCTTGCAATAATCATTTTCATTATACATAACTCTGTTGAAAACTTCCAGGGTGCTTTCATGATTTTAAAGTAGGCTGAAAAAATAAAAATGAAACTACAACAGAAAAGGAGACATTCAAGGTGCCTCAAGAATCTCCAAGATGAGTACCATCAATATCACCATTAAACTTCTCAAATCTAAAATACCGGCCCCTGTGCAGCTCCAGGACTCTGACAGAAGTTAAAGCTTAGTTTGTTTGTTTGGTTTTTTTTTTTTTTTGGGGGGGGGGTTGTTTGTTTGTTTGTTTATCTTGAGAGAGAGAGACAAAGAGAGCAGCATGAGCAGGGGAGGGGACAGAGAAAGAAGGAGACACAGAATCCAAAGCAGGCTCCAGGCTCCAAGCTGTCAGCACAGACCTGATGCAGGGCTAGAACTCACAAACCGTGAGATCATGACCTGACCCAAAGTCCGGCGCTTAACCAACTGAACCACCCAGGCACCCCTAAGCTTAGCTTTTTTTTAAAGATGGTTCTTCCTCATATTCTATCCTGTGAGAAACATGCTGGTAAATTTTATTGCAGAAAAGGCATCTCTGGGGAAAAAAAAATGCAAATCAGATGTGCTGCCATTAATTTTCAGGCCACATAGAAGAGTTGTTCTCAAACTTTTTTTGTCTCACAACTCCTTTAAATCCTTAAAATTATTGAAGACCCCTTAGAGGCTTTGTTTATGTGGGTTTTACCTATCTATTGACTAAACAGATTTGAAAATGAAAACTAAGCAATTTTTTAAAATTTTACTTATTAATTCATCTAAAATAACAGTAGTAAAGCTATAATATGTTCACAAGAATAGCATATTTTTATGAAAAATAACTTTAAAATAATTTAGTAAGACCAATATTATTTCACATTTTTGTAAAACTCTTTAATGTCGGGCTTGATGGAAAACGGTAAAATACTATCTTCTTGTGAATTCAATCTGTCGTGAATTTGTTGTTTTGGTTAAAGAATATGTAGGAAATCTGGGATGCCTGGGTGGCTCAGTCAGTTAAGTATCTGACCCTTGGTTTTCAGCTCAGGTCCTGATCTCATGGTTTGTGGGTTGCAGCCCCATTTGAGCTGTTAGCATGAAGCCTGCTTGGGATTTTCTGTCTCTCCCTCTCTTTCTGCCTCTCCCCTGCTCTTGCTCTCTCTCAAAACTAAATAAATACACATTTAAAAATTAAGTAGGAAATTCAGCCTGACATATATAAGGGAGTTGGAAAAAAGCTAATTCATGTGAAGAGCAGTTAGGCCACCTTGTGACTCAAACCACCACTAGACTTCAATAAGCAGAAACATTGCTTTTTGTGCACTTCCTATTTTGACACAAAAATGTTACAAAGATGTGTACTCAAAGATTAATATTTATTAATACTTCATTAATGTTTTTATTATCTATCAATATTTGTTAATGTTTGTATAAGTATTTTATTAATATTTATTCATGTTTGTACTGACCACTATGGATGTGGTATCAGCCTGTTTTGAAGATTTTATTTTTTTAGAGCAGTTTTAGGTTCACAGCAAAATGAAAGTAGCGAGATTTCCCATATACTCCCTGCCCCCACACATGCACAGCCCCATCCAGGGTGGCATATTTATTACAACTGACGAACCTACATTGACACATCATAATTACCTGAAGTCCACAGTTTACCTTAGGGCTCATTCTTAGTGTTGTACATTCTCTGAGTTTGGACAAAGGTACGCCATGTATCCATCATTGTAGTATCATACTGAGTATTTTCACTGCCCTAGAAATACTGTGTTCTGACTATTCATCCCTCCTCCACATTCAACTCTTCAAAACCACTGATCTTCACACTGTTTCCATAGTTTTGCACTTATGCGAGAGATACTGCTCTATAATCTTTTCTTCGGGGCTCCTGGGTGGCTCAGTCGGTTAAGCAGCTGACTTTGGCTCAGGTCATGATTTTGCGGTCCGTGAGTTCGAGCCCCGCGTTGGGCTCTGTGCTGACAGCTCAGAGCCTGGAGCCTGTTTCAGATTCTGTGTCTCCCTCTCTTTGACCCTCCCCCGTTCATGCTCTGTCTCTCTCTGTCTCAAAAATAAATAAACGTTAAAAAAATTATAATCTTTTCTTTTTCTTGTAATATCTGTCTGTTCTTGGTATTAGCATAATACTGGCCTCATAGAATGAGTTAGGAAGTATTCCCTCTGCTCCTGTCTTCTGAAAGAGACTGTACAAAAGTGGTATAACTCTTTCTTTAAATGTTTGGTAGAATTCACCAGTGAACCCATCTGAGACTGGTGCTTTCTGCTTTGGAAGGTTATTAACTATTGATCAATTTAAAAGATATAGGCTTATCTGTCTATTTTTTCTTGTGAGTTTCGGCAAATTGCATCTTTCTAAGAATTGTCCATTTCATTTGTTTATCAAATTTGTGAACACAGAGGTGTTCATGGTATTCCTTTCTTATCCTTTTTTTATTTTTTTCAATATATGAAGTTTATTGTCAAATTGGTTTCCATACAACACCCAGTGCTCATCCCAAAAGGTGCCCTCCTCAATACCTATCACCCACCCTCACCTCCCTCCCACCCCCCATCAACCCTCAGTTTGTTCTCAGTTTTTAACAGTCTCTTATGCTTTGGCTCTCTCCCACTCTAACCTTTTTTTTTTCCTTCCCCTCCCCCATGGGTTTCTGTTAAGTTTCTCAGGATCCACAAAAGAGTGAAACCATATATCTGTCTTTCTCTGTATGGCTTATTTCACTTAGCATCACACTCTCCAGTTCCATCCATGTTGCTACAAAGGGCCATATTTCATTCTTTCTCATTGCCATGTAGTACTCCATTGTGTA
Source organism: Neofelis nebulosa (assembly GCF_028018385.1). Taxonomy (NCBI): domain Eukaryota; kingdom Metazoa; phylum Chordata; class Mammalia; order Carnivora; family Felidae; genus Neofelis; species Neofelis nebulosa. The sequence goes on from NC_080782.1 coordinate 54,304,421, forward strand.
TATAAACCACAATTTCTTTATCCATTCATCAGTTGATGGACATTTAGGCTCTTTCCATAATTTGGCTATTGTTGAGAGTGCTGCTATAAACATTGGGGTACAAGTGCCCCTATGCATCAGTACTCCTGTATCCCTTGGGTAAATTCCTAGTAGTGCTATTGCTGGGTCATAGGGTAGGTCTATTTTTATTTTTTGAGGAACCTCCACACTGTTTTCCAGAGTGGCTGCAGCAATTTGCATTCCCACCAACAGTGCAAGAGGGTTCCCATTTCTCCACATCCTCGCCAGCATCTATAGTCTCCTGATTTGTTCATTTTGGCCACTCTGACTGGCGTGAGGTGATATCTGAGTGTGGTTTTGATTTGTATTTCCCTGATGAGGAGCGACGTTGAGCATCTTTTCATGTGCCTGTTGGTCATCCGGATGTCTTCTTTAGAGAAGTGTCTATTCATATTTTCTGCCCATTTCTTCACTGGGTTATTTGTTTTTTGGGTGTGGAGTCGGATGTCTTCTTTAGAGAAGTGTCTATTCACGTTTTCTGCCCATTTCTTCACTGGGTTATTTGTTTTTTGGGTGTGGAGTTTGGTGAGCTCTTTATAGATTTTGGCTTTATTATCCTTTTAATGTCCATAATATCTGTAATGGTATATCCTCTTTCATTCCTGTTTTAGTAATTTGGGGTTTTTTTTAATTTTTTTAATCTTTATTTATTTTTGAGATAGTGAGAGAGAGACAGAGTGAGAGCAGGGAAGGAACAGAGAGAGAGGGAGACACAGAATCTGAAGCAGGCTCCAGGCTCCGAGATGTCAGCACAGAGCCCGAGGCGGGACTCAAACCCACAAGCCATGAGATCATGACCTGAGCTGAAGTCGGACGTTCAACTGACTGAGCCTCCCAGGCGCCCCTCTGTTTTAGTAAATTGTACCATCTTTTTTTCTTAGCCTGTCTAGAGGCTTATCAATTTTACTGGTCTTTTCAAAGAATCAGCTTTTGGTTTCATCAATTCTCTATTGATTTCCTATTTTCATTTATTTTTGCTCAAATATTTATCATTTCTTTTCTTCTGTTTACTCTGGATTTCATTTCCTCTTCTTTTTCTAGTTTTCTAAGGTGGAAACTTAGCTTATTTATTTGATATTTTCCTCATTTTCTAAAATGTATTCAATGCTATAAATTTCCCTCTAAGCACTGCCTTCACTGCATCCCACAAATTTTGATAGGTTGTGTTTTCATTTTCACTTAATTCAAATATTTTAAAATTTATTGAGATTTCTTCTCTGAGACCCGTGTGTTATTTAAAAAGTATGTTTTTTGGGGCACCCGGGTGGTTGTTGGTTAAGCGTCCAACTTCAGCTCAGCTCATGATCTCATGGTTTGTGGGTTCGAGCCCCGCATCAGACTCTGTGCCAACAGCTCAGAGCCTGGAGTCTGCTTTGGATTCTGTGTGTATCTCTCTGCCCCGTTTCCCACCTACCCCCGCCCCCCGCCTCACACTCTCTCTTTCTCTCTTGAAAATAAATAAACATTTTTTTTAAAGTGTGTTGTTTATTCTCCATGCATTTAGGATTTTTTTCAGGTTTTTTTTTTTGTTATTGATTTCAAATTTAGTTCCACTAAGTTCTGAAAGTAGATACTGTGTATGATTCCTATTCTTTTCTATTTCTAAGGTGTGTTTTATGGCTCAGAATGTGTTGTATCTTGGTGAGCGTTCCATGTGAGCTTGAGCGGAGTGTATCTTCTGCTGTTGTCAGATGTAGTCCATAGATGTCAATTATATAAATTCAAATAGGTCCTTACTGATTTTCTGCCTGCTGGATCTACCCACTTTTGACAGGGGATGTTGAAATCTCCAATCACAAAACTGGATTAACCTATTTTCCCTTACAATTCAATTTAATACCTGCCTCATGTAGTTTGATTCCCTGTTGTTGTATTAACAACTGTTATATCTTCTTGGAGAACTGATCCCTTTATCACTATGTAATGACCTCCTCTATTCCTGATAACTTTCCTTGCTTTGAAGTTTTCTCTGACTGGAATTTATATAGCTACACCTACTACTTTTGAATTAGTGTTGGCATGGTATATGTTTCCCCATCCATTTACTTTTAATCTACATGTGGTTTTATATTTAAAGTTGGTTTCTTGTGGACAGTATAAAGTAGAGCCCTGTTTTTTTTAATCGACTCTGACAATCTGTCTTTTCATTGGTGTATTTAGACCACTGATGATCAAAATGACTCTGATATAGTTGGATTAATACCTACTATATCTACTTTTCAGTTGTTGCTCTTATTCTTTGTTCTTATTTTTATCTTTCACTCTTTTTCTGCCTTTTGTGGTTTTAAATGAACATTACATTTTTTTATTTCCTTAGCATATCAACTATACTTCTTTTTTCCCCTTTGTTTAATGGTTTCCCTAAAGTTTGTAATATACATGTACAGCTAATCCAAATCCACTTGCAAATAACATTACACCACTTCATTGGTAGTGGGAGTACCTTATAATAGCAAAATTATTCTAATTCCTCTCTCTTGTCCTTTGTACCATTGTTGTCATTTTTTCCCTCTGGTTTCTTTAGGGATTTTATCTTTACCTTTGGTTTTCTGTAATTTTATAATGATATGTCAATGTGTAGTTGGGGTTTTCTTTAGGGAGGTGTGGGGAGTATGGGTCATTTACCTGCTTGATATTCTTTGAGCTTCCTAGATCTGTGGTTTCAAGTCTGACATTTATTTGGGGAATTTTTCAGTCCCTATTGCCTCAAAAATTTCTTCTGTTCCTTTCTCTCTTTCTTCTTTTAGTCATTCCACATATGTTATGCTTTTTGTAGTTGTCCCACAGTATCTGGATATTCCTTTTTTGTTTTTTTTTTTGGTCTTTGTTTTTGCATTTCAGTTTTTAATGTTTCTAATGACATAACTTCAAGCTCAGAGATTCAATTTCCTCAGCTGTGTCCAGTCTACAAATAAGCCCATCAAAGACATTCTTTATTTTTTATACAATGGTTTTACCTCTATCATTTCTCTTTGTTGTTGTTTTTTTCCTTAGAATTTCCATCTCTCTATTTATATTGCACATCTGATCTTGCTTGCTGTCTACTTTACCCATTAGAGGCCTTACCACTTTAATCATGGTTGTTTTAAACTCTTGTCTGATGATTCCAACATCCCTGTCATGTCTGGTTCTCATGCTCACTATGTCTCCTCAAATTTTGTGGGTTTTTTTCTTTTTTTTTCCTTTTAGTATGTCTTGTAATTTTTTTCTTGATAGCAGGCATGATGTATTGGGTAAAGGAACTGCTATAAAAAGGCCATTAGTAAGTGGTTATAAGGTACCAGGGCAGGGGAAGCAACCTGTAGTCCCATGATTTTGTCTGTCTTTTAGTGAGCCTATGCTTCTGTTCTGTGAATGTCAGAAGTGCTTCTTAGTTGTTTTTTTCTCCTGCCCTGGGTGAGACAGAATTGCTAGAATGGGCTGGTATTGGATATTTCTTTCCTCCCATGTGGAAAGCTCGAGTGAACTGAAGTTGGGTATTACCCTTCCCCAAATCAGTTAGGTTTGGATAATAACCCCATCAGGTTAGGCTCTCGTTAACTAGTTTCTCCTGAAGGTAGGCCTTGTTAAGAAGAACAGAGTACTGTGCTATATTTCAAAACTCTTCCTTTTCCCCCTCCCCAAGACAGAGCATGAGAGGATAATTACTGTGAGAACCTGGTTGCACTCCTGGAGGTAAATGTCACAATACTGGGAGGTTCTCCCTATGCCTGGGTTCCCCTGGAGTTTTTAATACTCAGAGTTGTCCACATAGAGCCTCCAGAAATTTGTCAATTACAATTCAGGTTTTCCTACCTGTGAAAGAACTTAGTTTTTTCCTTCCTATATTCCCTCAGGAATAACATCCTATGTGTCTCCTTTATTTTTACACACCGAAAAATTTAATTTGATATCTCTGGTCACCAATGTTGGTGGTTTGTCCCCACACCAACAATTGTCGGACACAAGCAGGTGTTCAATGCCCTCTCCAGATGTACCACTCTTCTAGCATTTCCATGTGTTTGCCAACCTAGTTCTCCAAACCCCATGCTTTGGGAATTTTATGCAGACTTTATCATTTAGGCATGACTAATCACTAACTCCACTTTTAGTCTTTCTCCCTTCTTAAGAGAATAGGGGGCGGAGCTGAAAATTCCAAGCTTCTAATCATGGTGTGGTCTTTCCCGTGACTAGCCCTTATCTAAAGTCACTTCATTAAAGCAAAAGACACTCCTGTCAACAGGAAACTACAAGGGTAAAAGGAACTCTGTGTCGGGAACAGAGGTCAAAGGACCAATATTAGAAAAAGAGATGCTGCTAGATTTCTTATCACTAAGAAAATTGTAAGATTTTCAGGAGCTCTCTGCTAGGAACAGGGGACAGATTTTATATATAAATGTAAATAGAAATAGAAATAGAAATAGAAATAGAAATAGAAATAGAAATAGAAATAGAAATAGAAAATATAAGTAAATATTTTCTGCTATTATCTCATACTACCCTGGCTCTGGTTTCTACTTTTGAGTCTGCTCCAGTAAGTCATGATTTCCTGTATTTCCCTATCTGTCTCTCCAATCTTAGCAGCAACTTTGTTAACGTTTTAGTGTTTTGAACATTTTATTGTCGTTCAGGATGGAGTGGTGAGTTCCAAACTCTTTGTATGTAGAAATGGAAGCCTTTTTTCTTTTTTTGAACCATGAGTGCATAGTGGTTAAGAATACATCTATCTACCTGTACAGTTTGCTGCTGCTGCGTTGATTAAAACCAGTGGTTTTACCTGCTATTGTTTGTGTAGCATTATGGCAAATTCCAAATGCTAAATAACGAATAATGTCTTAGTATTATTATAAATACAGTTTTGACCTTGGGGATCCCTGAATCTCACGATTCCCTCGGGATCCATAGATCCTACTTTCTGAGACTCACTGTCTTAGAATTTAGCACATATGATAACTCTTATTCTACATACCATTTTAAGATTGTATAAAGGGGCACCTGGGTGGCTCAGTTGGTTGAGCATCTGATTTCGGCTCAGGTCATGATCTCACAGTCTGTGGGTTCGACCCCACATCAGGCTCTGTGCTGACAGCTCAGAGCCTGGAGTCTATTTCAGATTCTGTGTCTCCCTCTCTTTCTGCCCCTCCCCTGCTCATGCTCTGTCTCAAAAATAAAAAATAAAATAAAAACATTAAAAAGATTATATATATAAAAGTGCAATTGGTCAATAGTCACTGGTCTACACCTCTTTCTCTAAAAAATATTTTTGCTCAGCAGCATTGTTCCTCTAAAAACAAAAATAACTCAAGACATCCAAACCTTCCATCACTTGGTTACCTTTTGCTATCACAGAAATGAAGCTAGAAATAACCAACACAATTGCCTAATCTGGGCTTTTGGACATGAGGAAACTGAGACCAAGAGAGGAAAATTCACTAGGGCAAGGCTGTAATTTTAAGTCTCTTGGTTCCCAGCCAAATCATGTTTTATTTTTGTATATATTACTTTATTCAACCATTTAATTCTTCTCTCTTAGTATGTTTATTCCCATATCTCCCTCTATGTTCTTTTAATCAGACACACTCCTAATCATACACAGCAATGCCACTCATTTATGTTTTGTTAGTTCAAGCTAAAAGATCTTTAAAATATTGTCTCTGCACGGTTTGACTATATTTTAAAACTATATTTAAAAGTTCTATCCAAAGCAATTAAAAATGGTTTAGTCTAAATTTCTTAATGATAAATTTTTAGGAGAAAACAGAATGCATATAACTCCTAATTATCTTTGCATGAATCTGAAATCTTTCCGGAGGACAAAATATTGTTTAAACATAAATAATTGCAGTGGAGAGGAAATGAGTTCACCCCATAATGCTGTCTCTGAAGATAGCAGTTTACTCCACCCTTCAGTGACTGTAACCTTGCCTAAATTAAATATAATGAGTAAGAAACTATCGAGAAGGGAAAGCAGAAAGTGCAAGAGCAGAAAAATGCAATCGATATTTTCAGACCTAAATTACAGGTTTACTAATCTAGATGCACCATACTGCAGATGTTTCTTGATCCATTATAAGTGAACCACAGTAAATTTTCTGCTACACAAAATAAAATTGTTACCTTACCTCCGCCCCAAGAAAATGATGTGAGATGATGTGACCATCTATCATTGATTCAAAGCATTAAAAATGTTCCCATCTGAAATCTACAATGCGCTTAGCTTTTAAAATGTGGTTAATAATTGTGTTGTCAGTCATTTAAGGGCTACTTAAGTCTCGGTAATTGAATTTAAAGAAGCACTTCATCATAGAGAAAGGACAAACTGGGTCTGAACATCTTTCCCAAATAAATTGTTAAAGGGCCTTTCTTATGTCCAATGTCTGGAACAAGCTGGTGGGTTGTTTAAACTAGAAATACCCAGAACGTAAGGCATCATGTCAATTCTAAAATCTCAGTGTAATACTCTGAGGGCCAAGAAGCCTAACAGAAATGGACCTTGTAAAGCTGAATTCCCTTATAAAGCTTTAAAAGGTAAGGTTTTTATACTTATTTTGAGAATTATACTTCAGCTCTTTCTAGGTTTTGTGTAATGCAGATCCAAAGACAGTTCTCACATATGCCAACTGAGGATATCATTCAACAGACAGTTCTGGCCTATACTGCAACAAACACGATGAACGGCACACTTCCTGTCAATCTTTCACGGTCTTTCCCGGCTAAAATTTACTGAGTACACTGTTGTCAATTTCTGTTTGTTCTATTACAAAGGCACATTAACTAGGCATCCATGGCTGTAAGTTTAATATATTATCTAGCATTCAGATTTTAGCCATAACAAATCATTAAAAACTGGAACTCATTTTTGTATCATATATTATAAATTGTAAGGGATTATCTAAAATTCAGCACATTTCTGAACCAGTGGTTTGAAATACTTTTTGAAATATCTTTCTATGATCCAACACTTTATAGACATTGCATGTCTAACATTCTAAAATTTAGAGAGAAAAATTGAAACATTTGGTATCTGTCCTATGGGGATCTCAATATGTTAGTGTCACTTCAAGGCACTAAAATCAGGCCTGAAATCCTTACCTGTTATGGGTATGACCTGAATAGTTTTTGGAAAAATGTTGGAAATAGAAGAACTCCTGATGATCAATTCTTTCAGGAAAATTTCATTTCATTCCTTTCCTAACTGTGGATGGAAGAGAACACTAGCAGATAATTTCTAATGACCAATGGTAAACAAGCAGGCAATGCCAAATCTGATGATTCTGTAGGCAAACAGAATCACTCCAAATCCAAGAGGAAGACTAACAAGAACAAACTGAATGACTGATATTCAGCTTTGCTGAATACAAACTGAAAACATTACCCTAGAGACATTACTCCAATCCTGGCTATGAATTTGGGGTGAAATTAAAAGTGGAAAGTGGAAAATATGACAATTTACCTCCATTTTACCAAGAGCAAACATTTTTGGTTCAATTGCCACTCAAAGTGACAGAAGCCAAAGTATTTTGAGATGAAACTTGCTCAGAAAGGCAGAAAGCTGTAAGGAAGAAGAGAAATTTAAATTTATATTTAATGTTCTAAGTACCTTTCCAGAATATCAAGAAAATATGAATAATGAAAACAGCCACATTTACTGAGCGTTTGCTATAATAATAATTCTGTTCTCCATATGTCAAAATGAGACTAAAGGAAGGCCTTTAAATTAAATAATTTATATTAATAAATAAATACAATAAAAATAATTTATATTAAAATTCTCCTTTTTTAGGTAAAGAAAAGAGTAAATACAACAATAAAAATCACCAGGGTCAAAATGCATTGTTAACTCTACAATACTTCAAACTCAGAATCCACTTCCTGGTTTGCTTAACTAAACTGTCATTCCATGAGGTTATCAGAATTTTGACTTCTCTATTATATATATTTGATGTTAAATAAGTCTATAGAGGGGTCCCTGGATGGCTCAGTCAGTTAAGCATCCGACTTTGGCTCAAGACACAATCTCATGGTTTGTGGGTTCAAGCCCCATGATGGGCTCTGTGCTGACAGCTTAGAGCCTGGAGCCCCTTTGGATTCTGTGTCTCCCTCTCTCTCTGCCCCTCCCCTGTTCATGCTCTGTCTCTCTGTCTCTCTGTCTCTCTTTCTCTCTCAAAATTAAATTTAAAATTTTTTTTAATTATTAAAATAAGTCTAGAGATATATAGATATAGAAAAGTAGAGATATGCATATACATTTATATAGACATATGTAAATAGATATGCATACACATATTAATATATATGTAGGGAGACAGAGAGACAGAAGGAAAGTTTTTGTAAATCTTCAAACTCCTCTCAGAGTGAAATTCCCTGAGTCAGAAAAGAAACTGGGCCATAGCTCCTTTTCATTAAAATTGCATTTGAACCAATTATTTGGCCTAAATATGACTATCCTCTTTTCTCAAATGAATTGGGTCCTTACAAAAAAAAAAAAGACTGTCAGCACTAGGTTACAACCTTGAGTCTACCCTGAGCACCTTTACAAAGAAAAGTGTTAACTATGTCTGTAGGAATTTTAAAGATACACTTCCACAAACATAAAACTAAAATTTAGATTCTGTGCCATTAAGAAGGGTGGTGGGAGGAGAGTTTGGAAACTTCTCTGTAATACCCAACAATATGGTTCTCAACCATTAGTAAATGTACCCCCCAAAATGGGGCTGTTCTGGTCACACTGACCTGTTTAATCAAATCAAAGCAGACCCAAGCTGTTCCAGAATTCCATAAGTAAGACAGTGTAAGGACACTTAAAAACAATTGGAAGTGAAATAATTCAGAGAGAAGATGGCAAATACCATAAGATCTCACTGATATGTGGAATCTAAAAAACAAACTGAATTCATAGAAACAGAACAGAATGGTTTTGCTAGAGGTAGGGGATGGGGAAAGTACAGCATGGTGATTATAGTTAACAATACTGCATTTTTTATTTGAAAGTTGCTAAGAAAGTAGATCTTAAAAGTTCCCAACACAAGAAAAAAGTTGTAACTATAGAATGATTGGTATTAGCTAAATTTATTGTGGGAATCATTTTACAATATAAACATATATAAAATCATTATGTGAATACATCTTAAACTAATACAATGTTCTATGTCACTTATATCTCAATAAAACTGGGAAAAAAAGCAGAAGGTAGATCAATGAAAAAGAGTAAAAAAGCTTCATTGGTATGACATCAAATTTCCTATTATAGCTAATCTTTAAGAAACCATCACTTTTTGAGTGTAAAAGAAACCCATAATTATTTGAAAGAACTATTAAAATATGTTCCCATACTCCAACTATTTAAAATGAAACAATTTAAACAAGTATCAGTTTCAGGGAACATGACCAGAAATGAAATGGAATTCATTCAGTTTTTGAGCCTTGGGTGATTTAGAAAGTCCCTAAAATAAGAAGCAAAGACTATCTATGATGGGTGTTTGAGCAAAGTAGGACCTTGAAGGTCCACTCAAGTCTCATAGCCACTAAATCTCTTACTACTAGGTTGTATTCATAACCTCAGTTTGATATGATAATCTCATCTTCTTGATTGATAAACTAGATATGTTAATCCCTAGATTAAATGGATTATACTTAAAATACAAATAATTTTAAACTAAAAGTAACTATAGATATAAAAGTAATTACAGGTGGTGGTCAACTGTTCTATTATAAGTTACTGTGGAGAGATTTTCGTTTTAACATATGCCCAAATTTAACATAAAATTGTATTTATAATTATATTTTAAATCAAAACTCTTTATATCTAATAATATTGATACTTAATTTCAAATAAAATATGTAAGGGAAAAAAAAGCACACATTATGACATCAAAATGTGAAAGGAAGAGTATCCTAAGAGATTTCTAATTTTATTTTGAAAATGAAGTAAAAGGAGTTTTCAAAGACATGCCTCATCACTTGACAGTAATAATATCTAGGGACAAAATTATACTTTGATCAAGCTGAGCAATAATGAGTATTCCCAGGTTTGAGATATATTTGAATGTTTGAATGCTACTAAATAAGTTCTTAGGCAAATAATATTACACATGAGAGCACTGACTGAAGAAATAAAAAATAAATAGTAAAACATATTGTGAATGTAAAGGACTAAAGTTCAATACAAATATTGGCCTTACCTCCCACTTGGGACAACATTGTTATATGGGACTTTTTTGAATACTGATTATAAATCAAGACTGAATATTTTAACACCTTAAGCTTGTTGAATTTAGGAAGATAAAATAAATTAAACTTCAAACAAAAGTCATCTGTGAATACAGAACACATATTGACCCAAAGTACTAACTTTTGAAAAGTTTAGATAATCTTCTGTGATAAACTATGGGTTATCATAGGGAGGTTTTCAAAAAGTTAACTGCAGAGAAACATTTCCATAGTTTTGCCCTTGTGCCTGTCCTTAGGTGAAACAGTAAACTGCAAGTGCCATGTGCATAACCCAGGAAACTCATTTGTATTCATTTATTTATACAACAAATATTACAGTACCATGTATCCAACAATTAAGGCTTCCTTGTTGGGGTTAAATAATACATGATGCACATGGCTAAATATGCAAGAGGTACCATATTATTTTTAAAGGTGAAATAATAAAGTTAATATTAAGTATGAAGTAGAACATATCTTTATAATGGTGAAAGTTACAACATACAGTAACAAGACATAACTATGGTTTATCTATGAGCTGAAATCATAGTAACAAAATATATGGGGTAAAAACATCTGGGTATGCAAGAATAGGTATAAGTAGCAAGAAATTTTAACACAGCTCTCATTCTTTATGTGATTAACAATAATCAAAAATGACAGGGGCACCTGGGTGGCTCAGTCGGTTAAGCGTCCGACTTCAACTCAGGTCACGATCTCGTGGTCCATGAGTTCGAGCCCCCTGTCGGGCTCTGGGCTGGTGGCTCGGAGCCTGGAGCCTACTTTCGATTCTGGGTCTCCCTCTCTGTCTCTGCCCCTCCCTCATTCATGCTCTCTCTCTGTCTCAAAAATAAATAAACGTTTAAAAAAATTTAATAATCAAAAATGACATAAGAGAGCTGAAGAAAATTAATAAAAGTTGAACCTGAACCCAGTACTCTGAAAAAAAAATGCATTTTCTTTTCAGGTACCCATGAAACATTAATCAAATTTTATCATATTTTTGGCCACAAGGAAAAAAATCAATAAATTCTTTAAAATATAAAGAGTATATATCACATTCAATAACTACAATCTAATTTAAAAATCAAACGTAAAAACTACTTCCAACACCTCAGATAGTTAAAACACTTTCCTAAACTTCTTTTGAAGCAAATAGTAAATAAAAACCTCAACTGTTGGGGAAAAAATGAATAACACTTCATTTCAAAATTCATGGAATGTGATCAAAGAGCACTAATTTGGAAACAGAAAATGGAATGATGGCAATCACTGTTTTACATTGTAGTTGTTATCATAATTTTTAAGGAAAAAGGCAGAACCAGGGAGCCAAGCTGAGAAAAAGACACAGAAAAGTGGTCAAAGACGACCTAGGGCATTATGTTGTTACCATTGTAACAGTGCTAAGAATGTGAGCTCTGAGTTGAGTTCCTAGAATCAGATTCTCTCTCTCCCACATGCTAGTTGAGTGACCATGGACACATTTCCCCATCTTTAAATTGGGAATAATAAATACTTCTTTCATGAGGTTTTCGCAAAGAGCAGATAAGTTATTCAAGGCTAGAAAAGTTCCTGAGACAAAGTAAATTCTCAATAAATGTTAGCTAAATCCCAGTGGGGAGAAAATCCAAAGGTATCAGATGTTACAAAAACTGAAAAGGCATTAAGGTTGAGAAGAGATCATTGGATTAGACTATGTGGATGTCACTTGGAATCACAAGAATGCAACTTGAGAAGAGCAAAGGAAATCAAAGTCAAAGCAATGCTCCCACATAACATTCTGGTGGAGGGAAGGGGAAGAATCTTCCAGGATGTCCAATAGGCATTTCTTAAGGGTAACTGCATATGAATCATTTTGCAAACCTTTTTCAAAAAGGAAAGGATAAGATCATCTCACTCGCTTTCTCTCCTGTGTCCTCTGTTGGCATCTTAAAGGCCCATCGGCATTATTTAGTCAATCAGAAACTCTCCATACTCTCGTTTGTCATAATCATTCTTTAATGTGTTTAGCAAATGTCTATTGAGCACCTATGTGCCAGCCTTTATGTTAGACTTTGGAAATCAACACTTAGTCTTGGAAGGTAAATCAGATCTGGTTTTTAGAACAAGCTGAAAATACAATATTTATATAAAATATACTAACTTTTTTTAAGTATTGCCTCAAAAAGATTAAGACTATTACAAACAAAATAAATAAAAGGTTAAGCAGAGTTCATACTTGGTAACCATGAAAATTTAGTTCTTAATATCTAATTTCTCACCTATTCTCACTTTTAATCTTCCAATGTTTCTAGTAAAGTCCATGTCCTTTCAGAAATGAAGAAATTTCTAAGGTACAAGAGAGGCACAAATAAAGGAAGTCAGAGAAGAGTGCTGAATGCCCCAGGGCATTTATTTCACATCTTTGATCATCCCACTTTATTTCCTTCTAGTTCTGAAAACACCACACTGACCAGATTTCTAGTTAAAGATGGATTTGGGCTGAACAGTAAGTTACAGAACCATATATCAACTGACAAAAATTCTTTTCTGAAATGAAATTGAAGGGAATATACTTTTCTTTCAGGGACAATTCTCTTATAGAAGGCAAAGTATTTACTTAATACTTAGCAATCCCCTAACCTCTCCACTCCAGGAAATCCATAAAAGACTATTTTATAATTACATAATATAGTGAAATTGAATGATTATTGTATGCCAGGCATTGTGCTAACATGAATAGCATGAAAGAAAGAAAAAAAGAGAACTATTATTCATCCTATTTCCAAATGACAAGTCGGGAACTCACAGAAAACAGACAATTTACCATGAGTTACAAAGCTATAAACAGAGGCACTGAGTTTCAAACCCATAATTATGTGATAATTCTATAAGGACCAGAGAAGATAGCTGAGTCAGAACAGTAAAAGACTATGGAGTAGGGAACAAAAATAAAAGAGGAGAAAAGAATAAAGGAGCACATAGAAAGTGCGGCAGTGGCAAAAACTGATATAAAAATCCCAGACCCAACAGTGTGCCTTTACAGAGTTCTATATCGCATTTCACTCTGGAAGAGAAACAGAAGAACTGTGGGGATGGTGCCTTTAAAATAATGGTCTGTAACCTGCCAAGAACAGCTGACAATAGAATCCAGAGAGATACTGAAAAATATATGATTGTTCCTTTTTTTCCCACTTAGTAGAAAAAAGTAGCAGCAAGAGAAAAATGGAAAAAGGTGCGCTGTCTTTTCATCTTTGCTCCAGATGGGGGGGATGGAGAAGATATATTCATATTTCTACTGGCAGCATCCTCGTACTTCACTGCCTAACTTTATGTTTTGTCACTGTGTTTTAGTTTTATTGGCCATAAAGAACTATATTTATTTTATAGAGCATACTAATGGAATAGTCATAGAATACAGACATATACAGTGCATATACATAGATAAATGCACAAACATTGTGTAGATTTTTTTGAAATTATTGGGGATTTCTTTTTGTCATTGTATATGATCAGGTTTTTTGGAAACGTGTGCTTCTTTGGGAAACCATTACCTTAAAATTAAGACAGTATTAATCTTTTAATTTATTAGATTTAATTTATTATTTAATTTATTAGGTTGATCTTTAATGCAATTCTCTACTTAAAACACTTAAGGGACAACTGACTGGCTCAGTCAGTTAAACATCTGACTCTTGATTTCAGCTCAGGCCATGATCTCACAGTTGTGAGATCAAGCCATACATCAGGTTCTGCACTGAGTGTGGAGCCTGCTTACAGGTCTCTCTCTCTCTCTCTCTCTCTCTCTCTCTCTCTCTCTCTCTCTCTCTCTGTCTCTCATTCTCTCTCCCTCTCTCTCCCTCTCCCTCTGTCCCTCTCCCCCATTCACTCTCTCTCTAAAAAACAAAACAAAATTACTTCCAAAACATCATTTAAACAACTGTATATTTTATCACTGCCTAACTTTAAAAATAATTCCAGGGGGTGCCTGGGTGGCTTAGTCAGTTAAGTGTCTGACTTTGGCTTAGGTCATGATCTCACCATTTGTGGGTTTGAGCCCCGTATCAGGTTTTCTGCTGTCAGCACAGAGCCTACTTCAGATCCTCTGTCCACCCCCCATCTCTGCCCAAACTTTCCCCACTTGCACTCGCTCTCAAAAATAAATAAACTTCTTAAAATAATAATAATAATTCTGGGATTCTCTCCCCTGAAGGAATTTTACCACTGTTATGTTTTTAATGTTTATTTTTCAGAGAGAGAGAGACAGAGTGTAAACAGGGGATGGGCAGAGAGAGAGGGAGACACAGGATCCAAAGCAGGCTCCAGGCACTGAGCTGTCAGTACAGAGACCCATATGGGGCTCAAAGTTACCAACCACGAGATCATGACCCGAGCCGAAGCTGGATGCCCAACCAAGACACCAAGGCGCCCCAGCACTGTTATTTCTTTTAATGAAGTTCATATCAGAAATATTTAGCAGAGAAAAACTTACACAGCAGTTCAAATGTGCCATGGTAAAGACTGGATGATTACATAAGGAAATAAACTACACTACCATTTATTTAAAAGGCATGAAGAGAGATGGTGACCATTTTTGTAGTTAGCTTTCTTCATATTTGGAAGTAAAAGTATAATCATCTTTAAATATATATTAAAAACCTTAAATACTAAAAATAACAATAAGATTATTTCCTTGGATATAAATTAGATACTATTTAAATCAATACCAAAGTTACATAAAAGTCAGGGATGAGAAGAGCAGAGTTGTTCTTCATGGTTTTATTAAACCTTAGCCAGGATATCGATCCATCACTTGTCAAAGTTGTCTAGCACTCACATGACAATGTACTTAGTGAATGGAATCAGTTAGGGAAAGAGATGTCTGATGTCCACAGTATAGTCACTTTGATGAAGGGCAAAATGGTTTAGCCAAGGATCTCCCTCACTGATGAGAAAACTGTACCACGGCTGTTTGCAAGCTTAGTTGCAATTGTCATTTTGGGGCTATAGAATTTATTCACTTCTGAGTAACTACTTTGCCATGTGTTTTTAAATCGTTTGATACTTAGCAATGTTATGAAGATTGCCAAATGTATAATAATTTACTGTAATTTTTAATAATTTGTATAATTCAAGGGGAGAGTTACCTTTAGTCATTTCTTAGGGACAAAGGTATACAGAAAATAATTACATATGTGATAGCAGTAACAGTAAAGGAAATGACTAGCCAATTTTGTTATTTCCTATTTTCTTCAACATTGGTAATTTAAAAAGGATTTTGAGTCTTGTGCTTTTAAACCTAATTTCTAATATATACTGCTGCCAGATAGATATAGTTTGTCCAAGCATTGTAAATGCAAATGTTTTGAGGGTCAAAAAAGATAAAGTCAAGAAGTAAAGTGAGCCTAGATGGAGAAAAATCACATGGCCATCCCAGTCTACATTTTTGTTATCTGTTTTTTGATAGAGACACAGTGAGGATACATATATACATAGTGTATACATACGATGATGAATGGCAAATGGTGCTAATATTTGTGTCAGAGACAAGAGGGAAGGATTTGGACTTTGGCAACATGGAGACCCCATATCTCATCCAAAGTGTGAGCTATTCCTCATTCTCATCTCTTGGCTGCTTTTGAGAATGTGAACACAGGGATGCTCAATCTTTCAGTTTTTACATTTTTTTTAAATTTTTTGTAATGTTTATTTACTTTTTTTTTGAGAGAGAGAGAGAGATAGAGAGCAAGCAGAGGAGGTGCAGAGAGAGAGGGAGACACAGAATCTGAAGCAGGGTCCAGGCTCTGAGCTGTCAGCACAGAGCCTGACATGGGGCTCGAACCCACAAACCATGAGATCATGACCTGAGCCGAAGTCTGGTGCTCAACCAACTAAGCCACCCAGGCGCCCCTCATTTTTTACATTTTTTAAAATGTTTCTAAAATACCATGTTAATACAAACAAAATGTATCTGTGAACTATGTTTAGGCCATAAGCCTGGTCTAGGTTTGTCTAATGGTCAGGAAGTACAAATATGGCAAAACTCATGCCATTGTATGTAAACTTGTCAAGTTTGGGCAACACTCCCACTATGGGTCTATCTTGATGTCTGTTTGATTCCTAAGCTCTTCTAGGTTGTGTGATCAAGAGGGAGGGAAGACTAAGAGTAAAAAGGACATGTAAACCAGGCTGCCCAAAATTGGGCAAAATGGAAATACTGCAATCAACTCTGTATACTGGGTGCTGGCATCAAATTTGCTGTTAACTGGTTTCATGTACAAGTCCTATAACATCTCTGTGCTGGTTGTTTCCTCTTTCGAATGATGATAATTAGACTAGCTAATAATCTAAAATCTCTTCTACCCCTAAAATTTCAAATAGAAGTAGGCAAAGTATTTCATAGCTTTTCACCAACACCTAAGGAAATTATTAGTTATATTGTATCGAGTCTATAATTTATCTTTAAATCCTTTTTATAAGCCTTCCATTGATATAATTTCCATTTCTAACAATTATCTTTATTTTTATACTTTCACTCACTTAAAAAACTTCTCCCTATGCCTATGCCTTAGGAATAGGTAAACAGGTTTTATTTCGTGTCCGGTCTGATAGTAAAGCACCTTCCCAGAGGACTTCAAAAGGATTGTGGGAGTTCTAGAGGTGGTACACAGTGTCATTAATGATTAGTAATGTCTACATGTTTGAGAAAGAATGTTTACAGTTTATATCACAGAAGTGGGTTTGGAAGTATTGATTCTGAAATGTAAGATTTCAAAATTACCTAAACCCTGGATTGAGCATCCAAGATTCATGGCTATTTTTCTCTCCACTTCTTAAGCAACTTTAGAAATAAGAAGTTTTTAGCCAAAAGTATCAACCCCTTTTTTTGTTATTTTTTTTGTAGGGGAGGACAGAGGGTTAGTACTTTTTTCTCAAATTATAAGATATATTATCAAAAACATCCTTAAGTTTTATCAAAATCTTGGAAAGTCATAGATAAAACTTACAAAGTACAAGTTGAATTGAAATTAAGCAAAGTTAACTCCATGTATGTCAATTACACCCTCAGTTAGGTATTTTGTGACAAATCAGGTATTCAGTTTATCTTATTCTTCACAACTTAGTTAACTATGGGGAGAGGAATAGTATGAAGTAGACTAGTATACTAGGCCTGTCAAAATTGAGCCAGATATAAGATTTTAATCTGGTTTTTATATACAAGTAAATAATTCATGAAATCCTATGCTCACCATCATTACAACAGTATTGAATGTACCTAAAAATGTCGGAATTAAAATTAAAGTAAAATCTTAAAATACTTAAGGAAGAAAGAATCTGGGCACCCAGAAGTTTCAGCAGGGACTTAACATTTATTCAAAACCTAAAAAAAAGAAAGGTAAGTCTTCCAAATGTCATGATCTCTAGAAATACTTTCTTGGGGAAATTTGCTATATTTTTTCTGTCAAAAATATGTATATTAATTGCATGCTGAGATTTCATTGCTTCTCAAGTAGAGTTTTTAAAAGTTCTGGTTTTATATTTTGGAAAAAAAAAAAGGTGGGGGTGACTTGGGTGGCTCAGTTGGTTAAGCGCCCGACTTCAAATCAGGTCATGATCTCACGATTCGTGGGTTTGAGCCCCGTGTGGGGCTCTCTGCTGACAGCTCAGAGCCTGGAGCCTGCTTCAAATTCTGTGTCTCCCTGTCTCTCTGCCCCTCCCCTGCTCATGCTATGTCTCTATCTCTCAAAAATAAACATTAAAAAACTTTTTTAATAAATAAAAGTTCTGGTTTTAAAATGTCCATTTGTGGGACTTTTAAAAATAATTACTATTTTATTATCTGTAGTACTTACTACAAACTAGGATAGAGAAGAACTACCTAATAGAAGTCTTACCTATTCCTTGATGGAGACATAAGAATAATTCGAAATTTATTTCACTAATTTTCAGTAGTAAAGATGTGCTGATTTAGGGCTTTAAGATTACTGGAAAAAATGTTCTTTAAGATTAAGCATTATATCCATGAAACATGATATTCATGAAGAATGAGTTCCCTAAAGTGAGGTAAATTCAAATTACCACAGGTTCTGAATTTCTGAAATTGTAAAGAATAATCATGTAGTTATCTTACCATGCAAGTTCATGCATATTACTAAATATATTTAAAAGGAAAGCAAAGCAACACAGCATCTTGGTGGCTCAGGTGGTTAAGCGTCCGACTTCAGCTCAGGTCATGATCTCTTAGCTCGTGGGTTTGAGTCCCATATCAGACTCTGTGCTGAGAGCTCAGAGCCTGGAGCCTGCTTCAGATTCTGTGTCTCCCTCTCTCTCTGTCTCTCCTCTGCTCGCACTCCATCTCTCTCTCTCTCTCTCTCTCTCTCTCTCAAAAATAAACATACATACATACATACATACATACATACATACATACATACATACATAAGGAAAGCAACAACTTTTGGGAAAAGAATAGCCATGCTTTGAAAACTCAAAAAAATTTACCTCATGCAGTTTGCCCAAATGAACATTTTACTTTTCAATTTTTTCTCAAACGAAGATTTTAAATCTCACTTAAATTTCTACCTGATATTAGAAACCGGTCTCCTATGTTTGCTTTTCCCCCAAGAGCTAGAGCTAAGGCTTTTCCAATTACAGTTGCTATTGCTAAGAAATTCCTAAATCTCTAAATAAAAGCTCTCCCTGGATTACATGGAAGAATTTTTGTGTGGGTTACACAAGAAATGTAACTCTGACACAATCATTAGGCTAAGAGAGCTGTCAACCCAGAGAGGGAAAAGTCCATTTATTTTTCATGCCTGCTAAAGAAAATCAGCCCAGCTATCCAGGGGGAGGGGGAGAAACATGTTTTATTTCTCATTCTGAGCAATTCCCCACTGAAAACAATACATCTTCTACCTTCAAGAATCTTCTGACTAAAATTCCAAAAATTTTTCCAAATCCCCAAATTTACCTAAATTTTCATCTGACCTGAAAAATGCAACCTTGGAGATTTCTCCATGCTAAGAAGTATCAGTATATTACATTTATTAAAATCTTTTATCATCACAAGGTAATTAATACATTGATTATGGAGAAACACTAAGAATACCAAAGGACCACAGGATTAGTCTTAGCATTAAAAGAAATTTCTTGCCTTGAAGCATGTCCTTAATTATTCAGAAGACTAAGTAATCATCTACATGGAATTTATCAATAATTAATATGCCTACCTTAATGCACTTTAATGGAACTCCCGTTATTATAGAGTGAATCTTCCATGTTCAACACTATAAAAGTTTACAGTTTTAACAAACTTAGATGTGTTATCAACCATAAGAGTTCAGGCTTTGGTCTTTATTTACACTGACCCCCCCCCCAATATTTTCTCATCTAGTCCTATATGTCTAAAAACCAATATATGTACTATTCCTTCTAAAATTTGTTTTTCCAGCTTGGTCCGCTCCACTGTGCTGTGTGTATCCACTCACTCAATTGCTGATTTCATCTTTTCACTTGGATAGATATCTAATAGTCATTTTAAGCTTGATACTTCCAAAATTCAGCTATTCCAACTTATAAAATCCACTACTCTACCAATTTTGCCATTGGCATAAAAAGAGGGCCACCATCTACAAAAAATTTAAAAACCTACAAGTTGTCCCAGATCCCTTGCTTACTCTCATCATCTCTATGAAACGCTCTCATGATCCCTGTTTGTTCTACTTGTAAAAAATTACTCCAAACTGCCCACTTTACCTCTCCACTGCTGCCACCCTCATCCAAATTACCACCATCTCCTGCCCAGAAAACTGCAGTAGTTTCTGAAGGAGATTACTGTTTGTACTCTTACTCCTTCCACAACCCATTTTCCAAATAGCTTCCAGGGCAATCTTTTATTTTTTTGTAAAATTTAAATTCTAGTTGGTTAACATATATGGTAAAATTGGTTTCAGGTGTAGAATTTAGTGATTCATCACTTACATATAGCACTCAGTGCTCATCACAAGTGCCATCCTTAATACCCATTTAGCTCATCCCCCCACCCACCTCCCCTCCATCAAATCAACCTTCAGTTTGTTCTCTATAGTTAAAAATCTCTTATGGTTTGCTTCCCTGTTTTGTTGTTGTTGTTGTTGTTGTTGTTGCCCTCTCTCTCTTTTTTTTTATCTGTTGTTTCTTAAATTCTACATATGAGTGAAATCACATGGTATTTGTCTTTATCTGCTGACTTATCTCACTTAGCATAATACACTCTACCTCCACCCATGTTGTTGCAAATGGCAAAACTTCATCCTTTGACAGCTGAGTAATATTCCATTGTATATATATCACCTCTTCTTTACCATTCATCAGTCAATGGATATTTGGACTCTTTCCATAGCTTGGCTATCGTTATAATGCTGCTATAAGTGTCGGGGTGCATGTGTCCCTACAAATCTTATTTTTGTGTCCTTTGAGTAATTACCTACTAGTGTAATTGTTGGTAGTTCTATTTTTAACTTTCTGAGGAAACTCCATACTGTTTTCCAGAATAGCTGTACCAGTTTGCATTCTCACCAACAGTGTAAGTGGGTTCCCCTTTCTCTGCATCCTTGCCAATAATCTGTTTTTCCTGTGTTGTTAATTATAGCCCCTCTAAAAGGTGTGAGGTGGTATCTCATCATGGTTTTGATATGTATTTCCCTGATAATGAGTGATGTTGAGCCTCTTTTCACGTGTCTGTTAGCCATCTGGATGTCTTCTTCGGAAAAATGTCTATTCCTGTCATCTGCCCATTTCTTACCTGGGTTATTTATTTTTTGAATGTTAAGTTGGAGAAGTTCTTTACAGATTTTAGATACTAATCCTTTATCCAATATGTCATTTGCAAATATCTTCCCACATTCTGTAGGCTGCCTTTTAGTTTTGTTGATTATTTCCTTTACTATGCAAAAGTTTTTTTTTTTATCTTTACAAGGTGCCAGTAGTTTATGTCTACTTTTGTTTCCCTTGCCTCCAGCAATGTGTCTAGTAAGAAGTTGCTACAGGTATTGTCAAAGAGGTTATTGCCTGTGTTCTCCTCTAGGATTTTGATAGTCTCCTGCCTCACATTTAGGTCTTTCATCCATTTTGAATTTATTTTTTGTGTATAGTGTAAGAAAGTGGTCCAGATTCATTATAGTGTAACAAAGTGGTCCAGTTTCATTCTTCTGCATGTGGCTGTCCAGTTTTCCCAACATGACTTGTTGAAGAGACTGTCTTTCTTTCTTTGGATATTCTTTCCTGCTTTGTCAAAGATTAGTTGACCATATAGCTGTGGGTCCATTTCTGGGTTTTCTATACTGTTCCACTGACCTATGTGTCTGTTTTTTGTGCCAGTACCATACTGTCTTGATGACTATAGCTTTGTGATGTAGCTTAAACTCCACAACTGTGATGTTTTCAGCTTTGCTTTTCTTTTTCAAGATTGCTTGGGCTATTTGGGATCTTTTGTGGTTCCCTACAAACTTTAGGATTGTTTGTTCTAGCTCTGTGAAGAATTCTGGTGGTATTTTGATAGGGGTTGCATTAAATGTGTGGATTGCTTTGGGTACAGACATTTTAACAATATTTGTTCATCCAATCCATGACCACGGAATATTATGCCATTTCTTCGTGTCCTCTTCAATTTCTTTCATAAGTGTTCTATAGTTTTCGGCAAAAGATCTTTTACCTCTTTGGTTAGGTTTATTCCTAGTTATCTTAGGCTTTTTGGTGCAAACGCAAATGGGATTGATTCCTTGATTTGTTTTTTCTGCTGCTTCACTATTGGTATATAGAAATGCAACAGATTTCTTTACGTTGATTTTATATTTTGTCACTTTGCTGAATTCATGTATCAGTTCTAGTAATTTTTTGGTGGAGTATTTTTGGGTTTTCTTCACAGAATTACCAAAAAGAAGAGAAGGACCCAAATAATTAAAACCATGAATGAAAGAGACCAAAACCAACACCGCATAAATACAAACAATTACAAGAGAATATTATGAAAATTATATGCCAACAAACTGGGCAACCTGGAAGAAATGGATAAATTCTGAAACATACACAGCTTACCAAAACTGAAACAAGAAGAAATAGAAAATTTGAACAAACCCATAACCAGCAAAGAAATTGAATTAGTAATCAAAAATCTCCCAACAAATAAGAGTCCAGGGCCAGATGGCTTACCAGGGGAATTCTACCAGACATTTAAAGAAGAGTTAATACTAATTATTCTCAAACTGTTCCAAAAATTACAAATTGAAGGAAAACTTCCAAACCCATTCTACAAGGCCAGCATTACCTTGATTCCAAAACCAGATAAAGACCCCACTAAAAAGGAAAAATTGCAAGCCAATACCACTGATGAACATGGATGTAAAAATTCTCAGAAAGATAATAGCATATGAATCCAACAGTATATTAAAAGAACTATTCACCAAAATCAAGTGGGATTTATTCCTGGGCTCCAGGACTGGTTCAATATTTGCAACCCAATCAATGCAATACACCACATTTATAAAAGAAAGGATAAAATGACATGATCCCATTAACAGATGCAGAAAAAGCATTTGACAAAATACAGCATCCTTTCTTGATAAAAACCCTCAACCATGTAGGGATAAATGGAACATACCTCAACATTATAAAGGCCATAACGAAAGACCCACAGCTAGTATGATCCACAATGGGGAAAAACTGAAAGATTTTCTTCTATAGTCAGGAACAAGACAAGGATATCCATTCTCACCATGTTATTTAACACATTACTGGAAGTCCTAGCCCCAGCAATCAGACAACAAAAAAGAAATGAGAGTCATCCAAATAGGCAAGGAAGAAGTCAAACTGACACTATTATCAGATGACAGAGATATTTTTTAAAACAACAAAGCAATTCATGCTAGTTTGCTGAACAAAACCCTGTAGTGACTTCATATCACATTGAGAATAAACTCCAAACTCATTACCTACAAGGCCCTTTATTATCTAATTTCGGCCTTATTCTTTGAATCTTCTATATTTATTATTTTTTATTGCCATTCCCTCTCTTGAATATTAACTCCAAGAAGGCAGAGATCTTTCTGTTCAGTGTGCCTCTGCCCAGCCTTTAGAACAATGTATGGTATATGGTAGACTCTGAATATATATTTCTGAATGAAAGGCTCAGGTTTCCCAAGTGTGTGTGCAAAATGGGGAGGGGAATGTTGGTCACTGCGCTACTGACGTAGGTCATAAAATATGCATTTCTGTACTTTTTTTCTCATTGAGCAATAATTTGAGGGATCCTTTCTATTCATATGGCAGAACTTTAGTTTCTTCTTGTTAATGGTGCATAACATTTCATTAAACAACTCAAAAAATTTTCTATTACTGGACTTTTTTTTCACTTTTTGGCATTTTGAATAATGTAGCAATATCCTTGCATGTATGTCCTTACCTGAAGATACATGTATATCTGTAAGACTAACTCCCAAAAATAAGATGGTGGGGTCAAAAAAAATTTTTAATTTAAGTAAATATTACCAAAAATAAAATTACTAAGATTTTAAGAAGCTGCTTTCATATGTTTTTTAGTTTTTAATTTTTTATTTTGAATTTTATTGTTCTATAATTACAATTTATCTCCTTATATGTTTTTATAATATGAAGATGCTAAAAATAGTTTCTACTTTAAGCAGTATTTTTACCTTGTTTCCTATTGTTATTCTTTAATTTTACATTTTTACCCTTGATTAAGAATGTCTTTCTACCCTGAGGTTATAGACATAGTATATTATATTTTCCTTTAGGATTTTTATTGTCCTGTTGTTTAAATTTAAATTTTTAATCCATATAGAATAAACTTGTAAATGTAACAGGAGATAGAAGTTCCACTCTCATTTTTTTCTAGAGCTGTTCTGAAGGTGTCAACACTATCCTATCCCCACACTGAATTAAACTACCAGGTATATCATACGGCAGTATATCATATGTATTTCATAGGCCTCCTTTCTCAGATACTCTGGGATATATTTGTATCCACTGATTTATTTGCCTATTCAACATACTACTACCATATTGACTTGATTGGAATGGCTTTTTATTATCCTCGCACTGTTTGTGTGTTTTCAGTGTTTATAGTTCCATATAAATTTTAAAATCATCTCAAGTAGGGGCATCTGGGTGGCTCAGTCAGTTGATCCTCTGACTCGACGTTGGCTCAGGGCATGATCTCACGGTTGTGAATTCAAGCTCTGCATTGGGCTCTGTGGTGACAGCTCAGAGCCTGGAGCCTGCTTCAGATTCTGTGCCTCCCTCTTTCTCTGCCCTTCCCCCGCTCACTTGCGTGTTCTCTCTCTCTCTCTCTCTCTCTCTCTCTCTCTCTCTCTCTCAAAAATAAACAAATATTTTTAATTTTTTTAAAAAATCATCTTAAGTAAAAGTCCATGTGGTATTCTAATTGTAATTGCATTAAATCTATGTGTATCTGGGGACAGCCAATCTTTTTATAAGAAACCTTTCCCGCTAAGAATGTGATTTTCCTATTTACTCAGATTTTATGACTTCCAAAAAAGATTTTCTCATATAAATCTTAGATCACTTAAACCTAAATTTATTACTAAGTACTTTTCAGGGTACTTTTGCTATAACTAATAATTTCCACTACAGATTGACCTATATTTTTCTAAGTATTGCTACAGTAGAAAAAAAATTGGTTGATTTATGTTTATGTTTACTCCCTCCATTCACGTTACCCAATTTTTTGATGGATTCTAAAAGCCTTTAATTTTTTTCCTGGTTGCTTGCATTGTATGGAAACATAATCCATCAGCAAAAATAGAGCATTTTATTCTTGTGTTTTCTAGTGTTTATGCAAGACATTTGATGTTTAAGAACTTCTACTTCTAACGTGACAAGAGGTGACTGGGTGGCTCAGTTGGTTAAGCATCCGACTTTGGCTCAGGTCATGATCTGGTGGCTTGTGAGTTCCAGCCCTGCATCCAGCCCTGTGCTGGCAGCTTGAAGCCTGGAGCCTGCTTTGGATTCTGTGCCTCCCTCTCTTTGCCTCTTCCCCAGCTCACACTCTGACTCTCTTTCTCTCAAAAATAAGTGAACATTAAAAAAAAAAAAGAACTTATAAGGCAATGAATAATAATGTTGACAATAGACATACCTGCCTGGCTCCTAATTAAATTCAAATAGTTTTTTTTTAACAGAAGTGTTAACTTAATTTTATAACTCTTTACAAATTTTACCTTTTCAGAATTTCAAAAACTTGAGAAACATAAAAATTTTTTCATTTCTCTAAAACAACTCAAACCCAATATAAAATGTGCTCTATGACTACCATGATTTAATTGCAAGGCCTATATTTTTATGGGGTTAGTTTTTGGAGAAAAAGTCTGTATCATATTTTATTAGTATTTTTTAAATATCTTACTTATATAGAGAAGTTGTATGGTAAAAATAAATAGAGCTGTTGAATTCGTCAGATATATTTTCACTATCTACTGACATGAATCATTTATTTTTGTGTGTTTTTATAATTAATATTTATTTCTGGATATTAAATTAAACTTGCATTCCTTAAACTCTACTTCTTAATGGTGTATTACTCTTTGACACAGTTCTGAACCATTTTTTAATATTTGGTCAATATTTAGAAGTTAGTCTATAGTCTCATTTTTATATTACATATTTATAATTTTTTACACATCTTAAATTAATAGTTATTAAAGCAGTTTTGGTTTCACAAAAAAAATGGGTTGGAAGACAATCCATCTTTTCTACGCCCTCCACCACCTTAAATGTCATTAAAAGATTCTGATCTTTAAAGCAAACATAAAGTCGGTGGTGAATCCAACACATCCTAATTATTGATCAATAGCAAATGTCACTACATACCTATCAGTGGCTAAAATTTAAAATACTGACAATATCAAATGTTGGCAAGGGTGTGGAGCCATTGGAATTCTCATATACCGCTAATGGGAATGTAAAAATGGGTCAACCTAGTTGAACTAGTTTGATAGTTTCTGGGAAAGTGAAACATATATCCATCATATAATCCATATCCAATTCAGTTGAGAGAACTGAAAACATATTCATGACAAGATATGTATATAAATAATCATAACAGCATTATTTGTAATAAGGCCAAAGCTAGAAACAACCCATTATCCATCACCAGATGAAAGGATAACCAACTGTGATATAGGCATACAACAGTATACTACTTAGCAAATAAAGGGATTATTCTTGATACAACAAACCAAAATATGATCAAAACCAAAAATAATTATGCAGATTATAAGAACCCAGACAAAATAATTACATATTGTATTATTCCATTTATACAAAATTATAGAAAATGAAAACTAATCTATGGTTAAGCAAAGTAGACCAGTGGTTACCTGAGACAACCAAAGAATGGGGAATAGAGGGAGTACAAAGACACACAAATAAACTTCTAGGGATCATGTATATATTCATTGTCATTGTAACTGTGATGTTTCCATATATATGCATGAAACATTTTCAAACTGCACTTTAAATATGTGAAAATTAAAAAATTAAATAAATATATAAATAAATAAATAAATGCAGATTATAGTATGTCAATTATACCTCAATAAAGCTGCCTTAAAACTGCTAAAGTCCCTCTCTATTCTGTAAAGTAACAAAGGATGAGTAACTTGCAGAGACCAAGACAGACAGTGTGTGTCCTCAAGTGAGGCAGCCATGTGAATCTGGCTTCCTCTCATCTCAAACCGAGGTCTGTCACAGATGACAAAATATTACTGCTAAATCTTAAAAAATTCAGTGATATATTATGAAACTAAAGGGCAAAAACAAGTAAAATAAAAATACTGGAGTAGCCATAATGCATAAAATATGAATCACCTGAATGTATTCCTTTGACATTGATTGCATTCATGTCATTTAATATGATAATGATAATGCACTTGGAGCATAGGTACCTTTAAATAAACTCAATTAACAAAGTGCATTCATCAACATTCATTCCAAACAACCGTGTTTAATGATATCCTTAAGAGTTAGAAGCTCAAATCTTGTCATTAATTTTTAAAGTAGTGTATATGAATTTGATTAATAGACTCTAGGTACTGATTAAGCTATCTACTTGTGTATGCATTTGTCTACCAAAAACTCATTGTAATTCAGCAACATCATTAACTCTAATGGTTATTGCTAAAAATGAGGGTGTTGTTAATATCATGGCCATCAGCATTAGCACATTAAAGACACTTTTCCCCACCACACACACACCCCAGCTTTAGTGACTTGATTTTGTTTTGACAAAATGGAGAAGTATTTAATATGATCTGATTATGATTTATAGCAGCAGCACTTGAAACTGCAAAGGAAAATTCTTTATTCTCCTAAAGAAGAATATATGAATACATTCCAGGATATAATACAGCTATAAAAAATATTTTATATATATACATATGAAACATTTTCTTTTTTTAAATTGTTTTTAATGTTTATTTATTTTTGAGAGAGAGAGAGAGAGTGAGCAGAGGAGGGGCAGAGAGAGAAGGAGACACAGAATCCAAAGCAGACTCCAGGCTCTAGATATTAGCACAGAGCCCGATGCGGGGCTCGAGCCCACGAACCGTGAGATCATGACCTGAGCCAAAGTTGGACGCCTAACCGACAGAGCCACCCAGGCGCCCCTACATATGAAACATTTTCAAGTTATACTGTTAAGTGAAACAAGAAATTAAAAAATGACTCTATTTTAAAATATTAATCAAAATCACTCTATAATATGTACATAAGCCTTTTTTTAGAATAGATATGAAAAAGTGCTTCCCAAACTGCAAACATCATTTATGTTAGGCTGGAGGCAAAGGCATAGATTATTTCTCTCATTATTATTACAAAGCTTATAATTTACTTTTTTACTTTTTATAAAATCTAAAAAGGAATGTTCTCAATCAAAAACACTTAGTTCCAAAGTCCCAGAAAAAAGTCTCCTCTGAAAATAAAAATATACAAATAGCATTATTCATTCAAATTAATAAAATTAGTTCAATGAGTTATCATATACTGAGGAGACGTGAGTATGCTGAGTCTTACAAGAACACTGCAAGAGATGCATTATTATCTTCATTGTACACATGCAGAAATTAAGGTTCAGATAGGATAAGGTTTATTTCCAAACTCACAAAGATACCAAATATAGAAGCTAATTCAAACCCAGGCCTAATTCTAAAGCTTGGGTTTTTGAGTACACAATATTACTTTTATATACTCATAGCCTATTTTGAAACATATATGGAGCATGTCCAACAATGCAAATATTATAAGGGACTAAATGTTATAGAGCAGGCTCTCTGACTTTAAGAAACATTTTATCTTGAGAGAGAGAGACAAGGCACAGCCAGGTGAAGAACCATACAGTACTTAGTAACTGAATCATGATGGAAGAAGATACATCCAGCTCATTCACCTCTGCTTATTTCCATGCCTTTCATTCAGTGGGTGCTTATCAAACACTTGTTGAATGAATGACGTCTTTCATTGTGTGATATGAACGTATTAAAATGCCTGATAAGCATTCAAATGTGCTCTGCCCAAAGCATAAGCTGATTCTGTGTCAATCCAGTGTGGACAAAATACAAACCATGAAACATTTCTCTTTGCTTAGAGCAATGATATTACTTCAACCACGCAACCTTATGTGCCCTCTTTTGCCAAGAAGAGAAAACACGTATGAGCTGGTTGGTTGGGGATATGTGTTGTTCATCGTCCTGACAAGAGAGCTCCCTGGGTAAAGCTCACTGGCATTTTTCACTGTTTCTCATCTCAGACTCCCAGAAGTCATATGTCAACTGAATAAAGTTAATTGGCATTTAGAAACATTTCTAAATATAAGCTCTTGGGCCTGAAAATAGACTCAAATGAAGGAGACAAATCCATGTCTCCCAAGAGGTCTTTCATTCTCTTTTGGACAATTGTGCCTATTTGCCAAACAGTAAGAACTGGTGTTAAGAGTACTCTCACAGGCCAGATCACGTTCCATGTGGCCTATACAAGCTCTTCTACCAGAATTTATGTGATAAGTATACTTTCATGCTCTTATAAAAATGATTTTCTTTCAATGTTGATTTATTTTTGAGAGATAGAACATGAGTGGGGGAGGAGCAGAGAGACAGGAAGACACAGAAGCCAAAGCAGGCTCCAGGCTCTGAGGTGTCAGCACAGAGCATGATGTGGGGCTCGAACCCTTGAACTGTGAGATCATGACCTGAGCTGAAGTCGGGCGTTTAACGGA
This sequence comes from Neofelis nebulosa, assembly GCF_028018385.1. Lineage (NCBI taxonomy): Eukaryota > Metazoa > Chordata > Mammalia > Carnivora > Felidae > Neofelis > Neofelis nebulosa. Next base: position 54,333,933 of record NC_080782.1, read on the forward strand.
CTGAGCCATCCAGGTGCCCCTCTCACAAAAATGATTTTAAAACTTCTAGGATTCCTAAGCAAGGGACACTGTTAACATTGCATCTAGTTGACTATCTGAAATACTCACTCAGGAAATATAAAATTAGTTAGCAATGGCTTTTTTAGTAGACATAATAATAAACCTTTAATATGGTTATTTTATGTGTCAAAAAGTGTGTATAAACATACATATATATGCATATTCATTCACATTTGTTGCTAAGAAGCAGCAAACTCAGACATACCACAGGTCAAACACCTCTTTTATTATCTACTATCAGGATAATCAATATGTGCAGTTTTAAATCTATTATATTTGAAATTAGACCTCCAAACAATGAATTTTGAATAAGAATATATAATACATAACATATATACATTGTTAATATATAATTTATAAAATTGGGAAAGACTCCATTTATTCATTCATTCATTCATTGATTCTTTAAGAAAAAGAATTGTTTAAGAAAATCTCATCCCATGTAATAGTGCCAATCATAAACAGATTTCACAACCATCCACACAGATGTGCAAACATCTACTCAAACATTTGTCATTTTCTCACATTTATTCAAACAAAATTATGCTTCTCAAACTCCAGTATATCCTTAGATATTACAATGATATAACCAAAGAGGTAAAAGATCTGTACTCTGAAAACTATGAAAGAAATTGAAGACACAATTTCTTTGTGTGAAGACACAAAGAAATGGCATAATATTCCATGGTGGTGGATTGCAAGAACAAATATTGTTAAAATGTCTGTACCCAAAGCAATCCACACATTTAATGCAACCCCTATCAAAATACCACCAGCATTCTTCACAGAGCTAGAACAAACAATCCTAAAATTTGTAGGGAACCACAAAAGATCCCAAATAGCCCAAGCAATCTTGAAAAAGAAAAGCAAAGCTGGAAACATCACAGTTGTGGAGTTTAAGCTACATCACAAAGCTATAGTCATCAAGACAGTATGGTACTGGCACAAAAAACAGACACATAGGTCAGTGGAACAGTATAGAAAACCCAGAAATGGACCCACAGCTATATGGTCAACTAATCTTTGACAAAGCAGGAAAGAATATCCAAAGGAAGAAAGACAGTCTCTTCAACAAGCCATGTTGGAAAAACTGGACAGTCACATGCAGAAGAATGCAACTGTACCACTTTCTCACACCATACACAAAAATAAATTTGAAATGGATGAAAGACCTAAATGTGAGACAGGAAGCCAACAAAATCCTAGAGGAGAACACAGGCAGCAACCTCTTTGACAATAGCCATAGCAACTTCTTACTAGATACGTCTCTTGAGGCAAGAGAAACTAAAGCAAACATGAACTACTGGGACTTCATCAAAAGAAAAAGCTTCTGCACAGCAAAGGAAATAATCAGAATTGGAATGGAAGAAGATATTTGCAAATGACTCATGTGACAAAGAGAGTATAAAAAACACCAAATTCAACACCCCAAAAATGAATAAGCTTGTTAAAAAAAAAAAGGGCAGAAGACATGAATGGACATATTTCACTCATTCAGTCTTAATTCAAATAAGTATCAACAACCTATTATGTATAAAGCAATGTGCCAGGCATTGAATTTTCAAAACATTACAATGGTTAGTTATTGTTTTAAATGCAATTATTCAAAATATCAACTGAAGTAACTATAAAAAGTATTCTGAGGGGTGCCGGCTGTGGCTCAGTCAGTAAGCATCTGACTCCTGATTTCGGCTCAGGTCATGATCTCAAGTGTTTGTGAAACGGAGTCCCGCGTCAGGCTCTGGGCTGACAGTGCAGAGCCTGCTCGGGACCTTCTATCTCTCTCTCTCTGCCCCTCTCCCTCTCAAAATAAATAAATAAACATTTTTAAAATGTATTTTGATAACTGCATAACAATCTGAAGAATCTACACATATAGATGATTTCAGGAGCTTAATATCTATTAGCACTAGTTTTACTATGTTATCGGTTGGATGTACAAGTAAATGTTTTTTGTTTTCAAAATCATCAATAAATTTTGACAAATGTAAAATGTCATTAGCTGCATTGAAATCCTTCAGACCTGCTATGAAATGTATTCTCCATGGGAAATTAATTTCAGAGACATACATTTCAGTTGATTACCCTTGAGCAAGACATAAATGCTATAGAACATTACTGTTAAAGAGATGTCTTGCTTTTAAAATAATAAGTAATATAAATGAACTGGCTTTTCTTTTTCTTTGCTTTTCTAAAAAAGGGGGGGGAGAGTTAGTTATAAAGATACTTTATCTACTTCCAGTGTTACTTAAAAATAATAATGGTACTCAAATAATTAGACCTTCTTAACCTTAGAAATTCTACTTCCGTAAATTTTTCTTAAGCAATAATTAGGAATTTGCACAAGAAGTACTTATAAAAGTGTGCTTCAAACACTATTATATTTATTATAATAGCAAAATAACTGGAAAAAATATTAAATGGGAAAATATATTCATTTATAATGCATATGTCTGAGTCTCTATACATGTTTTATATTTAATATGCTATAAATATATATAATTCATAAACCGCAACTGGGTCTAATGATGTACAGCAAGATAAAAATAACAATCTGGGATCAGTGGTAGTTTTCGCTCATTTTTGTTTGTTCGAGTATTCAGAATTTTCTAACTTTCTACAGAATGTCGTTACTGTTTTTATGATGAGAAAAACATTATTTGAACCAAATTTATTTTTAAAACTTTAATACTGATGTTTTGTACCTTTAAAGCATCAAGTATATTCTTTATTAATTAGTCCCTCCCCATTTTATGAGCCTCATGAAATGCAAAGTTAATCTCACTCACTTCCACAAATTTGCTTACTGACTCCTACCATCATGGCTTTGCCATCCTTCCTCAACAGATATCCCAAAGACATCTTAAATATATCTTTGAGAAAGTTACTTCTTTTCTCTGAATCTCAGTTTTTCTTCTCTATAAAATGAAGGCAGTAGTGTAGTTTCTCTGTGTATATCAACACCTAAGATTTTTATGATATTCAACGATACTCTAGGAAGTATTCCTAATATAGCGCTCACAGACTTGGTTATATACTAAAGTGTACTTAGCTTATTATTTTCTATTAATCAGTCAAAAGCATACTCACTAGGCATGCATTTTCTGCATTTTCTCTTCTAGTATATCGAAACTTAAAGCACAACCTCTGTAATAGACATACATTGTCTTATCTTAACAACGCATCCTTAGTCCATGTGGTTTTCATGAAATTGCGAACTCAAGAGTGTTCTTGTGACCCAGGTCTGTCAATCATCATGCTTCAATAGGGGTCAGTCCAGAGCAACATGAAAGGAGAGTTCTTATGTTCAACGTGCAAACATTGGGTGGGAGAATTTTATTTTTATGGGTAGATACTAAGTGGCAGCTGGACTTACTTATCCAGCCTTGATAGCAAACATTCTGTTTTACCAAGAATAAAGTAAATCTTATATGTACAGAACCGTGAAGGCCAAAATGAAGCTAGAGCTTCTGGCTATCATTTTCCCTGAGTGCATAAAGAAAGATTATTGGAAAATCAGAGAATGTGGCCAATACACAGAAGGCATCAAACAGAGATGGAGGAAGGAAAAGAAAAATGCTAATGACGTTAGTTGAGCCCCTGGACCAAAATGTGGCCAAATCACTCCCACATCTTGGACTTCTCAAATGTATGACACAACATATTTCCCTTAATTATTTAAGCTAGTCTTTGCCAAGTTTCTGGGCCCTGTAATCAGAATTCTGATGTATGAGAATCAGGAATTAGCCTATTTATTTGAGTTTAGGTTTGTTTTTTTTTTCTATTTTAAAGCTCTCCCTAATACCTGCCAAAAATTCCAAATTCATTGTATTTACTGGTTTAAATACATAAGAGAATGTTTTCAACAATTTAATTTTTAGCTCATTTCAGGCAACACATAGTCTTTTGCATAGATTTCAAAAGCATAGTCAATAAATTCTAGAAACAAAGCAGTCCCTCAATTTATAATACAAAGCTTACCTTTCTACTCTGGTGTCAAATGCTGGCAGACATTCTTTTCCATGGCAAATTGTCATTAAGCCACAGAAGAACTACTTGTTTCTTTCCACAAATTACTGTTGGATCAGAATCAGACATGAGGGGCGCCTGGGTGGCTCAGTCAGTTAGGCGTCCGACTTCGGCTCAGGTCACGATCTCGCGGTATGTGAGTTCGAGCCCCACGTCGGGCTCTGTGCTGACTGCTCAGAGCCTGCAGCCTGTTTCAGATTCTGTGTCTCCCTCTCTCTCTGACCCTCCCCCGTTCATGCTCTGTCTCTCTCTGTCTCAAAAATAAATAACGTTAAAAAAAAATTAAAAAAAAAAAAAAGAATCAGACATGAGCATCTCTTCAAATCCTCTCTGTCTCACCTCACTTACAGACATGGATATGACCACAGCCCCTTACCTCCAGACTGGACAGGGACCCTCTTGCTTCCTGTCCAGGGTTCTCTGATGCTCCAAGCTGGAATGCCTGCAGGAACATGTTCCTCAATAGCAGAAATACAAAGAGAAAATGCAGGGGACTTAATCTCTCTTGACTGCTGTGTGGAAACCCAGGCTAAATTAGTTCATTTCATGGTAATCTCAGAATTACTATACTCACCACTCCTAACCATGCTGACCCAATAGAAGGCTACTGGTATGGCCATCTAACTATCCATTGGAAGTGATCAATTTCTAAAAGCTACCTGACTATTTGTACAAATTATTGATGATTTTTTTCTTTTCCTGAACTTCCTGATCAATGTGATCCTCTCAAAACAACCCATGACCCAGTGGTTCAACTTAGCCCTTGATGCCTTAATTTACATTGTCTTTACTTGTAAATAAAATATTTACTAGGGGCACCTGGGTGACTCAGTTGGTTAAGTGTCTGACTTCAGCTCAGGTCATGGTCTCACATTTTGTGATTTCAAGCCCTGCACTGGGCTTTCTGCTGTCAGCACAGAGCCCACTTAGGGTCCTCTGTCTCTCACTCTCTCTCTGCCCTCCCTCCTTCCCCAACTTGCACACACATGCACGCGCTCTCTCTCTCTCTCTTAAAAATAAACATTCAAAAAATATTTGGTATGACATTAACTATAAATTAGTTTTGGAGGCCACTAACTTTGGAGGCCAAAAATATCCAGCTATGACAAATTATTGCTTAGAGACTATTTGGTACATTGATAAACATCTAAGAAACTATCTTTCTGCAAAGTTGTGACAAATGAAAACCTTAATGGCATTTCTATTGCAATGTAGCTTGGCCCATCAATAGAAACAACACTTTCTCTTTAATCTCCAGACTATTTTTCTTTTCCTAATATTCTTAGCACAAAAACTCAAATATCCATCAATTTTCTGGCTGTAAAATCACATATTATAATTAAGTGTCCTGAACTTTTTGCTAAACATTTTAGGGCTTTTTTACTCATTTGCTCATACCCATTAGTGTTAGCCTAAGATTTTATATACCTACTCTTAGTAAATCTATAACTCCACCAGGGACTATCATTTTGTTTAATACTTGTGAGAAAATAATATCATTTGAAACATAGGCAATTTATGCAGCCTTTATAACATTATAATTTGTTTTCAAAGGTCAAATTAGCTGCCTTTCTTATACCCTTTATGGATTTACAGTGTAGAGATGTCATTCACATGAAAGAAAATAAAGAACAGAATGTGCAGTGGTCTGGCCATCCCAGAAGACCTTACTCTACTCCAGGTTCTACTAATCACCATCCATATGGTATTTCAAATTATATTTTTCTCCTCTTCTCAGAATGAAAAGAATAATAGCATTTGTTTATTGGAAATAAAATGGAAAAAACATTTTGACGTATGTCTGAAAAATACATATTCCCTTTTTACACCTACTATTTGAGGTCAAGGGCAATAATAGCAGCATCATTAACATTACTGTATTTATTATCTATTCTATACCAGTTTGCTAATGCCATTTTTCATTTTTTAATAACAGTAAAAATAAAAATAAGTTAAGGGGCACCTGGGTGGCTCAGTCTGTTAAGCGTCTGACTTCAGCTCAGGTCACGATCTTGCGGTTGGTGAGTTCGAGCCCCATGTCAGGCTCTGTGCTGTCAGCTCAGAGTCTGGAGCCTGCTTCAGATTCTGTGTCCCCCTCCCTCTCTGCCCTTCCCCTGCTGTGTTCTGTCTCTGTTTCTCAAAAAATGAATAAACGTTAAAAAATTTTTTAATGGGGCGCCTGGGTGGCGCAGTCGGTTAAGCGTCCGACTTCAGCCAGGTCACGATCTCGCGGTCCGTGAGTTCGAGCCCCGCGTCAGGCTCTGGGCTGATGGCTCGGAGCCTGGAGCCTGTTTCCGATTCTGTGTCTCCCTCTCTCTCTGCCCCTCCCCCGTTCATGCTCTGTCTCTCTCTGTCCCAAAAATAAAAATAAATAAATAAATAAATAAATAAAAACGTTGAAGAAAAAAAAAAATTTTTTTAATAAAAACATGTTATATTTCGCCCTTCTATAATATGCTAAGAACAAGGCTGAATGATTTTTATTTATTTTATGTATTTCAATATTTTAATATGTTAATATCCCCATTTTGTAAATGAAGGTTCAAAGAAGGTGCATATCTAATGCAGGAGGAGGCTATATTTGAAGCCACAACTTTTTGACTTAAATTCTTAGCCTATTACTTTTGAACCATAATGTTAACGTGTTAGATTTATTAATTCAATTAACAAATATATATTAAGTACTGCTATATAATATACTCTACTTTAGACATTAAGGATGTCATATACAGAAAGGACAAAAAGACACAGCTCCTCTCCTTCAAAGGTTAGATTACACAGAAATCAGTAATTAATTAAAATATCACACAAACAAATGAATGTAATGTTGTGATAAGTCTTATGAAGGAAAAATATTGAGCCCTATCAGGGCTTAAGATAGAGAGGCCTAGTTTAATGTAGACATCTGGAAAATATTCCAAGAGAAAATGTCATTCAAGCAGAAATAAAGGATGCAATTGAGTTAACTAAGACAAATAGGAATTGGTGGAAGGACAGAAAGATCACATGGAGGAATATGGACGAGGGTGTGGTTGGCGCAAGCATGGAAGGGAGACATGATTAAGAAAGGTCAGTGAGAATGAAGAAACTGGGGAAAGCCATCACCACATGAGGTCCTGTAGACCGTGTTAAGGTGTTTAAGCAAGACTGAGTTTGGTGTGAGAAGGCTGAGTTTTGGAAGGAGTTGTTAAGATTTTTTTGTTGGTCAAAGTCTACCTTCACTTTGCCAAGACTTCAATTTATCAAGACTCTTACACCTACACAATTGTGAAGATAAAGCTTTTCTTAGTTTACTAGATGAACTAAGGAAAAAAATCTTTCATAAATACCAAGGCACTTACATGAACACAGAAATTAAATTTACAGGCACTCACACATGATATTTCACAATGGATAATCTTACCTCTCATCGTCTAATTCACTTTGTTAATATTATGGCATTATGTAATCACCCAAAATCATCAAAATCATTTTGATTTTCAAAATGTTCAAAATTTTACACCAACATTACCTACTTCATAGTCTTATGAGGGACAAATAGAAGAAAGCACCTATGGTTGAAGGCCTAAGCTATACAGACAGCACTGAATTCTTCTACCAATTATGTGTGACAACAGGCATTAAATATTGTCAATTAGGGAAGCTCACCTTCCCTGTGAAGGGAAGGGTTGTCAGACTGTTGTCCAGGGTTTTTATCGGAGGCAAATCACATAAGCATGAAACACCCATGTAACCGATACTGGTTGCTCAGTCCCCAGCTTCTTTTTTGGAGGTCAATATAATACACCATTGCTCAAAGACCCACCAAAAATCACATTGTTAGCAAAAACCATCTACTGTGGCCCAACGTCCCAGGTATACACAAACATGCTCTTAATAGGCAGGATATTTCTAGGGCTTAGTTGTTATCTCCCAGGAGCCAGTCAAGGGCCAATCATGTTTTTGGAAAGTGCAAGTTCTAAACATCCTAAACCTGATGAGTCAATCCTTTATGGCACATAGATGTTTATTTAATACTGAGTGAAAGAAATGTGAGGAATTTTATGAAAGGAGAAAGGAAGAGTGCTTTAAGAGCAAATAGCAAGGGATTTAGCCTAATTTAGAGATCATGAAATGTCTCCCTGAGGAAGCAAGTTTCAACTGTGATCTGGGAACTAAATGGAAGTTACCTAATTCAAAAATGAAGAATGTGACGAGGGAGTAGAAAAAGAGGTGACAGTGGCAGGGATAGCATACCAAACAAAGTGAATAAGCAGGATGTAGAAAACCTAAAGACTCTTTTATCATTTTTAAATTACCACCCATTCTCTGAAAAGAACACATATTGGTGCTTATAATAAACTTTTTAAAATGTTTATTTGATTTTTGAGAGAGAGAGAGCAGGGGAGGGGCAGAGAGAGAGGGAGACAGAGGACCTGAAGCAGGCTTTGTGTTGACAGTACAGGGCCCAACACGGGGCTTGAATCCATGAACTGTGAGATCATGACCTAAGCTTAAAGCAGACACTTAACCAAATGAGCCGTGATGCTTATAAAAGAGAAAACTCTGCATAAATTTCTTTTAGATGCATCATTTAAGTTTTCTACTAACAACAACAACAACAACAACAACAACAAAAACCTTCTTCTGGCCACACCCTTTTCTTAGTTTTCCTGAGCAGTTCATACATCAATATATATCTCAGTAAATATATATATACATATATACATATGTATATATGTATATATGTATTTACTTTGATTTACTAAGTACCACACATCAGGCAGGGCATTGTCAATATAGCAGTAAACCTTAGTTCTTGCTCTTACTGAGGCTGTTATCTTGGCATGGTTCTATAAATTGTGAGAATGTAAAAGAAAGGAAAGAACCATAAATGGGAGTAATAGGTGGAACCAAATTTGTATCATTTAGATTGGGGTGGCAATGACATCCTCCCTAAGGAAGAAGGTTTGACCTGAAATCTAAAAGACATGAGGAAAAAGCTAGAAAAAACACAATCAGAAGGCAGAGCAGAACTGCAAAAGCTCTCTAGCTTGTGGCAAGACCCAGAGTGGGAGATAACCTCAAGTGCCCAGGAGCAGAAGAAAGCCAGTATTTTGATGGTATGGTGTATAGGAGGAAGACTGGTCCAAGGTAGAGGTGAGGCAGAAAATAAGGACCCAATGGCAGAAGTCCTTCTGGGCTATAAGATCATGCCTTTAATTTGAACTGAAGCACCAGAGTAAAGTTCTAGAACCATTCACACAGTCTGTTCAGAAAGAGCCCCTAACGGTTGTTGGTTATAGCCACCTGTGAGTCCCACTTCTGTTTTGAATCCTTAAACACAACACACACATATGCATATACACACATGCCACAAACTTTGTGCTTTCAGAGAAAAAGCAGGCTAAACAATATTATAAAACCCCCACTAGCTTTGAGACAGGGAGAGGTCCTGAGTTTACATGAGGTCATTCTTTGAGTCATGGCCCCTAGACTAATAGTGTTAGATATCCAACCCTGGCAAATTTATAGTGTCACATAAGATTTCCCTCCTCATGGCCTATCTACCAACTTCTAGCCCTGCATCCACTAGTGTGCTTAGTCATCCAAATTAGGTCCAGGAAAAATATTTAGTCGGCCCTCAACACACACATATATATATACATATAGAAATTCTAAAACTATGAAAGAATTATACCCCATAGCTTAAACATAATACGGAAGATAAGACATAGACAGAAATTATCTCAAATTTAAGCCCAGAATACAGCAAAAGTTACAGGATGGGACAGACAGTAAGATTCGGAGGAGACAAGAATGGAATGGGATCAGACATTGTTTCTTGGAAGAATATTTTAGCTGCAACCCAGCTGTGTAACAGCTTCAACGAAAAGTAAGTAGTAGGTAAATGTTGTAGGAAAATTGGCAAAAGCTCTCCAAAGATGTAGGTGGGAAATTAGATGCATTGGTTGATTTTAACTTCTCCTGGTACAGGCCAACCTCCCGCTTCTCTCTACATATGCTAAGAACAGTTTGAAAGCTCCCCTTCTTGTCATGAGACAAATGGGCACAATACACTTTGTCATTAAAACAGTCTGAGCAATGGCTTTAGAGCAGAGCCAGGCAGGGAAATTCAATTGAACCCAAAAAAACTCAAATTATATAATGCCAAAAATGTCAGAAATGCTTTACATTTGCAAAACACTCTAGTATGATTCTCAAGAAGGCCAAAGAGAAAAGTTTCATGGACCTTATCATAAAAGAGGAAAAGCTTACTAAAAGTCCTCTGAGTGAAAAAGTAACCAAAGATGGTGATCAGGAGGTCCTAAGTGCCCACAGGTACATTTCTGGGGTGCTGCTCATACTAGACTACTAAATTTACACTCAGAAAAACAGGAGACAAGGCCTGAGTTCCTTATACTCAAAAAGTAAAGCTTTTCAGAATGACATTGTGCCAGGTGAAATTTCTCATGCTCCATTTGAAGGAATAATAAGAGAGGTTCTTAACAGAGGAAGAATTTGGCAATACCAAAGAAACATTAAAATGTCAATGCCTCTCCTTTGTATTTGCTGCAGAATGAGAATTTCTTTCCTTTTCCCAGACATCCTTACTTTTCATCCCCTACATGTTCATCCTCAGTTAAGTATTGGTAATCCGAGGGAGGGGCAGAGACCTTCCTAGAATAATGACACATTTATTTATTTATATTTTTAACAAATATTTCCTGAGCACTTAAGTACTGGGAATTCCATAATGAGCTAACAAAGTCCTGCCCACATGCACATTTGTTTTCATGAACTTTACATTCTGGATCTTTCATCAAAATTATTTTGTGATATACTGTGCATTATCTAAAGAAAGGCTTGCCTTTATGTTTCACTCAAAGGAATACCGAAAACTTAAAGTGTCTTCCCCCCGCCATGGGGAGACGACTCAGTAGTACCTCCTCAGTATGGTACTGGGACCCCCAGTAAAGTAGAAGAGGCAAAATGATCAAGGGGTTAAAAAACAGAGAAAACTATCAGACAAAAATAAGAGGAATTTGTGGTTACTCAAGAAGGAGCAACAAAGTTTTTAATAAAAAATTAAGACTTGCATGCACCATTTTTTATGGTTAATGGGTTGTATCAACACGCTTCCATGCATAAGAATAAACTCAGCGTTTATATTTGAAATATTTATCTTGTTTCTTCCCCCTAACACTTTCATGGAGGAAGGTCTTTATTAGGGCAAAGTAAAGGGGTATTCAATATTAGCAAGAGAAATTTTGGTTTTTATGGAAGGCTACAATAAAAAAAAAAATCTAAATCCTTCTCATATAATATTCAGGATGCTGACGCTTCAGGATAGAGTGTGGTCTCAGGGAAAGAGCAAAGTGAGGCAAGAAATGAGAGGAGGAAAAGAACCCTCAGCCACGTCCCTTCTGTTGTCATCATGAAGTGGGCATTGCTTTGGCCCCTGAAAGAGACTGGGACCCAGTCTCTATTACAAAAGGCCCATATTATGAGGTATATTATACACCACAGTTCTAGTCCACAGGAGACAGCCTTAAAGGAGACATAAGTTTTAAAAGGAGAGGTTGCCCCTGTTCTGCCAAAAAAGAGAGCAAGCTTCAGAAAAACAGAGATGTGAGAGAAAAACATGGAGGTGGTAATATCAGCACATAGCCAGGTACAGATGAGGAGGATCCCAAAGTATGTTAAAAAATAGAGCCGGCTCTCCAGTGTCTCTGCATTACAGAGTATCAGTAGAATTTTCTGGGAGTGAGACCAGAAGATATAATTGGATTTCAAGGTTTAGAAAAGTATGAGGAAAGGAAGCACCTTAAATGCCCAGAAGAGAAGCCAGAACTCGCTTGAGCAGGAAAGGTAAAATCAACCTAAAATTTGCTATTAGAACAATGATGTCAAGATTAATAATTTCCCTGGAAAGGACAATTTGCTATTTCTAAACTCACTGAGGGTGGAATAGGAGGACTTTAATCAGACATCATGAGAAAAACTTAATTTTATGTGGGTAATCTGAGAAAGAGTTTTACATTCATTTAGTTCAGTTACTTCCTTTAGGACTAACTTGTACCATGATGAGAAAGTGTTACTACATTAAGAAGGAAAAGCTATTTATGTTTACTAGGAGTCTGATGCTATTTATATGAGAATAAAATTTTCCCAAATGACCTAATACAAAGTGTAGCAGATCTTTTAGCTGTACCATTATTAGGTAAATCTAAATGGCATGAGGAATTCCTAATAACTAACCCAGGAAGGCAACTAACTCCTCCTTGAAACTGTATTAAGCTCACTAAAGAACATAGTCTTTGGAGTAAGAGAGTACTACACGAGTTGTGTGATTTTAGGCAAGCCACTTAATCTCGGAGTGTCATGCTTTTCTACTATTTAGAAAAGTAGTTCCCTATATATTGAGCATTATCTATATAGATCAGGCATAATGGAAGCCACTAGAATACAAGAGAGAAATGGAAGATATTATCCCTAACTCCCTAGAGTTTATATTCTAGGAGGGACTTTTTTAACAAGGGAGTAAACAAACAATGCCAGTTTTGTAAAAAGCAGATTTTACAAAACCTATGTTATATTATAGGCTGTCACAGAGATTACAGAAAATAGTGTCTGTAAATCCCTTCACTGGCATAGTAACACACATTGGATAAGTCTTAATTACCATTATTTAGTGACATTGTAGGCTTCAGGAAGTTGCTTTTGTAAAAGCGATGCACAAATGCAAATTTTGTGGAAGTCTAAAAAAGTCAAGTAAAAAAATGACTTCAAAAAATTTTATTTCAGAGCAATCAGAATCACAGTTTCTAACAGGGATATCATAAGCACAATGGAATGGATATTGTGCAAAAAATGTGCTTTGTTATTTTAAAATGACACGTACCGTGGCAGACATCATTCCTCTTATGTGAGAAAGAGCTTTGCCATCTAATCACAGAATCAAAATCTACTTTAATGGTAACTGGCTACTTTGGACAAAAGAAAAGCAAAAGGCACATTGATTGCATTTCATGGGGATCAGAACATTAAAAAAATCAGAGTAATTTACTCTCAGGACGAGGGAGAGAGGACTAACGTTTCACTAACTAGGAAAAGACTAGTAAAATTCACAAAGACTCCTCTTTCTGAAATTAAGCGATTGGAAGATAATATCAAGAAATTGAGAGGAAAGTTTTAAAAATACTCAGTTTTCCAAAAATGGAAAGAGTAGGTTAGAAAGATTTAAAAATCAAAGACTTTACCAAACTATGGCCTTTTGGATGTCAAGACCTAGAATATTCTTTGTATTCCCTGGTCTAGTGTCTGCACACAGTAAACCTTCAGAAAATACTTGTTGGATAAACTGAACATTCTAGACTTTGTAAACTCTGCTATATATTTTAATGACTCAATAGCGTAACATGAAAACATTGCTTAGTCATTCATTATTGAAAGGTCTCACATGTTACATCAGTTTTATTAATAAGCCATGTACTTCAGCTCTAATGCCATCTGGTATAAAATTGGAGTGAGTTTAACTATCCCAATTCCTCATATTCTTTCTTATTCCTTACTAATCATTTTCCACTGTCAGCTATTAATGCATGGGTCAATCACAGAATCCAGTCTAAGGCTCCACTGCAGTTCCTTACATTTCATCTTAAAATGGTGTTTAAAATAATTCAGTTTGATATCCTGATGCTCAGTATCACAGAAGTTCTGCCTGAAAGAGGAAGACTTCTGAAAGAATAGTTTGCTGAGCAATCTCTCAAAAGAAACTGTCACAAAAGGAATTCAACAACTGATTAGTCATCAAGAGTTTCCAAAGAACCCAAAACAATAGTTCTAAGTACATGTTCAGCTGGAGTATTTCCACACTGAACACTTAGTATGGGGTCTGAAATGTAATCTAAGCCACCATCAGCATTAACTTGGACCACTGCAATAGCTTTTTATTAATGGTTTTCCTGCTTCCATTCCTGTCTCTATGATTCTGCCACAACTCAGTGGCTAGATCTATCATTATAAAACTTAGATGATGCTGCTCCCCTGTGCAAAATGTTTTAAAGCTTTCATAGCAATTGGAATTGATCTATAATTAAAACTGTGATCTTCAAAGCCCAATAGGATCTAACCCCTGCAGACCTCTCTAATGCCAACTCGTACTATGTACTCAGGGTCACTACACACCTACACACCAGCCTTCTTTGTATTCCTTGGTTTTACCAAGTATTTTCTTCCTTTGGGTCTTTGTATCTACTTTTTCATTTGACAGAATGACCAGCCCCAAGATCTTTTTAATGAGTCCCTTCTTATTCACCTCAATTCTCTGTCACATGCTCAAAGAGGACTACTGTCAACAACAAATCAAAAGGAGCTGCTACTCCTGGTAGTCACTATTTTATCTCCCTATCATATTTCAGTCATACATTTATCACTGTCTAAAATGATTCTCTTAAAGTATTTGCTTACCTATTCATTAGCCATCTATTTAACAAGCCCATGCCTAAGATTTGCAATGCCCATTAATGTATGTTTAAATATTTAGAGGTTATAAAATCAAACTATAATGCTACTAAATAAAATATACGTTCTTAGTTTGAGAAAAATAGTTTAATAATGAAAAGTCAAGTTCAAATTTAGAATTCTTGGATTCCTTGATGCTCTGTACTAGAATATGACAGTCTGGGAAAGGGGGGGGGGGCACAAACCTTGGCCCATGATCTGACCTCTTTCCCTTCCCACTTCTTGGCATTGTCTCACCCACAGAAGAGCCTCACGTTCATATATGCGATACACCGACCCATTCATCCATGTCCCATCTACAGTTCCTTCTCCCCATGCCCTGACCACATGGGAGCACAACAGTGTCATAATCCTCTGCCTTTAAAAGAATGGACCCAGGTGTAGACTAACGCATGCTCCAGAAGTAGGGTCAAGGTGGTCTGGGCAGTGAATTCAAAGTGCCTGTTATCTGGGTTACAATCTCGAAATATGGGCAAGTGAGAAATTTCCCTTGGACATTCAGACTCCTTGACTCCAGTGTGGAGAGATGTGCCAGATAGGGTCAAAGTGTGTTTCTCTTACACATAAGGCCCAGAATTGTATTGCAGTCTAAACCCCACCCCTACTCATCCCAGTCAGAATGCAAGTACCACAGGAGTAGGTCTATTTTTGTTCTTTGTGTTTTCTTCATTAAGCAGTTACAGTATATGCTGAATAAATACTTGTTGAATAAATAATTGGTACTCAAATGTTTATGAAAACAAATATATTGTTGTTTTTTTTTTTAATTTTTTTTTTTCCAACGTTTTTTTTTTTATTTATTTTTGGGACAGAGAGAGACAGAGGATGAACGGGGGAGGGGCAGAGAGAGAGGGAGACACAGAATCGGAAACAGGCTCCAGGCTCCGAGCCATCAGCCCAGAGCCTGACGCGGGGCTCGAACTCACGGACCGCGAGATCGTGACCTGGCTGAAGTCGGACACTTAACCGACTGCGCCACCCAGGCGCCCCTATATTGTTTTAATCTCAAAATATCCTTGCAAATATCTAAATACCTCTACCCTCATCTATTTTATTACAAAAAACTTGAGTACAAGAAGGAAAAAAAAAGATGAGCTCAAGTTCACATACCAACTGTCAGGAATAAAAAATAAGAATTCAAAGGAGTCAAGTATTCAAGAATAGAGGATTACTTATTGCTACACACCAGATTGCATTCTATGGAATACAATTTTTTAGTAGATTTAATTTTTCTAGAGGAGTTTTAGGTTCAAGTTAATTAAAGAGAATATAAAATTTTGTACTCTTCGAGTAACACAGGAAAAAATGAGAAATTTAAGATCCATACCTTTTTGCCAACATTGATAGGGAGCCTAGATGTCAAAACATGTCAAGGTTAGGAGAACAGATGGTTATGTAGGTTAGTAGCCTAATTCTGGGTCCTCCCTATCAGAAACCCACTGTTCCCATTGGAAAACCCAGCATCCACAAAAAGAATGAGGTATTAGATGCAATTTGAGATCTGCTACTGGAACTCTCAGAGTCTACCAGATGGTCTCATTGGACTGGGTGAAGACTTTCCTTCAAAGGTGATACATAGGTGATGCAAAGGACTAAGCATACAGGGTTTCCCACTGTCATCAAGATTTTCTCAAACAAAACAAAACAAAACAAAGAAAAACTATTGCCTCAAACTCAAAAGGATGTCAATGATCTGATCATATGGCAGAAGAACCATAGTGATAACAATAATCATGGCTAACATATATTGATTTTAGTTTCTCAAAGCCATGAACTTCTTGCCTTCTCCAAAGCTATCCCCCTAACCCAAGATGCCATCATCCCTCACCTGACCCACTGGAGCAGCCTCCTTCCTTAGGTCTCAGTACCCACTCCTACCCTTCTTATCTTCTTCATACTGTAACCAGTCAAAATGCAAACATACTCATCACCAGCAATATCCTTCTTAAAACCTTCAGTGCTTTCAAAACAAAAACAAAAACAAACAAAAACCAAAATCTGTAACATAGTCTAAAAGGCCCTATGTATTCAGACTTCTACAAGTGTCTCCAGCTTCAACACACATCACTCTTCTCTCTCATCCTCTGGGCTCCAATCACACCTGAACTCTGCTCCTCAGAAGCTCCTTGCTCCCTGCTGACACAGTACTTTCGCATGTCTTCCACTCCATGTGATGAAATCTCTCCTCTCTCCCCTTTTTCCCTTAGCTAACTTCTCATTTTTGAGATCTAGCTGTAATGTTATCTCGTCAAGAAAACTTTCCTGTTCTTTCAGACTGACAAATTAACTCAAAGTTATAACACTATATTGCTTTATTTCACAGCAATAAATTGTCTAATTTATTGCTGTGAAATAATTGTCTAATTTATGTGACACTAATTGTCACATTTAAAACTTCATACACATTTTCATAATTATTTAATTCACAGCTGCCTTCTCAATTAAGCTCACAAATTCCTCAACTCATAGGCTCTAAGAAGGAAGAATGAATATGTTTTGGCTCACTCTTCTATACCTAGAACTTAAATTCATTCTTGAGTGAATGACATCAGCAACATGGCTAAATGAGAAGTCCCTTATTGTATTCCTCCTCAACAACAATTTGGCATCCACCCACAGACAGAAGTATCTTTTGGGAGCTGTAGAATCCAGCACTATATGCCAAGGGACTCAAGAGAAGTAATTAGACAGACAGACCTTGGTCCTGGTTGTGGCCTTTGCAGTGGCTTCATCCCCTCTCTGCCATGGTCCAGGGGCCCATGGAGAACACTCTTTCAGACAATCATTCAAGGAAGAGAGAGCTTTTATGGAAGTCCATGTTTCCAGTAATGAAGTTTCAATACACTGTTAGAGCAAAAAAATTATGAATTTTGATGCATTGGGAGGGCTAGATAAAAAGTTTTACTTTACCCATGTCATTCCACCACCCCCAAGCAGGCACATAGCTCTATGCCAAGTGAGACCTTCTAGACATGTGATATCTCCCACAAAGGAAAGTGAGAACATGTAAGGGCCCAGATACCCCAACTGTATGTTATGTGGTCAGAGAGCTCATTTCTCTCTCACCCCATTCAGAGAGTTGAGTCATGAGCTGCATGACTGGGGATGGTAAAAAGGCGGGGAGAGCTGCAGACAGGACTCTCTGACAGCATTAAAGGAACATAGAACCTACTGACTGCATCACAAACCCCATCAAGAAACCCACATAAGAACCACTGGTGATGCCTCACCTAAACATAACCCCAACTATCCCACCTGTACCCCCAATCACCTGAATGCCTCACCAACACACATCCCCATACTGTGCCCACCTGTCTGTGCATGCTCCAAATGACAATAGACCAGGGTATGGCAGATGGCTAGTGAACATATGTGGGAAGACAGCCTGAATCTGAGGGCCACATAAAGAACACAAACTTGAACTTCAGCCTTACCCTTAGGAAAGCTATAGAAGGGATGTCAGCACTTGTCTTGGTACAAAGCAAGATTAAGAGAAGGCATAAAAGCTTAAGAATTCTGTCACAAGAGGGAGCAATAAAAATGGAACAGGTATATTCATGGAATATCTGAGAAAGCCTCAAATTTCCTTGGTAGGGCTGATAGAAGGTATTTCCCAAAGACAATAAAGTCAGGAGGGGGTGACTGCTAGATTGCTAACACAAATGTGAAGACAGCATCAGAAGACTTCAAGGAACACAAAAAATCAAGAAACCACAATACTACCAAAGAATCACAATTATCATCCCAACCCCAAAGACATGGAAATCTGCAACTAACTCAATAAAAAAAAAAAGAAAAGAAAATATTTTTTGAAGGAAGCTCAATCAGCTACAAGCAAATAGAGACAATTCAACAAAATCAACAATACAAAAATGAGAACTAATTTTTAAAAACACACCAAACAGAAATTCTGGAGCTGAATTCACTGTATTACAATCAATGAAATGAAAAAGGTAAAAAAGAAACAATAGCAGAATGAATCAACCAGAAAAAAAGAAGCTGTGAATTAGAACACCGAACTTTTGAAATTATCCAGTAAGAGGCAAACAAACAAAGAAAAAAAGAATAAAATGTGATCTGTTTCATACCATCAATAGAGATAATCTGTGAATTCCTGAGTTGTGGAAGGAGAAGAGAGAAAAAAATGAGACAGAAAACTTAAAGAAATAATGGCTGAGAACTTTCTAAATCTGGGGAGAGATTTGAATGTTCAATTCCTGAAACTGATAGGTCACCAAACAAACTGAACTTAAATCTTCTCCAAGAGATGTTATAATAAAACCATCAAATATCAAAGACAAAGAATCTTAAAAGAAGTAAGAGAAAATAAGTTGTAATTTATAAAGGGAACTCCTATTAGACTATCAGTGGATTTCTCAGCAAAACCCTTACAGGACAGGAGAGACTGAGTTGATATATTCAAAATGCTCAAAGAAAAATACCACCAAAAAACAATATGTTGTCCAGCAAAAATGTCCTTAAGAAATAAAGAAATAAAGAAATAAAGACTTTCCCAGACAAACAAAAGATGAAGGAGTTCATCACCACTAGATCTACCTTATAAGATATGCTTAAAAAAATCTTCAAGCTGAAATGAAAGGATGCTAAGTAGTAACATGAAAACATGAAATATACAGCACACTAGTAAAGACAAGTATATAGTCAAATTCAGAATATTCTAATACTGTAATATTGTGGTGTGTTAATCTCTTAACTCTAGTATAAAGTTTAAAGGACAAGAGTATTCAAAGTAACTATAGCTACAGTAGCTTGTTAATGAATACACACTATAAAAGGAGTAAACTATGGCATCAAAAACAAGGGAGGGTGAGTAAAAGCGTCAAGTTCTATATGCAATAAAAGTTAAGCTTTCATTAGTATAAATAGTGTTATCTATAAGATAAGCAAAAACCTCCAAACATATACAAAAATTAAAGAGAAGGGAATCAAAGCATATCACTATGGAAAACCATCAGTTCACAAAGGAAGGCAACTAGAGATGGAGAAAGGAACAATGGAACTACAAAACAGGCAAAAAACAATAAGGTAGCATTAATAAATCATTATCCATCAGTAATTAATCTTAATGTAAATAGATTAAATTCTTCAAACAAGAGGTAAAGAGTGACTGAATGGATAAAAACAAGACCCAACTACAGGCCTACAAGAGACTCAAATCTGCCTACAAGAGACTCACTTCAGCTTTAAGGACACACACAAGCACTATTAGGTATTTACCCAAAGGATACAAAAATGTGGATTTGAAGGGATATATGCACCCCAATGTTTATAGCAGCATTATCAACAATAGCCAAACTATGAAGAGAGAACCCAAATATCCATTGGCTCATAAGTGGATAAAGAAGATGTGATATACAGAGATATAGATAGATATAGATAGATATAGATATAGGTATATAGATATATTATACACACACAATGGAATATTACTCAGCCATCAAAAGAATGAAATCTTGCCATTTGCATCGTGGATGGAGCTAGAATGTATTATGCTAAGTGAAATAAATCAATCAGAGAAAGACAAATATCATATGAATTCACACATTTGTGGAATTTAAAAAACAAAACAGATGAATATATAGGAAGGGAAGAAAGAGAAGAGAGGGAAACAAACCACAAAAGACTTAACAACAGAGAACAAAATGAGGGTTGATGGAGAAAGATGGGTGGGAGCCATGAGTGATGGGTATTAAGGAGGGCACTTGTGATGAGCACTGGGTGTTGTATGTAAGGATGAATCACTGAATTCTACTCCTGAAACCAAATTGCACTGTATGTTAACTAACTAAAATTTAAATTAAAGAAAAAGACATTCCATGCACGTGGAAATCAAAACAGAGCAGGGATAGCTATACATATATCAGACAAAATAGACTGTAAACCAAAAACTGTAACAAGAAACAATGAAGGTCATTTTATAATGATAAAGTAGTCAACTTATAAGGAGGATATAAGAATCATCTACTATACATCCACACAACATCAGAACACCTAAATATGTTAAGCAATTACTAAAACTGATCTGAAAGGGGGAAAAAAGGCAATACAGTAATAATAGAGGACATCAATACCCCATTGTCAACAACAGATAGGTCACCCAGACAGAAAATCATTAACAAAACTTTGAACTTGAACTATACTTTAAATCAAAGGGACCCAATAGATGTATACAGAATACAGCATCCAATAGCAGCAGAATACACATATTCTCAAGTGTATATGGAACATTCTTTAGTATAGATCGTATGATAGGTCACAAAACAAGTCTTAGCAAATTTAAGAAGACTCAAATCATACCAAGCTTATTTTTCAATTATAATAGTATGAAACTGAGATCAATAACAGGAGGAAAGTTGGAAAATTCACAAGTATGTGGAAATTAAACAACACACTCCTTAACAACCCATGAGTCAAAGAAGAAATCTAAAGGGAAATTTTTAAAAAATCTTAAAACAAATTAAAATGGAAAGACAACATATCAAAATATTTGAGAGGCTGTAAAAGCAGTGCCAACAGGAAGGCTCATGGCAATAAATGCCCACCTCAAGAAACAAACAAACAAACAAAATCTCAAATAACATAACCTTACACCTCAAGAAACTAGGGGGAAAAAAGAACAAAGGAAGCCCAAAGTTAGCATAGGGAAGCAAATAAGATTAGAGCAGAAATAAATTACACTTGATCTTAGCCAAAAGGCCGAGAAGCGATAGAGCAGAAATAAATTAAATAGAAACTAAAAAGACAATACAAAAGATCAGTAAAACTAAGAACTGGTTTTTGAAAAGATAAACAAAACTGACAAGCCTGTAGCGGGACTACCCAAGAGAAAAAAAAGTGAGAAGACTCACAATCAGAAGCCAAAGAGGAGACTTACAACTAATGCTACAGAAATACAAAGGACCATAAGAGACTACTATAAATAATTATATGCCAACAAATTTGACAACCTAGAAGAGTGGATACATCTCTATATACAATCTACCATGACTAAATCATGAAGAAATAGAAACTGTGAACAGCAAATAATAAGTAAGAAAATTGAACCAGGAACCAAAAACCTCCCAACAAAAAAAAGCCCAGGACGAAATAGTCTACCTAATGAATTCTACCAAGTATTTAAAGAATTAAGCATTTAAATAATGTTAAGTATTTAAGTATTTAAATTAAGAATTTAAGTATTTAAAGAATTCCTCCATTTCAAACTCTTCCAAAAAATTAAAAATTTTTATGAGAGCCTCATAAAAATTTTATGAAGCTAGCATTATCCAAAGCCAGATAAAGACATCACATGAAAACTACAGGCCAATATCCCTGATGAATATAGTTGTAAAAATTATCAAAAACATATTAGCAAATCAAATGTACTGTAGAATACATTAAAAAGATCATACACTGTGATCAAGTGGTACTGACTCCAAGGATGCAAGTAGGGGTCAATAGTTGCAAGTCAGTAAATGTGATACACTATATTAATAGAAACAAAAATAAAAAAATATATGATCATCTCAATAGATGCAGAAAATCATTTGACAAAATTCAACATTCCTTCATGATAAAATCTTTCAATAAAGGGGGTATAAAAGGAATATACCTCAACATAATAAATGCCATATATGACAAGCCCATTACTTATATCACACTCAAGGGTAAAAAGTTCAAAGTTTTTCCTCTAAGGTAAGGGACAAGACAAGGGTGCCCATTCTCATATTCAACATCGCATTGAAAGTCCTCTCCAGAGTAATCAGGCAAAAAAAAAATGGCATCCAAATCAGAAAGGAAGACATGAAATGTCTTTACTTGCTGATAACATTATATATATAATACCTAAAATCCTAAAGACTCCACCCAAGCCCTGTTAGAATCAACAAATTCAGTAAGTTGCAGAACAGAAAATCAGCAACAAAAAAATGTACAGACTACACTGTATAGACACAATAAAATACCTGAAAAAGAAAGAAAACAATCCCATTAACAATAGCACCCAAAACAAAAAAAGTACCTAGGAATAAATTTAACCAAGAAGTTTACATGTATAAAAATGGCTATTATCAAAATGACAAGTAATAACAAGTATTGGTGAGGATGTGGAGAAAGCCAACTCTCATGCACTATTGCTGGGAATGTAAATTGGTACAACCACTAAGGAAAACTCTGGAAGTTCTTCAAAAAATTAAAACTAGAACTCATATGATCCCCAAATCCCACTTCTGTGTATATATCTGAAGAAGATGAAATCACTCTCTCAAAGAAATATTTGTAGTCCCATGTTCATTGTAGTATTATCATAATAGTCAAGATATGGAATTAAGCTAAGAGTCCTTCTATGAATGCATAAAGAATACATGGCGTATATACAATGAAATACTATTCACCATGAAAAGAAGGAAATCCTGCTGTTTGCTCCCACTTAGATGGAACCTAAGTGAAATAAGTGAAATAAGTCAGAGAAAGACTGTATGATATCACTTGTGTGTGGAATCTTTAAAAAGCCAAACTCACAGAAATAGAGAATTTTAGCTGCCAGAGACTAGGGGTTGGAGAAAATGGGAGATGTTGGTCAAATGGTACAAACTTTCACTTCTAAGATTAATAAGTTCTGGGGATCTAGTGTATTACATCATGGTGATTACAGTCAATAATACTGTGCTATATACTTGAAACTTGCTAAGGGAATAAATCTGAAATGTTCTCACCACAAAAATGAAATGGTAATTACGTGAAGTGTTAACTAAGCTACTGCAGTAATCATTTTGCAATATATAAGTGTATCAAATTATCATGTTGTACACCTTAAATTTACACAATGCTGTATGTCAATTATACCTCAGTAAAACTGGGGGAAAAAATCCTACTACACATTTGGTGTTCCATAAATATTTCTTGAATAAGGGAATAGGATGAGCATATTGGTGTGCAAGGAACTGTGCTCTGAATTATTCCTGTTATAGATGAGAAAACTAAAACTTAAGAAGTGAGTAATTTTCCCAAGGTCATATATTTAGTAAATAGATGATAGAGCCAGGAACCAAGCCCACGTTTTCTGACTCAGAACTTCTACATGCTCAAAAATACTATGTCATAATATGACTGCAAAATTTACTTCGCCTTGCTCCCCATATCATACTTCTTTCTTCCATATCATCATCTCACTTGCAGATAGTGTTTCAGCAGAAATGAAAATATTCCTAAATTATTCCAACACTTTTCAAATAGCTAAGTGAGGCAATTCCTTCAAAAACATTCTCACTTTTTGGGAGATAGAAAAGACACTCAGAAATGTATTTCTTTGTCAACAGGTAAATTGAAAAATAATGTCAGATACCCATGGTGTTACACTAAATTATTCCCTTTCCTTTCCTAAACCAAATGGTATCATCAACTTCATGCTACACAAGTCTTATACCACTCTGCCCCATGGTATTAAATTAACCTTTACCTGACATTTCTAGGTAATCATTTGGGGAGCCATCCAATAAATCATTTAATAAAATGAAAATTGAATCGCTTTTCAGAAAGAGTGTGTGCTTGTTTTAAGCACTTCTAAATGAGGAAATTGCACTCAACAACAAAAATAGCTCTTTGTATCACCAAATACCAGTGAGTGGATTGGCCTTCCACAAAGGCAGCCAGGAAGTATCTGGCTATGAACCAGAATGGGCTTCTTAATAACATCCGCAAACAAGACAACTATGCCTGTGGTGTTTTCTTCCCTGCTGTCTTTGGCTGTGGTCACTGAACTTTTGCAATTGATCGAAACAGCAGATTGCTTTTGCAAGGAAATTGCATCACTGTGTGAGATAAAAACTAATATCTAAAACTCCTTATCATTTAGCTTAAAAGAACATTTGTCTTTTAGAGAAAAAAGTTGACACCTTTTCTATAATATGGGAATGATGGGAAATCATCTTGAAGATAATTTTAGTTTTGCAAGAGGCCATTTGAATGCCTCCCTTCATTATGCCAATGTAAAGAAATAGGCACCAGTTGTTACGTTCTTGAGTGCATTAGCAAATCTGCTTCATTCCGTGATATTCCAAGTTGGTTTCTTGGAACTAAAGGACTAGTATGCCTAATGAGGCTAGAGCCTTTTGGAGGAAAAGGACTCATACCTGAAATTCTGATCTTTGAGATCCAAAGTTAGGAAGTCTGGGGGAGTGGCCCAGAATAGCTTTGACCAAGGTCTAAAGGTAAGAAAAGGAAATAAAATTACCTTGAAATATGAGGCTTCTAAGCAATTCTGCTTAACACAAGAGTCTATGAGATTGCAGAGCAAGGTAAATTTAATAAGAAAAAAGAGCTTGTAGTTTCCACCTCCTCTGAAATATTTCCTTAGAGTATTGAGTATTGAGTATTGAGTGTAGTCAGTTAAAAGCGTCCGACTTCAGCTCAGGTCATGACTTCACAGTTCATGGGTTCGAGTCCCACATCAGGCTCTGTTCTGACAGCTTGGAGCCTGAAGCCTGCTTTGGATTCTGTGTCTCCCTTTTTCTCTGCCCCTCCCTTGCTCATACTCTCTGTCCCTCAAAAATAAATAAACATTAATTTTTTTTAATTTTAAAAATTAAAATTAAAAAAACTTATAAAAACACAGAATATGTCACTTAGGAGTTCCTTTTAACAACAATGAAATCAGGATAGTCATTGCTCAAGAAGATTGCCATTTTTTTGAATGCCATAAAATAAGGAAATTTTGCATCTTTAGGAAGTGTATACATATAGATCAGTGGCTCTCAATTAGGGATAATTTTGTTTCTTCACAGGGGATATTTGGCAATGCTGGGAGATATCTTCGTTTGTCACAACCAGGTGCTGCCATCTAAAGAGTAGAGGCCAGGGATGCTGTCAAACGTTCTACAATGCAGAGGTCAGTCTCCCACAATGAATAACTAAATGTCCAAAATGTCCGTAGCACTGAGATTTGAGAAATCCTGATATAAGTAAAAACAATCATCTTAAGTCCACAGAAAACCATAATCAGATTTCATTACAAATTCCGAACAAGTCTATGAATTTGAAAACTAGCAAAAACTTTGGCATCTTTCCATTTTCAGATACCTGATTCACCAGTTCTTCATCCCCAGAACATATTTGTGGGGGCCACTGAAAAGAAACTCTCCATTCATTCCTTCCAGTATAATCCCAGATTCACATTGACATTCTGGAGGATTCCAGGACAGGCTTTGAGAATTTTACCTATATTTAAACAGACAAGCAATGCTACTATATAGTGCATTATACGAAATTATATGTACTTGGCAGTTCAGCAAAAGAGACTCAACAACCAAACAAAACTTCCATGAAAAATCCAGTATTATTATAAAATATGCGGAAGCAGATTTGGGCCTCTTAAAATAAGTCGTCCTTGGGGCACCTGGGTGGCTAAGTCAGTTAAGCGTCCAACTTCTGCTCAGGTCATGATCTCACCGTTTGTGAGTTCGAGCCCTGCATCAGGCTCTGTGCTGTAGGCTCAGGGCCTGGAGGGTGCTTTGGATTCTGTGTCTCCTTCTCTCTCTGCCCCTCCCCCACTTGTGCTCTGTCTCTCTCTGTTTCTCAAAAGTAAATAAATATAAAAAAAATAAAAATAAAAATAAATAAGTTGTCCTATGATTTGTAATTTAGTATTAAGGGTGTGAAGTCTAGTCAAACAGAGCAAGTTTTGAGTCCCAGCTGCATTTTAATAAACTGTCCAATGTGAAATTCAGATTCATGTATCTCACCAAAAAATAATATTGTACTTCTCTCAGAGGTTTATTATGAAAGTTAAATGGTGAATATCAAAATATCTAGCATATTAACAGCTTAACACTTAATACATGTAGGTAATAGTGACACTGCTCCAAAATAACCTAGGAAAGTGTCACAAGATGAAACTTGATTGATAGAATTCCAGGAATTTGCTGAAGTATCCTTTTTTTTTTTTTGGAAATTTTAACTTTCAATAAGATATCAGTTTAAGCCAGTAAGATACTGAAACACATGGGAAAAGCTTACGTATTATCTCATGCCAATTTTAAATCAAGGTATTTAGTTAATGTCAAAATGTCAGTTTTTTGACATAAAAAATGGAGCCATGACTACACAGGATTTCCATAGTTTTATTATTATAGAACTTTAATTATTGGATGGCCAATTTCAGGAATTCAAAATCTCATCTAAAGCAATAAATATAAATATAAAAGATAATGAAGATATGAAAAGTGATAGAGCTTGGCTATTAATCACAACTTTGTGCATCTAAACAAATCATAATAAAACAAAGCAAAAATTAACATTATTGCCTATTTAACATAAGCCATATATAATTTAAAGGTGAGTGAATGAATTCTAAACTTCTCAATGACAATTTATTGGGAAACATACCCACCTACTCTAATAGAGAACATAGTACCTACTCAGTAATCCCAAAATGCCTATCCCAGGGTACCTGTCCATGCATTTGATTCACAACCTTTCCAGCTTGAAAGAAATTTTACATTTTGTCTAGTTATGCACCAATGGCCCAACACACACATACACACACACACACACACACACACACACACACACACACAAATTTATTAGTCCAAGTGTATATCTAAACCTCTACCCTTCAAATGATTTACACTTACCTTCCCATACCCAACCTGTTACATGTGTTATAATCTTGAAATTAGAAATATTTTGGCCTTGTTTTCCCTCTGGGACACTAATGAAAGAATTATATAGAAGCTGTACAAAAATAAAAGCAGCTTTGTGATATGGTTTGCCTAATTTGCTTTTTATGTTTCCATATCCCACTGTCAATAAACAAAAAAACTGCATGCTTTAAAAAGCAGTGCTTTTTGCGATACCTTAGAAAGCCTGAAATTTTCCATAGGTCCCATCAAAATTACAGTGACAAAAACAGGAATAAGGAAGTAACAGAAAGAAATTCAAGTTAATGAAGAACGTCAAGTATAGTAGGTAGAAAATGTTAACTATATTTAATACTACTAAATAAGCTCAAAATATCAACATTTAAATTCACTCATTTTCTAGAATGAGAATATAGAGAGTATAAAATGATTTACCTCAGAAACTTCCAATTTTCTTCAAAATATCTCTAAGAGGATTTTAAAATTATCTTACTTCTTGGGAATTTACTATAGCAAATTACATTATATACTTGCTTAAATACAGTTTTAAATATAGGTAGCATGAGTTGACAGAAAATTACACTATATGCAGAATAATTTTATTTTAATTACATGACTAGAGAGGATATGTGTTATTTTATCCATTGTTCATCTTTTTCTTTTGGAAGCTTCCTCTCCCCTACCCCATGCAATTTTAGGAACTGAGATTGAGAACCATTAGGATGGCATAAATATAGAACTTCATGGGGACTACCTTTGCCTCCACATGGGGAGCATATACCTGAGAAATGAAGCCAATATAAAAGAAAGGAGATCTCAAAGATGAAGAAATGCAGGTAGTAAAGTTCCTAATCATTCCTTAAAAGGATTTTGTGATTATAGTAAAGTAATGAGAAGCCATAAAGCCACTGAAGATAATCAATCAAGAGACAAGTATGATCATATTTACACACAACAAAAGCACTTTAGCTACTCTCTGGAGCATAGTTTGAAGAGTAAATAGAGTGAGTATATGAAGTCCATTTCAGAGGTCATTGTCGATATGCAGGCAAGAAATCAAGGCATACCTTTTTGTAAGTCTTCCCTGATAAGGGATTTATCCCTAGCATAATATTATATATTCTAATATCTTGTGTTTTTTCTTCATCATATTTATAATAACTGTAAATGTATAATTTTTAAGTTTAAAATCTGCTCTCCCAGTAGACTTGCCCATAAGAGCAGAGATTTCATCAGTTTTATTTACCTCTTTTAACCTCAGTACATAGAAGAGTGCTTAATAGAAAATTCAGGCCTAATAAAGACTTGTTGAATAAGTGAATGAATGACCACATGAATAAGAATTGACACTAACCTTTATTGACCTTAGAAACATGGTTTCAAAAGAAATGTTATCTCTGGACATATGATAAATTACAAGAGATGAAAAAAAATACATGGTTAGACACTCATTTATTAACGTATACATCCACAAGCAAAGTTCCCCATTTTCTTTTGGAAGCTAAATGTTAAACCCCCCCCCCCCAGGGCTGTCAGTAGATTCTTTTTATCTTTAATTTTTCCTCAATATTATACAGGCTTTCTAACAAACAGATAATAAGCAGGAAGTATTGGAAAGTGAAAGGGTGGGAAAGAGTTGAATAATGTGTTGGGTAAATTCTTTGGCTACTAAGTAAAACAGTTGCCCACAAACCAAGTCTGTATCAGTGTCAAGATCCTAAAGCAAAATTGAATATGGTCTAATTACTAATTTGATAGATTTTCCTACGTTTTTATTCACCCTCCAGTAAATTAGCTTAATAGTATAGAAAAAGAATTCATTTACAGATAGCTACAGCTCTAATTGAATTTTTGAGCCCCGCCCCTCATCACTGCTAGGAGATGTTCTGTTCATGGTGCTGAAACTCCAAAGACAAATGACTAAACTTCGTGAAGGTCTAAACACAATCTCAACTCTTCTATTTGATGCATGACCACAGGGCCATAAGTTGTTGCTGGATTTATAATGAACCTCTCCCACTGGCTTAGCAAGATAAGGCACATTCTAATTATTTAGTTTCAGGTTCTGAAATCACATTGAGCACAAACCAGAACAGAATCAAATCATGTTTTGACTGACTAATCTGTCAAGCAATACTGAGTCACATTTTAGAGGTTATATTTTGCATGCACTATTTAGATTATCCATAATATGACATTAATAAGCAATTATTATTTTTACATAATTTGAAAATATGTTCAGATTACAAGAAAATATTTCAACTCTGTATTAAGGAAATATATGCTATACTCTGGCTGTGTTTTTTAAAATAAATTCATTTCCATACAAGAGAAATATGACAATTGCTGTTCACATTTCTCCCTTGGATAATATGTTTGTTTATTTTTTAATTTTTTTTAACGTTTTATTTATTTTTGAGACAGAGACAGAGCATGAACGGGGGAGGAGCAGAGAGAGAGGGAGACACAGAATCGGAAGCAGGCTCCAGGCTCTGAGCCATCAGCCCAGAGCCTGACACGGGGCTCAAACTCACGGACCGCGAGATGGTGACCTGAGCTGAAGTCGGCCGCTTAACCGACTGAGCCACCCAGGCGCCCCGGATAATATGTTTTAATCCACATGAAGTTTCAAAGCAATTGCCACATAAACTAAGAAGTGGGATGTATAGATTGCAAATGCATCATGGGAAACATGTGAGGGCAAAATTGCTAAACATCTTATTTCTAAGTGCCCTACCTAGGTTCAAAGACGAGTTGGTTTCTGATGTCAGAATAATTTATTTTCAATGGTTAACATGAGTATTATTCATTATAAAAGAAAAATGATACATCTTAGTTTCTCTTTTGTTCAGTTGTTTCTTAGCTACTTTATTAAAGAGTTCTAAATTCAGTTAGCAAATGTCCTTTTGAGCTCTGAATGAAAATTATTTTGCCTGAATTCCTTAAATCAGGCAGATAAATAAGTATTTAAATGGATATGACTTGTGCATTTGAGTAAATGTCCTGGGAAAATTGTTTTCTTTTAATTAATTCTTTTTCCAAGAAAAAATAGCTAAATAATTAGTATTTGTATGCAACTTAAGACACTGTTTATAGTATGTCATGGCTCAGTTTAGACCACAAATATATCACATTAAAATCACATTCCTTTATGAAGATAAAAAAGTAATAATTACCTGATATTTCAATGAAGTATTCACAAAACCTAGAGAGTTTAAGAACAAATGTTGGAATTCTCTGAACAAAATTTAATACCCTGAAACCTAACCACACTCTGTTCTTGTTGTTCATGCTCTATGACCACTTAATAGGGGAAATTAATTAGTTTAAATAATGTCTTTGAGTACTTTAGGAACACAATGAATCCTTTGGAATATAGTCAATTCTTTTCTACTTTCATCCAGCTTCAAAAAGCCTGTGTTTATTAATAAATATATGAGCTTTTCTTTTTTCTACACTGTATTGAGGGCAATAAAAAAGAACAGTCAACACAACTTATATCTTTACAGTTCTTCATGGCTAAAGGGTGTTTCACTACATTTTATTTAAAAAACAAAATCATACAGAGAGGTAGGTCCCTGGAAAACAGACCCAAGGGAGTTTGCTACTTGCCCAAGCTCATATAAACAATAACAAAATTGGGACTTGAATTTGCGATTTCTGACAGTGTGTTTGAGTGTGTTTGAGTGTGTTTTTTTCCTGATCTAAAGAAAGTACGATTAATTTAAAATAAAATGCAGGGGTGCCTGGGTGCCTCATTCCATTGAGCATCTGACTCTTGATTTTGGCTCAGATCATGATCCCAGGGTTGTGGGTTTGAGCTCTGCATCAGGCTCCATGCTGAGCATGAAGCCTGCTTAAGATTCTCTCCTTCTGCTCCTCTCCCTCGCTCACGCTCTGTCTCTGTCTCTGTCTCTGTCTCTCTTTCTTTCTCTCTCTCTCACTCGCTCTCTCTCTCTCTCTCTCTCTCTCTCTCTCTATATATATATATATATATATATATATATATATACACATATACATATAAAGTGCAAACATATCTGGAAAACTTAAGTACCATATTAAGAGGCAAAAGGAATTATCTACGTTAAGTCAGTGATGTATATAAAACAATACCTAACATAAACTGAATGGAAAAAGGAATGTTAGGCCCCAAAATGACCTTTTTAGTGGAAAAAAAAAAGACTAGTTAGAGAATTTTAAATAATTCAAGAAATTTTTCTAAATAATCTTTAAAAAACCTTAATTCTATCATAACTTTGGACTGGTATGGTTTCTCAGGGATGCTTTCATAAAGGAAAATTAAAGAATCTTCTCTGTGACCAAACAAATTAAAAACATTGTATACCAAATGAGGCAAAAATAGCACCTTTTAATACCTATAAACATTTAAAATATCATTCCTTTTATTTCCACGTAAATGGCAATCCTATAGAAATAATGTGTGTTTTCCTGTTTTATTCTTGATGATGCTTTGCAATAGTATCAGGTGAATTAATATTGCTGCCATACACATTAAAATGGAAGCTGAAAATTAAATTTCCTAAACATTTTCAAATGGGCAGATATCCCACATTTGGAAAGCAGTTTAGCCAGTATTTGTCTACATTCTTTAGTTTTCTTTCTAACATTAACATTTTGATAGACTAATTCTTTAAATATGGGCCAGAAGAAATTATGTTGTATTTGCTAATCCAATTAATTTGTCACCTTATGATCTCATTCATAGATATAATGAGAAAATGAAATCACTAGGTAATTTACTGGAGAGCATATGGTGATTACGTTCTTACTTTTGGCCCACAGTGCACTAAAACCATAAAGCATTATGAAAACTGGACTGATACTATAGAAAGTTGCACATTGAATAATATAGGCCTTTTCTGAGAAAGAAAAAAATACAGGTTTTTGTTAAGGAGAAAAATAAAAGCACTTAATGTGAAGAAACCTACATTTTATGTGACCATTTTTTAGCAACTTATGAAGAAATCTCAGCTAAAGAGAAATTTCCTATGAAGTGAATGGGTTGGATAAGATTGACCCATTCTAAAATCCATTTTGGCTCTCAAAAATACAGATTTTACTTTTCAACAGTTTGATACTCTTATGAAAAGGACTATTCTGATTGCAAGTAGCAAAACACGTTTTAAACTAGTTTAAGGCAAGTAAATAAATAAGCTCAAAAGGGGTAAGTATAAATAACTCAAGACTCAAAAATAGAGAAGAAAAAATTAAGAGGTTATTGCAATAATCCGAAAGATAATGGTAGTCTTGACTGGTGTATTCACAGAGATGGTGAGAAATGGAAAGGTATAAAAGACATTTGTGATGGCAGAAAAAGCAGGAACTTTTGAATTATTGGATGTCAGAAGTAAAAATGAAAAAATACTAAGGAAGATTTGTTTTTGTTGTGCTGCTTTGTTTGTGTGAACAATCAGAATAATTCAGGATAGTATGGGACACAAGTCTAAATATGTATCACAGTCCAGGGGAAAAAGTAATATATAATGAGATGGTTAAATCTATCATTTTTCCCTTTACAGCTTTTCCTTTCAGAGTCAAAAATGTTTTCCATCCAAGGTCACAAATGCATTCCCTATATTTTTTTTCTGTTGGTTTTACAATTTTATTTTTGCAGTTAAATCTTTAATCCACATGGAATTTATAAGGTGAAAGAAAAAATCATATAATACAATTTTTAAAAAGAGGATTCTCCCACAGACCAAGGAAAATTATGTATAACGAACTGAAGAATATGATGACCTTAATTCTGAGCAATGAGGGCTTAAAAAACAAAATAAAATAAAACAATATTTTCAATAGAGGCATTAATATAAATATAGCAAATGGCCTGAATGTACATTTATGGACTTAAACCATATCACAGATAATTACACATTGGTGTTGAAAGAGTTAGAGATCACATAGTAGTTCTATCTCTGTTTGGAATGAGGACACTAAAGCTCAAAGAAGTTATTAATGTGATTTAAGATGTAAGCAAAGCTTAGGCCACGGCCCTGTTTTCCTAGTACCCAAATGAGTGTTTCTTCCCCTCTTCCATTTTGTTATTATGCATCGGTTATTTTTTCAGCACCTATTGTTTGCAAGGTATGTGTTAGGTCCTACAGAGATGGCAGAAAGTCTGGTCCCATAACCAAGGTTCTTAAAATAGATTCCGAATATATTAAAATGTACACAAAAGCTATAATAAAAGAAAGCACATAAGGGCCCAAGTAGTGGTTAGATGTAGCTTTTGAGTTCAAAAGACAAAAAAAAAAAGTCTTCATATTTCTTTCCAGGCACTTTGCTAAGGTTTGCAATACACTTTTTAAAAGTTATTATGAAACCCACTTTATGAATGAGGACATGCTGAAAGCAATGGAGTAAAATGCACGAGATAAAATAGCTGTGAAATGTTCAAGCCCAGGTAGTGACTCTATTATATCTCACTCCTCACCCATAAGTGCAGGAAGGATGATGACATTTTGGAAAAAACATGGGATGTGCCCTAGGGCATAAAGTATTTATATATGGTATTTCCATGGGAAAAGAGAACATTGCAGGTATCAGGGAAAATGTGATAATGCAGGAATGGCAAAGTGGATGAGCTCACATACAATAGGATCAGAAAGTTAAGATGGAAAGTTGGGAAGATTTTGAATGTTAGGTTCAAGCTAAAATGTTGGGTTTCATATTGCTGGCAGCGAAGGATATTGAAACTTTCTGACCGCAGGAGCAGCAGATTCAAAACAGACTTCTACTAGCATTTCTCTGTCAAGGATACTGAATTTAAAAAGAGAAAAAGAGCAAAAGACCCAAAGAGGCACAGAAATATTTTGAAATCCGGGACAGCAGCCTGCACTAGAAATAATAACCAGCCAGGTTTGTTTAAGGAGTCCTCATCACCAGCAACAACATGCCAGATTTGTTTCTTACCAGCTATGAAAAAAAATGCCCTTGCTTTCAATGTTTGTTTTTGCTTACTGGCACCATTTTCAAATATAATTATATTCAATAATATTTTGAATTATTGAAGTGTTGATTCTTAATTACCCAAAAGTTTTTGGTTTTGTTTTAGCATGAAATTACTGAGGATTGACTCTGGTAACCAAAAGATTCCTAAGTAAAAGAGAATCATGGGGAAAGCTACCTACAATCTGACCTACATTATGTATGTCCCAAATGGTTCCTTTTGTAAAGGATACTTCCCATTGTACAGGCAAAATGGTTGAGAATTCAGCATATCACTTATGATAAACGATACTGTAATTAACTGACTCACATTCCATTTAAAAAACTAAAACATTATTCCTATGTAAGAACTCTTACTCAAAGAATCTTAGAATATGTGTGACTTCTTTTTAACCAAGCAAAAAAGAATATGAGAACTAGGGAAATTTTCTATAAAGTAAGTAGATTGGGTAAGACAGCCCTTTCTCAAGAGTGTTTTCTCCCTCCAAAAAACTAGAACCCCTATTTTGAACATCTCTTCCCAACTCCATTTTCAAGAGACATTATGTTAGAATCTAGTAAATGACCATGCTGCAGGAAACGTTACAAAGTTGGGTAATGTTTTCAGAGAGTCTTTTTTCAGAGAGTCAATGCACCAATAATTTGCCAATTTGCTATCACTATCTATGTTTCCCATGTTTCCTACAGGGAAGGACTCCTATTCTTGTGAAAATGTTTATGAATTTGATACCTGAAACAGAAATTTTAAAGAGGACTTTTGAAATGATAAATTATATATATTTTTGTTTTTTTAAGAATAGAATTCTATAGTTTATAAATGTGCCTGTGTTATATAGCAAGACTCAATAATGTTTTGCCAGCCATTATATATTTTTAAGACTATTAATGGGAATTCTCCTTAAGTATAAGAGTCTAGTAGGAGCACCTGGGTGACTCAGTTGGTTAAGTGTCAGACTCTTGATTTCAGACCAGGTCCTGATCTCACAGTTTGTGGGTTCAAGCCCCAAGTTAGCTCTGCACTGACAGTGCAGGGAACTTGTGTGGGATTCTCTGTCACCCTCTCTCTCTCTCTCTCTGCCCCTTCCTTGCTCATGCTAGCTCGCTCTCTCTCTCTCTCTCTCTCGCAAAAATAAATAAACTTAAAAAAAAAGAGTCTAGCTCAGTTGTTCTAAATATCAGGTACATCAGAATCATAGAGAACTTGTTCAAACACAAATTCCTATATCCCACTCCAAAAATCTCTTATTCTGTGGATTTAGGTTGGGACAGAGAATTGCATTTCTAACAAGTTCTGAGGTAATGCCTATGTTCCTAGTCAACTATCACACATTGAAAACCAGTGGTATAGTTAAATATACTTTATTGTCAACTAAAAAGTTTATGATAAATAATTTTTAATATTTTAGCCTTCTGATAAAAATCCTTCTAAAAGGAAGTGGTCTACACTTAAGAAGCCCTATCAGACATAATTTAATATTTCTTTAATAAGGGATCTCTCTGGGTAATTAAGTCTATCATTTGGACATAAGTGCATATTTTTCAGACTTCTAGATAGAATAGATCACCAGCATGCATGCTATTGTGATGCTAGGATTAATGTCTCTGAGAGATTTCCTTTTAAATCTATATTTAAAATTGCCATCAGACTGTTTTCTTATGGCTTTACTCCTTTCTTAACTGTTAAAAATATTCAGCTATAATTGAGAATTAAAGATTATATTGTTTATATTTTTAAAGGCAACACTAGCATTTAATAAGTATAAAAGCCCCACACAAATGTGAAAATTAAAATTAAAAATGACAGCTTTTCAAAATCTAGCCTTGGTCTTTCTTTTAATCTCTCTCTCTCTCTCTCTCTCTCTCTCTCTCTCTCTCTCTCTCCACACACACACACACACACATACAGAGAGAGAGAGAGCGCGCACCATTTCCAAATCTATTTCCATATTTATTAATGTCCCCTTAAGTTTGAGCAGTCACCTACCTTTTCAATAATAACTTTCCTTCCCCAAGGAAGAAATAGGGGTATTATGTGGACCAAGAAACTAACGATGGTTCATGTTAAACAATATTAGTGACAATGTTTAAATGTTTGAAGATATGCTGTAATGGTGAATCTGATTTTTAGCTAGAAACTGAAACCCTTGCAAAATAAACAGGGAAGATAAAATAGCTACTAAAACATCAAGGGACTCATTTAAAACAAATATCAAGAGTCCTGTTTTAAATGCAGCATTATGCATACATCAAAGAATGTCTATTAGTTCTTTCCATGATATATGCATTTGTTTATTCTTTCATTAAGCTAATATTTTTCGAGTGCCTACTATGTGTCAAGCACTCTGCACTGGGGGTACAGTACAGAAGACACAGAGCCTGCCCTCATAGATGTTAGAGACCACTGAGGCATAGAGATATGAAGTATTACTGAGTAGATCCTTCTAAATTCAAGTAATTCATCCAAAGTAAAGAAACAGGGTGCTATGAGCACATATAATGAAAATGACTGACCTATATTTGGGAGTCAAAGAAATGAGACTTATGCCGAGATCTGGAGTGTTCCAGAATCGGGAAGCAGTACACAGACCCCTGGGCTGAGGGACAGGGCACAAAAGTACTCGGAGACATGAAGGAAGACAGGTAGCCTTGGTTGTGAGAAGAGAGTACAGAGAGATTGAGATTGAAAGAGAGATTAAGCACATAAGGCAGGATAAGTCACGGTAAGAATTTTACCATGGTAAGAATTTTAATTACTCTAAGAACATTAGAAAGGCCAGGGAAGAAGGTTATAAGAAATGGAGACACACAAACAGGTTTGCTTAAAAACTGCCATCCTGTTGCTTTGGATATATTAGAGTAAATAAAATATATTATTAAATTAATTCCACTTTTTTACTATTTTAATGTGACTACTAAAATTTTAAATTTTATATGTGGCTCTTTCATTTCTCATGGGTCATGCCATCTTAGAAGTTTATTTTTTTTTCTATTGCTTTGAGCAAAGCATTTAAGAAAAGTCAGGTGGCAGGGAATCAGAATATTCTTTCTTATCGGGTAAGCTTTTTTAAAAAATTCTGACTACTACTAAACCCTGACACACCGCGTACTAAAGATGATGATCAAAAGTGAAGAGGTTAAGATGTGTATCCTCAAGGAACTTAACAAGGGAACTTATTGTCAGAATTTATAGCTTCATAGGCAATACATTTAACCATTTAATTATGACAATTTATGAATGCACCAAATAGTAGCTAGTGATGATAGTTATACTGACGTGGCAATAATCATGTCAAACCCTAACTGATTCTTCAACCCAAAACACACCATATGAACTCAGACGTACAATTCATGCCCCCTACTCAGATGCAACAGCCCAAAGCAGTTCTAGAACGGCACTGTCCATGAGAAATACACTGAGAGCCATATATAAAATTTTAAGTTTTATAGTGGCCACATTAAAAGGATTTTTTACGGGAAATTATTTCAATATATTTTATTTAGCCCAACATATCCCAAGTCTTATCACTTTCACATGTAATCAATATAAAATTATTAATGAGATATTTTACATTCCTTTTCTAGTACTTTCTTTGCAGTCCAGTGTATATTTCATTCCCACAGCACATCTCAGTTCAGAGTTTTCACGTGTCACGTGCTCAATAGCCACTTGTGGCAGAGGGCGGTATCAGTGTATACCACAGTTCTAGGAGACAGCAATTTGGAAGGCTTGTTCTGTCTCCAGCACTAAACAACTTGGTAAACTTGAAAAAGTCACTTAAACTATGAGATTCATTTTGTCATCTGTGAGATGAGCATAATATCCATTTGCTCTGCCTCAGTAAATTATAAGAATAAAATAACTTTTTACAATATTCAATATGGATTTTACATTAGATGGAATGGCTTCAATCTTACTTTTATGATTAATTTTTATCCCCCTAAAATTCATAATAAAAATATAAAGCTCCCAAAACAATTACTATTAAAATAACTAATGCTATTCCTTTTACTGGTACTATATGCACTATGACGGTTTTTATTTTATTTTAATGTTTATTTATTTTTGAGAGAGAGAGAGAGAGAGAGAGAGAGCCAGTGGGGGAGGGGCAGAGAGAGAGGGAGACACAGAATCCAAAGCAGGCTCCAGGCTCCATGCTGTCAGCACAGAGCCCGACGCGGGGCTCGAACTCACAGACTGTGAGATCGTGACCTGAGCTGAAGTCGGATGCTCAACTAACTGAGCCATTCAGATGCCCCATGTACTATGATGGTTTTTTAAAATATGGGGCACCTGGGTGGCTCAGTCGGTTGAGCGACTGACTTCAGCTCAAGTGACGATCTCACAGTTGGTGGGTTCAAGCCATATGTCGGGCTCTGTGCTGACAGCTCAGAGCCTGGACCCTGCTTCACATTCTGTGTCTCCCTCTCTCTTTGTTCCTCCCCCGCCTGTGCTCTGTCAAAAATAAATAAACATTTTAAAAAAATAAAATAAAATAAAAATATACTATCATATGTTCAGTTTTCTCTAAGTGAAATTAGAACTCACAAATTTCCCATATGAATGGAGTCATTACCCAATATTTCAAAAAGAACATGAGCATGAATTTTAATAAATTAGAAATATTTAATGATGCTTGTGTGTAAACATTGGACAGATGCCTTCGCTATTAGTATCATAAGCATTTTCATTACCAGAAAACTGGAAATAGCACAGATGAAGGAAATTATGAATAGTGCAGAATTTTAATTAATATTATAATACTCTAAGTTCAGATCCCAATTACACATAACAATGCAATGGCAGCAACTATAGATTTCTATCTTTATATAGCTGCTGGAAGGTAAGTGAAATTTAATAAAATGTTTGGCATCTGATTTTTTTCGTATATCTTAATACAACCCATTTCAAAAGAAGACTTTAATGCTTTAGTGATTATTTGTAGCACAAGCAAAAAGTAATATATGGAATTTGACTTATTCCCTGTAACTTGAGTTTTTTATTCTAACTAGTATGTTGTGTAAGGGAGCCGGGTATTCTGTCACTAGTATTTTTGAACTCAGTTCCAAAATTCAAATCCCTGTTTCATACAGACTACCATGCTAAGATATAACACCTCACTACAATTTTCTAACTCTGTTATAAATGTCAGTCATTTGAAGAAAATTAAATTTTTCAATGATTCATTATGCTTTGAAAAACATGTTACTGCCTTTAAAAATATCCTCTGTGATAGACCAACTGCTTGAATGTCCCCAGTTATGTGCTTCTCTGTGCATCCACATCCATTTTGCTACATGACTTAGCAGCAATAATTACTAATGAAGCTAAATCTACTCTCTTACTCCTTTTTGTGTACTTTTTTAATTGTGGTAAAATATAGATAACAAAAAACTTACCATTATAACCATTTAAAAAAAATTGAGAGAGAGAGTACATGCTGAGCAGGAGTAGAGGGAGAGGAAGAGACATAATTTTTTTTAAGAGTTTGTTTTTAAGAGAGAGACAGAGCATGAGAGAGAGGGAGACACAGAATCCAAAGCAGGCTCCAGGATCCATGCTGTCAGCACAGAGCCCAACACAGGGCTTGAACTCGGGAACAGTGAGATCATGGCCGAGGCCGAAGTCGGACGCCCAACCAACTGAGCCACCCAGGCACCCGGGGAGATAGATAATCTTAAGCAGTCTCCACGCCAGCACAGAGCTTGACGCAGGGCTCGATCACACAACTGTAAGATCAGGACTTGAGCTGAAATCAAGAGTTGGAGGCTTAACCAATCTGAGCCACCCAGGCACCCCATTATAACCATTTTTATAGTTCAGTGACAGTGAATACATTCACTTTGTTGTGCAACCATCACCACCATCCATCTTCAGAATTTTTTCATCTTCTTCAACTGATTTTCTGTACTCATCCAACTGCCCATTTCCCTTTATCTCTGTCCCCTACAACTACCATTCTATTTTCTGTCTGTGTGAATTTGACTATAGTAGAAACCTTATATAAGTGGAATCTTACAATATTTGTCCTTTTAGGACTTATTTCACTTAGTATAGTTATTTCAAGGCTCACCCAGTTTGTGCATGTGTCAAAACTTCCTTGCTTTTAAAAGTGAGTAATATTCCAGTTTGTGTGTATGTGTGTGTGCATGTGTGTGCATACCACTTTTGTTTACCCACTCATCCATCAATGGACTTGGGTTGCTTCCATCTTTTAGCTATTCTGGATAATGCTTTTCTAACCATGCGTGTGCAAATATTCCTCTGAGATTCTGCTTTCAATCATTTTATATATACACCCAGAAGTGGAATTGCTAGATCATATGATAATTTTATGTTTAATTTTCTGAGAAATTACTATACCATTTTTCACAGTGGGTGAACCATTTTAACATCCCTGCCAGCTATTCACATCCTTGCCAACACTTGTTATTTTCTGCCTTTCTGAGTACGGCAAAACTAAAGAATGGGAAATGGCATCTCAGTGGGGTTTTTGATTTGAATATATTCCCTTACTCTTGAATCTGATTGGCTTTCTGACTCACTTATGTCAATAAAATATTAGCACAACAACTCAAGACCAAGTTAAAAAAAGTGTTGGTGCTTATCTCTTTCTTTCCTTCTGCCAAAAACATGTGAAGAACACATTCAAGCTTCCGTGTTGGAGGAAGGAACATAAGGAACATAGCTGAGTTGTTCAAGTCATCTCAAACAAGGCCATCCTAGATTAGGTAGTAGGCAGCTGGTCAAACATGTGAGTGAACCAAGTAACCATGAACAGAGCTACTACCTTGCTGACATGCTCTGACTGCAGAGGCTTAAGTAAGCCCAGCTGAGATCAACCAAGCATAACCAAATCAGCCAAAGCCAGTCCAAACCAGAGAAATCCCTTAGACTTGAGGCTAAATAGATGATTATTTGGGGTTTATTTTGCAGTATTATGGAAAAACATATAGCTCATATACAATCTGTTAAGGACACCAAACAGTAAATTATTGTGTGAAAGTCTACTGCTACATAATATATCAAGGTAGAAGTATCACTGATAAGACTTTACCCAAAGGAAAGAACAATTAAGTCAATATTGCCAGAGTACAGTGAAGCAGATAAAATGGGGATAGAAAAATTGAATTCTGCTTTCTTATGGAAGTACATTTTCCTATCTCCATCCCATCTGTCCAACCATGGCCAATCAAACTTGCTACAGTTAGACAGACATTGTGAAATTCTTATGGACTACACCATTTCCTTTTCATTTACACTTGACTCCTTGTGACCTGTGCTCATCTTATCAATCCTTCTTCTGTTTTATACCTGACCCAATACAGGCCTGTATATGTCCTATCTGTCCTCTGTCAACATTTAAGTCAGAATCCTGATCTGGAATTAGAAGTTCCCCTGGTTTCTTCTCATTGTTTTCCTTAGAAATATAAATTTTCAGAAAACAGAAATGAAACATGTGTACTCTGCTACTGAAGAAGTCTTTATTTCACCCTGAAAACTCAAAGTCTAAGAATTTTAAACATAGTGCTAGAAACAATTGTGGTTTTCCCCCTTTTGGTTTCTTTCTCTACTATACTTTGGACAGTATTCTCTGTTGTCATTATCATCATTATTTTCATTACTCATGAAATGAGCCATGTCGCCTGCTTAAGGAGAAGCCAATGGAACTTGATGCCAATTTTTGTTCTGTGATCAGTTTGAAATGGCTTGCTGTGTTGGTCCTGTCTGGGAGAGATTAACATCTTAAGGCAAAATGCTATTGATGAATTTACTCTTTTTAAAAAAAGAAAGAAAAGCCCTATTCTCATAGAAATTTGTTACTTCTGACTCATCATATCCCTTTCCTTAGTTTTTTATAGTTTAACATGATTTTCATAAATTGACACCCTCCCCCAACAATACAAATACCATAGGGATTTTATTAAATGCATTTAACTGAGGTGAGCATGCCAAGGGAACACTTTATTTTATGATGAAAAAAACATCAAAACCAATTTCCCAATTTCAAAGGTCTCAATTTCCCGTATCATTTGAAAGATACGTTTTCAGTTGTTATAAAATGTTACAAGAAATATATCAAAGCCATTCCTTGACATGAAGAAATCTGATTTATCTTATTTGCCTTAATTTATGCAGCAAGAATTTTTAACCATGGGAACACAGCCCACCAAGGAGACCATGGATAGAATTCAAGAGCTCCGTGAACATG
This sequence comes from Neofelis nebulosa, assembly GCF_028018385.1. NCBI lineage: Eukaryota > Metazoa > Chordata > Mammalia > Carnivora > Felidae > Neofelis > Neofelis nebulosa. The sequence continues at coordinate 54,376,345 of NC_080782.1, forward strand.
AATGAATAAAATTATATCCTTGCTTTCCCATGAACCTGAGTTAGCTTTTCCTTCAATTATCAGTGTAGGCAACAAATTCCAGGATTAGTAGAATCTGTGGCTCTGTCATCAGCAGAAATCAAGATATTTTTATATTACATTACAGTTGTTGCAAACAGTTCAAGACAGCATTTATGTTCACCACTACTTCAAAATTATGCTAATAATTAGGTAATAAGAGATCTTACTATTAAATGTATTTGAGAAGTGTGTATTATTACTACTCACAACTTTGGTTTTATTATATTTTGAGGAAATATATTTAAACATCATAGGTTTCCTTTTATATTTAAATTACATTTAAACATACAGAGAATTTATTTTTTATAATTATATTTAAACATAACAGGTTTCCTTTAATCTTAGGTGTCTTACTTTATACCTTTAAAACATTATTCAAAAAAGAGGGTTAGGGGTTTTACCAGGTGCCATAAGAGGTCCATGATACAAAAATGCTAAAGAACCTCTGCTGCCCAGAAATACATTTTCTGGCAGAAAATGTTTATTGAACTTCTTAAGACAGACAAAATAGCATCACATTTAGGGAAATGAATTTTGGTGAGTCACTGACTGAAAACTTTGTGTGGGCAGCCCTAAGAGAAACTAAAATAAGCATCTCTGAGGCAGCCCTCCTTTTCTCTCTGAGCTTGATGCCCTTATTCTGCCTGTGCTCAAGTTTTCCAGGATCTGCCTGGACAGCACGTACTTTTCGCTCCTCTCCTGGCAGTTCTCAAATGTTGAAACTTTTCCCCAATACTCTGTTAAAACCAGGTCTCTTCTGTAAGTGTAAAGAACTGACAGCATTTTAATGTTCAATATCACTGGAAAATAATTCTCAGTTTAACAGAAGCTTTATGGAGACAGTGTCTCAGCTGATTACAGAAAATTTTAAATGTGAAGAAAAGAGACAAGACACCATTTAAAATCAGGAGTTTATAAACTTAAGCTTCTCTATTTACCTGAACTTGCAAAAACTCTAGAAAAGGTCAAGTTCAGAAATGTGTATAATTGGGCTACATTTTAGAGCCAAATTCTCAGGTTTGCGTTACACTAGGGAAATGAATTCTACTCTTTTGCTGAATTAGAAAATAAGGAAAATCACAGTAAAGGTTTTCTTTATCACACCTATAAGAGACTCTGAAGCAAACATGTTTGGACCAGTGTTCCAAAACCCAGATGTTTTTTAAAGCCCATCTGTATAGGTCTTCAACCTAATTTAGTTGGTCCCATTTCATGCCCCCTTCTTAGATCTCGCTCTTTGAATTAACATATATTAATTTCTGGTGAGACTAACTGCATATAATACAAAATATCACAAGATAACAAAGGATTCAACCAAGTTTTCTGTCTGCCTCCTTCTTTCTTTCTCTCCCTCCCTCCTTCCCTCCCTCCCTATCCTTCTAGAATCCAGGGTATCCAGTTGATGGATGGAGGAAAATTTTAAGTCGAAACTGGACTTAAAAAAAAAAAAACATATTTACAGCTCTCTGCCAACCTCAAGGGAAATGTACTGAGGATCACATTGAAATGGAGGTGGATTCAGGCACTTCCTGATGTGTTATATTTAACTCCGTTTAGACTCAAAGCAAGAGCACAGGGAGTCCACCTCCATTTCATAGTCTGTTAGCACATTTCACAAAGCAGGGAAGAGATGATTGAATAGTCAGAATTTGTAGCAATTCTAATTATGTGAGATGCTGAAATAAGATCAGCAACAACTGAAATGCTGAGAATTATCATCCTCGGAAGCAGAGTTAAGAAAAGTCTTGGCACCAAGTATTTAAGAGTATAGGTCTCTTCCCAACTAGCTTATTATAATAATATTATTTAAATTTAGTACATAGTATAGAGCAAACTTAAAGACGGTTAACTCTCTTTTGTCAGGGAATATATGTTTGGCTTTTTTTGAAATGAACAACTTCAAGGGCAAAAAAACAAGTACCACTGATGTGTGAAGATCACATATATTCTGATGTTCTCAGCAATTAAGGATTGCCATGCCATGTGTACGAGGAACATGTCATCATTCCATTTGGTCACATCCAGGGTCCCTCTGTTTACAGGCCGCATCACTGCAAAGTTTTGCATACATTTAAGATCAACGTAACATAAAGAAGATGTGTTAGGTAAATCTAAACATCTTCACAGATAAATAAATGCCAGTGTGAATGGTAATATCTTTAAAAAACACAAATATAACTTCTATGAGGAAAAAATCATTCAACTCACTTGGCTTTTTTATGTAGTTCCTGTTCTTCCCTCCCCAAATATCATTTAACTGCCAAGTTGTATTTATGTAAAAGCTTTTAGTCTATTTAAATAAAATTACACTTAAAGGTACTTGCAAGGTCAGAGAATGGGTCCTCAGATTTTTGGCAAAACCTCTGCCATTCGTTTAATATGTTAATTTGTTAATTTGTTAACTCAAAGAGGATATGAAAATAAATCTATAAGGGAGAGGAAGTTACATAACACCCATCTATGTATTAGCTCTTTCTGAGAACCCAGAGAGCCCTTCCTGAGAACCCAGAGAGCCCCAAAGCAATAATGAAATACAAGTGCCTACCTGGGGATGGGATGTGGGTGGACAATGGTGGGGAATAAATATTTCAACACATGGTTGGGTTAGTGGAATCTGTACATCAAAATTAGGGTCAAGGCTGAGAGTGCGTGCCTCCCTAAATTTTGTACCTTAGTTATCTTGCTTTCTGTATCTAGCCCTATTTCATCCACCTTCTGATATTATGATGCCTAGAATATAAAAAGGCAGTATTTTGCTAAGTATGGTTTATAGTCCTGATTCAGAAGTACCTGCAAAACTTGGTAAAATTGAGATTTTTCTTTTATACCCTATCATTTACCTACTGAGATAGATACTGAGAGAATGAGGTCTGACAATCTTCATTTATAATCAGTTGGGGTGGGGCTGTTGGGTGGCTCAGTCAGTTAAGAGTCTGACTTTGGCTAAGGTTATGATTTCACGGTTTGTGAGTTCGAGCCTCACGTTGGGCTCTGTGCTGACAGCTCGGAGTCTGGAGCCTACTTCAGATTCTGTGTCTCACTCTCTCTCTGTCCCTCCCCGCCCCTCTGTCCCTCCCCCTCCCCCCATCTCAAAAAAAATAAACATAAAAAAATTATAATCAATTGAGGTGATTCTGATGCATTCTAAAGTAGATCCTAAAATGCAAAAGAACAAAGCTGGACCCCTATCTTACACCATAAATGAAAATCAACTAAAAATCAACTTGAATGTAAGACCTGAAACCATAAATTTCCTAGAAGAAAACATCAGGGTAAGCTCCTTAATATCAGTCTTGGTAATGATATTTTGGATTTGACACCAAAACTAAAGGCAACAAAAGCAAACATCAATAAGCAGGACTATATCTAACTAAAAGGCTTCTACACAGCAAAGAAAAACATCAACAAAATGAAGAGAAACCCAGGGAATGGGAGAAAATATTTGCAAATCATATATCTGCTAAGTGGTTAGTATCTTAAATAAATATTCCTATAACTCAACAGCAAAAAGTAATAATCCAAAAATAACAAAAAAAAAAACAAATAAGACAAACAAACAAACAAAGACTCTTAAATATAGAAAACAAAATGGTGGTTGCCAGGGGGAAGTGGGTGGAGCATGGCAAAATAAAGAGTGGACTATACTTATCTTTTTTTTTTTAACATTTATTTATTTTTGAGAGACAGAGAGAGCGTGAGTGGGGGAGGGACGGAGAGAGAAGGAGACACAGAATCTGAAGCAGGCTCCAGGCTCTGAGCAAGCTGTCAGCACAGAGCCCAACAGAGGGTTCAAACCCACCATGATCCTAGCCGAAGTCGGATGCTCAACTGACTGAGCCACCCAGGCACCCCTGGACTATCCTTAACTTGATGAGCACTGAGAAATGCACAGAATTGTTGAATCATCGTACTGTATACTTAATACTAATATAACATGCTATGTTAATTATTACTTGAATAAAATAAGTAATTATTTAAAATGAAATAAAAATGGAGGAAACAAATAGACATTTTTCCAAAGATATACACATGGCCACAAAGTACAAGAAAAATTGTTCAACATCACTAAGAATCAGGGGAATGCAAATCAAAACCACAATGATATATTACCTTATACCTGTTAGATGACTATCATCAAAAAGATACAAGATTATAAATGTCGGTGAAGATATGGAGAAAAGGAAATCCTGTGCACTATTGGTGAATACAAATTGATATGGCCATTATGGAAAACAACATGGAGGTTCCTTAAAAAATTAAAAATAGAACTGCCATAATATCCAGCAATTCCACTTGTCTTTGGAGGTATATATACAAAGAAAATGAAAACAGAATATCAAAGAGGTATCTACACTCCTCTGTTCATCATAGTATTATTCATAACAGCTAAGTTATGGAAATACCTAAATATCCACCAGTGGATGAATGGATAAAGAAGTTATATGTACACACACACACACACACACACACACACACACAAAGAAATATTACCCAGCTATGAGAAAGAAGGAAATTCTGCCTTTTGCAACAACATGGATAGAACTTGAGGGCATTATGCTAAGTGAAACAACCAGACAAAGAAAAATACTCCATGGTATCACTTATATGTGGATTTTTTTTAAGTCAAACAGAATACAAAAGTGGTCACCAGGGCCTAGGAAGTGGGGAAATAGGGAAAGGTTGGTACAAATTTTCAGCTATAAGATGAGTAAGTTCTGAAAATTTAATGTAAAACATGATGACTGTAGTTAACAGTACTATATTATGTAACTGAAATTTGCTACAAGATTACAACTTAAATATTCTCACCCCAAAAAATAAAATAAAATAAATCCTCAAGTCTTTGCTGTAAAACTGGATGACTGATTGAATAAACAGAAGGCACATGGAGACTCAGGCAGTGGTTTGGGACTTATCTTGTACTCTGGGCAAAATTCTTGAACTAAAAGAAAACAACCAGCAAAAAAAGGAAGAGTATTTGCAGATGAGTTACTAATTCATGTCATTTGTCATGTTGCTTTTCCTAATAGAATATATTCTAACAACTTTAAATAATTTTATGTAAGAATATTAAATCTAATCCTAAATATTAATTTGTGCTAGATAATAGCAAACACTACTATTTCCTAAAGTAGGTAAATTAAGAATAACAACTAAATAACTTAAATTTATTTATTTTTGGTCCCCAGTACCTTATGAGCCTGAGCACCTAGAATACTACTTAATGAGCAGAATACATACTCTTAAAAGAGTATCTTATGGAAAATCATATATTTCCTAAAAATAGTATTACAAAGTAGAATACAAGTTTCATACTATTGCACAGAAAGCATGGGATTGCAATATTTACCTGTAGAACAAAAAGGTTATTTTTTGAATCAACCTGCAGAATAAATACTTCTATTTAAGAAGCTGGCATATTATAGGGACTTCTGATTGTGAAAAATACCTATCTTTGTATTTTATAGGTTGACATATTGCAGTTATGAAAGGAAGTTTTATGTTTTTCAGTCTTGAATTCATTTTTGGTTTTTTTTTATGTAATATACAACTCCTGTGGGCCCAGCAAAGCCGAACTTAATAGATACTCTCTGTTATCCCATTTGTTACAACAATGATTATGATATGAAGACATATTTTGGTGCTAACAAAGCCATATTGTAGGCTTGCTAGCTAAAGTGGCAGAGCAGAATGGCCCACCAAGGTACAGTTTTTGAGAAAATATTGCCGAAGAATGTTCAGCTAGGGAAAAAGACATTGTTTCTGCGTGTTAGTTGAACATCGATTATAGTACTTTGGGGGATATCTGGATGGTGTTTTAGAATTTGGGGTTTCTATGCATGTGGCAAAAGCTTTTTCTGTTTTCTAGGAATAAAAGCCTAGCTTAAAGTGCAGTAACCAGGTAACACATTCTGAGAAAAGGTGAACCTCAGCCTTTCTTACCCAGTCATCAGCACCAGATCCCAGTCTCACCAGCCTTGACCTTTCCTGTAAGTAGAATGCGAAGACAATGAGGTTATCCATACTGAGACAATTTGATCAAGAAAGTGGAGAATCCAGGCATGGGAAACTTCAAGCAACAGACTCATGAGTTTAATGTACAGAAGGAAGAAGTAAATAACAGGGCATGTTACTAAAATAGTTCTCTGATTCTTTTGGACTATTTATCCAGGTAGCCTCTTTAGTAAGTCTAAAGTATAAAACAATGGTTTCCAAACTAGGGCCATGGACCACCTAGATAAAATCACTTAGAGAACCTGTTTGAAGTGATACATTAAAAAATCTGTTCCTCTCTGTCTCTCAAGTCTACTTTCCTATGTTGACACCATCTTCAGGAAGGCTCTCTCGTGAGATGTCATAGACAGCTCCAGGTTTCAATGCTTCTGACGATTAACAAAGCATGACCTCCTCTGTCCCAGCCTCTACAAGATTATATCCTGTTGGTCTGAATTGTATCACATTGATGATTCCTGCACTGGGCATTGTGGAAAAGGATGAAATATGGCAAGGCCTCGACTGTTTTCCTAACCATGGTGCCAGGTTGTTTTGCCTAACCAAGATGTCAAGTCTGTCTCATCTAAATCTCAGAATATGGAAGGAGTGGTTACCCCTCAAAATCAAGTTGTAGCTACTAAAAAATAGGAACTAGATACCTGGTCTGGCAAAAACAAGAAATCTATTTTACAACACATTTTATATACACTCATTTAGTTACTTTTTAGATATTTATATATAATAATATATTATTCTTGTTCCAAGAAAGATTTAAGACCAACATCTGGCATTTTAAAAACCCACACATGAAGAAAAAAGATAAGCTCTCCTTATTACAGTGAACTTGTTTTTACCTGTATATGGAAAAGTATAGCTTCTTTATTTTTTAAGCCACTTTATTAAGGTATAATTGACATTTAAAAATCTGTACATATTTAATGTATCCAACTCTTATGAGTATGGGGATAAGTATACACGATGAAACCATCACCACCGTCAAGGCCATAAACATATCCATGAACCCCCAAACTTATTACCTTCTTTTATTATTATTATTGGTATTTATATTTGTATTATCTATGTATGGTAAGAGCACTTAACATAAGATCTGCATTGATAGACCTGGAGGACATTATACTAAGTGAAATAAGCTAGACACAGAAAAAACAAATACTATATGATACCACTTATATGTGGAATCTAAAATAGTCAAATGCATAGAAGCAGAGAGTACAATGGTGGTTGCCAGGATGAGGGGAGGGAAAATGAAGTGGTGATGGTCAAAGATTACATAGTGTCAGCCATGGGGTACATGGGTGGCTCAGTCAGTTAAGTGCTGGACTCTTGATTTTGGCTCAGGTCATGATCTCACACTTTGTGAGATCGAGCCCCATGTAGGGCTCTGCACTAAGCATAGACACTGCTTGTGATGTTCTCTCTGCCCCTCTCTCTCTTTCTCTCAATCTCAAAATAAATAAAAAACTTAAAAAAAGACAAAACAAAGCAAAGTGTCAGCCATGGAAGGTAAGTAAGTTCTGGAGATCTACTCTATGCTTAACATTTATTTGCTAAGAGGGGTTGCCTATTCAGTTATCATATTAATGAAACCAGATATTCCCAGGAGGTGCTCTTAAAATTCTCAATTGTTCTCATAATTTTTGTCCTTACTCTGCATTTCTTTGTCTCATTTACTTCTGCACCTCACTAACTCTCACTTTTGCTTTGTGTGGTTTGGCCTTCCCACAATCTTCCCATAGGCTTAAAAAATTTAGGGAAAATCACACCAAGAAGGTACATAAACTATTAAGAATATCATGCGAACCTGGAATTGCATTCAGCTGCCAAATCAGAGGCCTGAAATTATAGTTGCTTGAACAAGATAAAGTTTTATTTACTTTTATTATGGAAGTACACAAAGAGATAGGCCAACAAGGGTTGGTATGGAAGATGTACAATTTTCTCTTTTTCTTAAGCTCCCTCCTTCTTACTGTCCCATTTTCCTTAACATGTGGTTTTATTCTCAAAGTTATTTCAATGAAAAGAGAGCAGATGCAACTTCAGTCATCATGTCCCCAAAGCAGCCAGGAAGAAAAGAAAAGGGGCAAGGACAGATAGTGTGCCTCTCCCTGAGAAGATACTTCCTTTATAAATTTTATTTTTTCTGAAATCTCTACCAAATCACTTCTGTTTACATGTAATTAGTCATTTTTATCTGCAGGAGGGGCTGGGAATTGCAGGAGTTTGGTTTGTTTTTTGAGCAGGGCCCTTACCTATCTCCATAATTCTTTGGACTAATGAAAGACAAAATGGATATTAAGTAGACAACTTACAATTATCACCACAAGCGAGTACCATGGGTTCTTGAGACTCTGCAAAATTAAAACTCAGACTCTAGAGCAATTAATTTTCATAAAAACAACCAGAAAACAATTAAAATGGCAATAAATACATCCCTATCAATAATTACTTAAAAAGTGAATAGACTAAATGCTCCAATCAAAAGATGCAGGATGGCTGAATGGATAGAAGTACAAGATCCAACAAAAGATTCACTTCGGATCTAAAGGCACACAAAGACTGAAAGAGAAGTGATAGAAAAAGATATTCCATGCAAGTAGAAATAAGTATGAAAGCTGTGATAGTAATACTCATTTAAGACAAAATATACTTTCAAACAATCACTGTAACAAAAGAGGCATATTACATAATGATAAAGGGAGCAATCCAACAACAGGTTATAACATTTGTAAATAGTTACGTACCAAACATAGCTATATAAAGCACTTAACTATATAAAGGAAATATTAGCAGACAGAAAGGGAGAAATTGACAGTAATACAATAACAGTAGGGAACTTTTAACATCCTGGTTATATCAGTGGATAGATCATCCAAACAGAAAATCAGTAAGGAAACATTGGCCTTAAACATTCGACCAAATGGGCTTAATAGATATATACAGAACGTTATCTAACAACTGCTGAATACACTTTCTTCTCAAGTACATATGGAATATTCTCCAGGAGAGATCACATGTTAGGTCACTAAATAAGTATTAATAAATCCAAGAATACTTAAATCATATCAAGCATCTTTTCTGACCACAACAATATAAAACCAGAAATAAATTTTAAGAAGAAAACTGTAAAAAACACAAATTAATGGAATTAAACATGGTATTAAACAACCAGTGGGTCAATGAAGAAAATTTTAAAATGCCTTGAGACAAATGAAAAAGGAAACAGAACTTTCCAAAATTATGGGATGCAGTAAAAGCAGTTCTAGGAGTGAACTTCATAGTGATATAAGTCTACTTCAAGAAATAAGAAAAATACCAAATGAATAATCTAACACTACACCTAAAGGAACTAGCAAAAGAAGAGCAAAGACCAAAGTTAGCAGAAGGAAGGAAATAAGAATGGAAATAAATGAAAGAGACTTAAAAAATTATTTAAAAGATCAACAAAACTAAGGCTGGTTCTTTGAAAAGATAAACAGTATCAATAAACCTCTAGCCAAACTCTTCAAAAAAAATAAATAAAGAGAGAGAGAGGGGACAAAAACTAAAACCAGAAATAAAAGATAAGCTACTAATGACACCAAAGAAATACAAAGAATTATAACAGACCATTATGAACAGCTAACAGAATGCCAGCAAATTGAAAAACCTAGAAGAAATGAACAAATTCCTAGAAATACAAAATCTTCCAAGACTGAATCACAAAGAAATAAAAAATATGAACAGACCAATTACAAGTCATGAAGTGAATTAGTAATTTTAAAACTCCCAAAAAACAAAAGTCTAGTACCATATAGCTTCACAGGTGAATTCCACCTAACATTTAAAAAGAATTAGCACCTACTCTCCTCTAATTATTCCAAAAAAAAAAAAAAAAAAAAGAAGAAGAATGAATGCTTCCAAACTCATTTTATAAGGCTGGTGTTATCTCAATACCACAATCAGATAAGGATATCAAAAGAAAGAGAAAGAAAGAAAGAAAGAAAGAAAGAAAGAAAGAAAGAAAGAAAGAAAGAAAGAAAGAAAGAAAGAAAGAAAGAAAGAAAAAAGAAAAGAAAGGAAAAGAAAAGAAAATTACAGGGCAATATCTGTGATGAACATAGATGCAAAAATCCTCACCAAAAATTAGCAAATTATATTCAACAATACATTAAAAGGATCATACACCATGATCAAGTGCAACTTATTCCAGGGATGTAAGCATGGTTCAACATCTGCAAATCAATCAACATGATACACTACCCTAGCAAAACAAAGGAGAAAAATCATGATTATACAAATAGATGTCAAAAAAGCATTTGATAAGATGCAACATTCATTTATGATAAAGATTTTCAACTTAGTGGGTATAAAAAGAAAATACTTCAACCTAATAAAGGCCATATATAACAAACCCATTGCCAACGTTATATTCAATGGTGAAAAACCAAAAGCTTTTCCTTTAAGATAAAGAACAAGACAAGGATGCACACACTCACTACTTTTGTTTAACACAGTATTTGGAAGTCCTAGCCACAGTAATTAAGCAAGAAAAAGAAGTTAAAAGTATCCAAATTGGAAAGAAAACTGTCACTATTTACAGATGACATATTATATACATAAACCCTAAAGACTTCACCAAAAAAACTGTTAGGTAATAAGTGAGGGTCACCTGGGTGGTTCAGTCAGTTAAGCGACTGACTTTGGCTCAGGTCATGATCTCACAGTTCATGGGTTTGAGCCCCGTGTTGGGTTCTGTGCTGACAGCACAGAGCCTAGAGCCTGCTTCAGATTCTGTGTCTCCCTCTCTCTCTGCCCCCCTCCTCAAAAATAAATAAATATTAAAAAAAAATTTTAATTTTTTTAAAAAAGAAAAAATTCTTTTAGAAAAAGAACTAATAAGTGAATCTAGTGGTCACATAATAAGAAATTAACATACAGAATTGGTTGTGTTTCTATACACTAACAAGTTATCAGAAAGAGAAATTAAGAAAACAATCACATATACAATTGCATAAACCAAGAATAAAGTACCTACGAATAAGTTTAACCAAAGAGGTGAAAGACCTGTACTCTGAAAACTCTAAGACATTAATGAAAGAAATTGAAGATGACACAAATAAATGGAAAGATAGTGTTTATGGGTTGGAAGAATCAATATTGTTAAAATGTCCATACAAAATAAATTAGTAAACAGGGGCACCTGGGTAGCTCAGTCGGTTAAGCATCCAACTCTTGATTTTGTTTCAGGTCACGGTCTCACGGTTCATGAGTTCAAGCGCCATATCGGCCTCTGTGCTGACAACGCTGAGCCTGCATGGGATTCTCTGTCTCCCTCTCTCTCTCTACACCTCCTTGTTCACTCTTTCTCTCTCTCAATAATAAATTTAAAAACATTTAAAAAAAATAAAGTAAAATGTCCATACTACCCAAAGCAATCTACAGATTCATTGCAAATCCCATGAAAATTCCAATGGCATTTTCCACAAAACTAGAACAAAAACCCTGAAATTTGTATGGAATCACAAAAGACCCACAATAGCCAAAGCAATCTTGAAAAAGAACAAAGCTGGAGGTATTACGCTTTCTGATTTCAAAAGCCATAGTAATCAAAAAAGTATGGTACAAACATGAAAATAGACACATAAATCAATGGAATACAACAGAGAGCCCAGAAATAAACCCATTCATGTATGATCAATTAATCTATGATAAAGGAGACAAGAATATACAATGGGAAAAAGAGTCTCTTCAATTGTGTTTGTAAAACTGGACAGCTACCTGAACAAAATGAAACTAGACCACTATCTTATACCATACACAAAAATAAATTCAAAATAGATTAAAGACTTGAATCTAAAACCTGAAATCACAAAACTCTTAGAAAAAAACAAGCAGTAAGCTCTTTGACATCAGTCTTAGCAATATTTTTTTTTCTTGAACAAGTCTCCTCATTTAAGGGGAAAAAAAGCTAATTCAAACAAATGGGATTGCATCAAATTAATAAGTTTTTTTAAGTTTATTTATTTATTCTGAGAAAGAACAAGCAAGTGGGGAGAAGGCAGAGAGGGAGAGAGAGAGAATCCCAAGCAGGTTCCACACTCAGTACAGAGCCCTATGCAGAGCTTGATCTCATGACATGACATGACCAGGCTGAAATCAAGAGTCAAACAAAGGGTGCCTGGGTGTCTCTGTTGGTTAAGTGTCTGACTTTGGCTTGGGTGATGATCTTGTGGTTTGTAAGTTTGAGCCCCACATTGGGCTCTCTGCTATTGGTGCGGAGCCTGCTTTGGAACCTGTATCCTCCCTCTCTCTCTGCTCCTTCCCTGCTGGTTCTTTCTCTCTTTCGAAACAAATAAATATACTTAAAAACTGTTTTTAAATTAAAAAACAAAGGGTTGGTCACAACTGACTGAACCACCCAGGCACCCTGAAACTGAAAATCTTTTGTGCAGTAAAGGAAGCCATCAACAAAATGAAAAGGCAACCAAGTGAATGGAAGAAGATATTTTTTTCAAATCATACACCCGATAAGGAGTTAATATCCAACATGTATAAAGAACTTATACAACTTAATGTCAAAGAAACAACCTGATTGAATAATAGGCAGAGGACTTGAATAGTCATTTTCCAAAGAAGATATACAGTTGGCCAGCAGGCACATGTAAAGATGTTCAACATCATCAGGGAAATGCCAATCAAAAACACAATGAAACATCACCTCACACTTGTCATATTGACTATTATGAAAAAGACAAAAAAAAAAAAATAACAAGTATTGGTAAGGACATAGACAAAAAGGAACTGTCACACACTGTTGGTGGGAGTGTAAAGTGGCACAGCCATTGTGGAAAGCAGTATGGAGGGTCTTCAAAAAAAATAAATATAAAACTACCGTACAATCAAGCAATTCAACTTCTAGATTTTTTTCTAAACAAAATGAAAACACCCATCCGAAGAGATATAAGCATCCCTACATTCATTGCAGCATTATTCACAGTAGACAAACTATGAAGGCAACTTAAGCACAGATAGACTGATAGATGAATGGGTAAAGAAATTGTGGTATATATACACAATGGAATATTACCCAGTCATAAAAAATAAAAACTTGCCATTTGTGACAATATGGATGGACCTAGAGTGTATAATGCTAAGTGAAATAGGTCAGAAAACAAATACTGTAAGATTTCACTTATATATGGAATATGAGAAAGAAAACAAACTAACCAAAACAAACAAAAAACCAGATACAGATACAGATACAGGAAACAAACTGTTGGTTACCAGAACAATGCATCCCTACAATCAGTGCTGTGACAATATGATAATTTCATACAACTTATTTCCTTAAAAAAAAAAAAGTCACAGGATCCTGACTTTGCTTTGGATATAAATGTAGTAGGAAAATAAATCAAAACCTACTCAACTTCTGGCCAAAGGTAAGCAACAAGTCAGAGGTCCTCTTCCTAGAATTTAAATCTTAAGCAGAAAGATCCACAGATTAAAAGAACTTTGAATCCATTCATCTAACAGAAGTGCTCCATAGATACCATCAACTTCTGCTACCTAAACTTTCAGAATGACTGTGGTCATTTGTAAAGTCCATATCATCATACTTTGGTTCAACTCCCTGAGCTATTCTATATCCTTCCAACAAATGTCTACTTTGCTTAGGCTTATTATAGTCCATTTTTATTTGCTGGCAACCAGAGAGAACCATCATGGATATAAAGAGTGAAGACCAAATGTGATAACAGTACAAGCCCCCAAAGTCCCTTTACATCCCTGAGTGCTAGGCTTCTAGAGCAAAAGGTGGAAATATAATACTCCTCAGTCTCGAAAGAAAAATGCAGGTTGTCTCTATAGAAAAGGAACCAGTTATCTCAAAAAGTTTGACTTATGTGTAACTCGGGGCTTCATGTCTTGCTTCACAGCTCTTTTTAATGAATTAATCCTAAAAGCTGTCTTACATATATAAGGAAATTTAAAGATGTGAACCAATATGTCCTGTTTCTAGACTACAACTTTTTAAATATTTTTAGGTAGAGTGTTTAGTGTTGAAAGGAAATAGATACCCTGATCTGAACCACAGTAAAAAAGAGAAAAGATACTCAGTAGAAGTAATTGTGTTCCTAGGGCCCCTGCGGCTTCAGTCTTTACCACTCTTTGTGTTACATACGGCATGTGGCAAAGAGGCAGAAAACTAAGCCTTTTCCCTAAATGGTCCTCATCTTTGCTCCTCTGCTTCCATCAGCTCTAAATTGTAATTATTGGAAAATTAAAAGTGGCAATAGTTGAAGGTTATTCCCTTTGAATAAGTGGAGCCAGAAACTCTTTCTTACTCAATGGATCAAAATGTTTGAGGAGTATTGTTAAAGAATAAGCAGCCATCCGTGAAGAATAGGAAAAAATTATTTAGAAAAGAATAGAATATTATGCACATAAATTTCTAGTATTTTCCTTTAGTACACATCTCTTCCCTCAACCTTCAATTTCATGCACTTAGAATACAAGTTTTTCTAGTTCATCTCTGCAGAAAAAAATAAATTAAAAACTTAAAACATGCTTTATAGATCTGCCATTTATCAACGTTCTGAAGGGCTTTTAAAGCATCTAATAAAACAAAAGTAGTTTTCTTTGGTAAATAGAGAAGTCCATAATGGTATTTGACAATAACAATTTACGTTTTACTTACTTAGTTGCACATTTAATTACCCATATCCACACACGACATTGATATTTTTTTCACCAAATTTTAAAGCCTTAAGGAGAGAGATAAAATGATAAATTAAGAATTAACTGCTTTTCTGTAAAAGGATTTTAAGAATGTTCCAAGCAAGAAATAAAGAAATAGAATCAACTTGAATTGTATCAGGGTGGGAAAATAATCACTGCTTTCTGTTTGCATTTTAGAAACAGAGCATCATGGCATGAGCGAGAGATTCTTTTTCATTTATTTGAAATTGTGAACTATTTTATACATAGAAAATAGGACATATAATGTTTAAAGTTTGTTAGATATATGGTTTAAAATAATGATCAAACAAGTATACCTAGCACCCAGAACCCAGGTTAAGCAAAAGAGCCTTACAGCTATTTCCAAAGGCCTCTGGATATTCCTCTCTGAGTAGAGCCCCTTGATCCCCCTGTGAGGTCACTGCTATACTAAATTTCTTTTAACTATCATTTGATTTTCCTTAGACTTATCACACACATGGATGTATCCCTAATCAAAAAGCTTGGTCACACAAGTTTTAAGGTTTATATAGACATTTCCACAACTTTTGTTCATTCATTCATGTGATGCTCAGCATTACGTCTTTGAAATCCACCTATTATCCATCACTAAATAAAAAGCCATTGTACACATGAATGAGAATTTAGTTATCCAGTTTTTTTAAACGATGGACATATGCATTGTTTCCTCTATTAAGAAAAATATCTGCAATAAACATCACTTAAACTTGTGTAAGTTTCTCCAAGGTATAAGTCTTGGTGTAGAAATGCTGGTTCTTGAGGTTCATGCATCTGCCTTTTTTTACTCAATAGCAGTAACTTGTTTTCTCAAGTGACTTTCTCAATTTTATATTTCCACCATCAGAGTTCCTATCATTGCATGTCTTTGCCAACACTTCATAATTTCACATCTTTTAAAACTTTTACCAATCTGGTAAATATTAAATAAAGTCATGTGGCTAATTCTCATCCCTCTGCATGCTATTGATAGTAGACTCCTATATTTTTTGTCCATCCATATTTCCTTTTTTGTGAAACACTATTTTGATCACATTTTTAGTGATTTGTCCTTTTTATTGATTTATAGGAGTATTCTATATAGTCTGACTATTAATCCTATGTCAGACACAAGTATTACAAATATAGTTTTGGGGTTCCACTTTTGAGAATAATATCTTTTGAAAAATATAAGTTATCTTTAAATTTATTAATTCTATCCTTCCTAGTTTGAATTTTTCTGTCCAGTTTAATAAGAATGTTTCTCTAAAAATATCAAATAACATTTTGCATATTTAATGTCACCAGGAACCGATGTTTGTGTGTTGGTCTATGGAAGGATGCAACTTCAACCTTCCATATAAACAAACATGTGTCCATGAACTTCCTTGTGGCTAACTCTACCCTTTTTCTATTATCTGTACAGCACCTCTTTAATATATTGTTTCTACTGTATGAAATTTGGATATATGGATATTTTCTAGAATTTCTTACCTTCCATTGATTGGTTTAGCTGTCAGCAAGAGCTTTTTTGCACCTGCTAATGCCTTTACCTAGAAACTATCTCCTGCAGGTCGATGCCTGACTCACTCTTTCATCCAGTTAGGTCTTTTCTCAAAGGGGACTTTTCTGACAACTTTAACCTAAAATAGTCCCCAACTCCCATAACTCTTTTTTATCCTATACCACATTTTAGTTTTCATATCCTTCACCCTTGCTTCATACTTATATTGTTTCTTGCCTGTATCCACCATTAGAATGTAGAACCATGAGCAGTGAAACCCTATTTGTTTGTCTTGCTTATTTGTGTGTCTTCAGTTCTTTCAGAATAATACTTAGATATAGTAGGCATTTAATGAAATTCTATAAAGCAATACATGAGGAAGTGAGTATAAAATTTGTCATTAATGATATGAGAAATATTGGACAAGTTACTTCATTGAGAATAGCACTTTTTAAATTTTTTTAGGTTTATTTCCTTCTGACAGAGAGAGAGAGAGAGAGAGAGAGAGAGAGTGAGCATGAGCTAGGGAGGGGCAGAGAGGGAGACACAGAATCCGAAGCAGGCTCTAGGCTCTAAGCTGTCAGCACAGAGCCCAACGCGGGGCTCGAACTCACAAACCATGAGACCATGACCTGGGCTGAAGTCGGATGCTTAACCAACTGAGCCACTCAGGCGCTCCCAGAATAGCACTTTTTAAATGTCAATATTATCTCATTCGCTGCAGGTTAAGGCTTGTGAATAATGTTGCTTTGTGCCTATTATAGTGCCTGGTACCCATAAAGCACTTCGTAAATGGTAAACAATATTATATACAGTCCCCTGATGAGGGGAAAAAAAAGATGCAACTTGCCATCAGGAAAACCTCAAAGACATGAAATATCAAATGAGAAGTATATGCTCTTATTTGATTATAGTAAATGACAAAAGATGCAAAAAGAAAGAAAGAATCCTCTGGAATTATTTTAAACAAAAGGGGAAACCATTAGGAGAATCTAGTGGTATCTCATGGAACACAATACAGAACCTCTCCCTTTCTCATTGCTGCTTTACTCCGCAATGATTTTAATGTCTCCCTCATTGCAACCAGTTTTCTGTTTTTCAGTTTACATGGCAGACACAGACTACTGAGTTTATGTTACATATTCAGCCAATCAAAGAGAGGTTGATCTTTCTTTTTTTCAATCCCAATTTCAAATTCTCCCTAAATGGTTTTATTTGACTGTTTGATTTATATATCCACCATTCAACAAATCAGTTACAGTTAGAAAGTGAGGGTCACATTATACAAACATAGTAGCTCCCTCTGATCCTTGTAGATGGAGAAAGCATTACCTGTTCCCAAAAAGGAAGCAGTCTTCAATAAGGTAAAGGGGCTGAGAAGACTACGAATAGGCATCCATTCTCACTATATTTTTTTAAATGTTAACTTGGTATCTGATCTTTGAGCAGCAGCTCAAAAAGAACCACAATAGGGAAGGCACAGTATAGTGAAAAGGCCACTACTCTGAAAGCTATAAGACCTGGTTTTCAGTGTCTATTTAACCAGCTGGGAAAATTCAGAGAAGTCACTGTACAGCAAAAAGAATTAAATATTCTTTATTGCTTTTAAGTTTTATAATTCAATCCTTTTAATGATCGTTCAAATTCCATGATATGCTAATGGCTATAAACAACAATTTTTTGGCTTCTTCTTAATCTATGTGTGTTTTTTTTTCTATATCTCTCAGCTAACATTGCTATTATAGGATTCTACAATGAATGACTAGGTTCAAACATGAACTTTAGAGAGACACTAAAAAGGAGAATTTATTTTTCCTCCAAAGTTAAAGAGATATTGGGACTGACTTTCTTATCATGAAATTCTTATTTCACCTGATATACTGAAAGGTCCCAAAAGGGCAAGGACTGAGAAGGATCTATTTTTCTTCCCTCATTTGACCTCACATTCCTTAGGAGGGGTCACTCTCATGGTGACAGCTTCTTACAAACTTTGACAGGACCATCACCAATTAAAGTATCTCTTCTTCCCCACAGTCAGTACTCGTTTTATTCTAGATGTGCAATTTGGCCTCTTTCTGTCATAAAGCTCCTCTCCTCGATGGTGGCTCTAGGAAACAGACACCGCTGCTTGATTTCTTTCATACCACGGAAGTTTTGGCCCACTGAAATCCCATCTACATGGTACTAATTACTTTTCCCTTTATAGCTCTCAGATTTGAGAGGCACTATCTATAGGCCAATGAAGCACAAGATCAAGCAGATAATAGTTTGCAAATGATATATACAGCAAAGCCATTGACATAAAAAGAATAAAGCAGTCTGTTAATATTTGCACTACAGTAATGTAGGCCAGATTCATACATGAAGAAGAATGATTAAGGGACCACAGGCTTCTCTTTTTGAGCAACTACCAGATGCCAGGTATTATACTAAATGGTTTTTAATAGGTTATATTATTTAATCCTGCCATAAAAGCTCCGTTCTTGTTTGTTTGTTTGTTTGTTTGTGAGACAGAGAGAGAGAAAGAACAAGTGTGGAAGGGGCAGGGGTGGGAGAGAGAGAATCTTAAGCAGTCTCCACATTGGGTGTGGATCCCAAACAGAGATCAAGCTCATGATGTGAGATCATGACCTGAGCTGAAATCAATAGACTGTCGCTTAACCAACTGAGCCAGCCAGGTGCCCCAAAATCTCCATTCTTAACATGAGGAAAAGGAACCTCGGAGAAAATTTTCCCAAATTACACAGAAAACCAAAAGGATTGTTCAGTACAAGTTTCATAAACTTAAATGCTCCCAGGAGTCAAGTAAAATAAATGAATAAATTAGGTGTGGCACTTGCATATTAAATGAGAAGAAATGTTCTTTGCCTCTACAGTTCAGAGTACATTCTCTCCTAACAACTTTCAAGTATGTAATTGAGTATTATTAATTACAATCTTAAATGTTCTTACACCGAAAAAGAGAAGTTAATTATGTGACGTGATGGAGGTGTTAGCTAATGCCATGGTGTGATCATTTGGCAATACAGAAGTGCATAAAACCACACACTGTACACCTTGAACTTATATAATGTTATGTGTCAATCATATCTCAATAAACCTGGAAGAAAAAAAAGAGTATATTCTCCCATTCTCTGAAAATCCCCACCCTCTAGATCAATCCATCATTTTTGTAGGTACAAACATTTCTCTGTTGTAAGAAAACCAACAATATGGAAGAAATGGTCACTGCTTTTGACATATTATTGGAGTCAGGGCTACAATATAGAAAAATAGAGTCTATGACAGTTACAGAGGGCATGTCTTAACTAAATGGATCAAAGAGTAATTCTGCCGCTGATAGTTCCACTGGGAATAAAGACACAATGGCCAGACCTCATTTTTAAAGGGAAGATGCAAGTCTAGATTTTTACATGCAATCCTTAAATTTTCAAATGCTGGCTCAAACATTAAAAAAAAAAAATAGGCCAAATAAAACACACACATGGACCTCCATTTTTTCAAAGATGTCGTAAATAAAAATAAAGACTCTGGATAGTATACACACAGCTTTGAAACTAGCTACACATTATAACTGTATAGTTAGCTTTTCTGATCTTCACTTTCTTCACTAGTAAAAGGTAAAAATAATCAAGAGGATTACATGAGATAATAAACTTAAAGCACTCAGCACACAGTAAATGGTAAATTAACATTAGGTACTACTTATACTATGTAAATGAGTCGACATTTCAAGTAAAGTTTACCTTACTCCACAGCCCATGCTTTTTCCATTATATTATCATTCTCTTTTCAACAATGTGAAGATTCTTCATGGTATTTTAAAGATCTCTTTATAGTTTTGTTCCATCATTTAGTTGCTTTGACCACTCTATAATCGTGATTAATCTCATAAACTGACTTTACCTACCACACTTGGAAAGCTAAACATTGGCTTTGACCATGAATAAAAGAAAACTTAAACTGGTTTAAAGATAAAGATCTTTATTAGCTCACATATCTAAAAAGTTTAGCTCAATTGTGCTACAAAAGGTGTGTATGATTTTCAAATCTCATTCTGTCTTCTAAGACATTTTACATATTCCTAAAACTGGCTTACTTTGTGAGCCCAAGATGGTTGCTAATACCCTGGGATATGTGCTTTCTCATTTACATCTAGCAGGAAATTTGTCTTGTACATAATTCTCAGCATAAACCCTGAATTTCATTCAGATTGGACCAGCTTAGGTGACATAGGAACAGGATGGTAACTCCTGAACCAAAGTGTATAACCAATGAATTCACTTTGTTGGGTTAGCCTAGTATTTTGGCTGCATCACTAGATAACCAAATAGAAACTGGCAACTATATGGAAAAAGGGTTAAAGAGAAAGTTATCAATGAAGGTACCAAATATCCACTACATTAGTTTATAATTTTGTTTGTTTGGAGAATCAATGGGTAATATGAGAAATAGGTTTTATTACCAGGTAGTATTGAGAAAGCAATGGACTGATACCAGTTATGGTCAGTAATAATTTTACATTAAATAATGCCACTCTTTAATATGAAATGAACTGACATTTAGAATCATGGACCCTTAAAGCTTAAAAGCTAGAAGAAATCTTAGAGAGCAGCTGATACTATATATATATATATATATATATATATATATATATATATATATATGTGTGTGTATATATATATATAGTGTATATATATATATACATACATATGTATGTATATATACACACATATGTATGTGTATATATATATACACACACATATATACACATATATACATATACATATATATTAGATAAATATATATAGTATATACACACATATATACATATACATATGTATATTAGATAAAATGGTTTCTGAATAGCATAAGTGACAAGGTTAACATCAAACTTAAAAGTTAGTTATAACTAGAATCCACATTTCCCTACTCATTTTTCTGTTTCCTTTAAGCAGCTTAGAACAAATATATAAGACAAATCTCAAACTTCCCTTTAGAGAAAATTTAGATTTATAAAACATAATTAGATTGATTTTTAAATCAGACCCACATTCTTGAAGTACTTCCAAAAGAAAGAAACTGATAGACCCCTGTTTTGGGAATAAATACATAATAATCTATCTCTGCCTGAAAACATGCTATGATCCTACATAGCTTAATATTTTCATACACTGTTTTAATATTTTCAGGGTCTCCAAAATAATAAGTGAGAAA
Source organism: Neofelis nebulosa (assembly GCF_028018385.1). NCBI lineage: Eukaryota > Metazoa > Chordata > Mammalia > Carnivora > Felidae > Neofelis > Neofelis nebulosa. The sequence goes on from NC_080782.1 coordinate 54,397,853, forward strand.
GTAAAGGAAAAGAAACAGGGAATGAAGTTGGGAAGGGAAGGGAAGGAAAGGAAAAGAGACAATTACTAGATCTTGTATTTTGTTAAAAGCAACTTTTTCAAGGTTTTCGGGATTTGAAAAAAAATTATATTGTCCTTTAATTCTGTCCCTGCCAAGTTCAAAAGCAGAATATTGCCAACAGAAGTAGCAAGCAATGCAATATCAAAAAAAAAAAAAGTTTCACTTGACAGGTAAATTAAATTCATTAGAATCTACCATCTTCAACTTCGTTTAAGGATAACAAGAGTAGTCAAACCTGGGCCCTATAATATATATGAATAAACTGTGCCCTACACTCCTACCTGAAAACTTAAAACTGTGTTTTCATAACCTTCAAAGAGATTCCATAATTGTACCATCTAAAAAGTAAAGAATCTGTGCAATTCCAAATCAAGAAGGAGGAAAAGAAGAAAAATGAACAGAGATTTCACAATGACTTTTCTCAAAACATGTATTTCTCAATCTTACAATTCTCCCTGATATTTTCCTCACATAAAAAGGTATGATTTATAGCCTAGCTTTCAAGAAATCACGATTTTAATATTAACATGTCCTGTATGGAACTGTTATGTCGAACAACAGAAAACAGGTTGAAAAGGGCCAATTTTTGTGTTTAAATTAAAAATTGAAGATTGAAAATAAGTTTTTTTTCACTTATCTGCCAATAACAGCCTTCTTGGACTATGTAATTATCATTATGTGTCCCTAGTCACTGGTAAACAAATATTTACAGATTACATGTGTGGCTCCACAGCAAATAGTCCTTGAACTACTTTTAACCACTAGTCCAACCAGTTTATTGGGTGTTATTGATCAATGTATATCATAGCTCCTATCCCTTCAGGGAAAAATTTTTGGAGCAATATGAAAACAATTTCTTTACAAGAAAGCATCCAATTTCTTTGTTGTGGAGGGAGCCAATTTGTATAGAAAAATGCACTGATAAGAAAGTGAGTTAGGGGAAAATGTAAGTGGTTGCAGGTTGGCAAAAGCAAAGACAACAGAATAGGTAAAATTCTCTGTACTGAAAACAAAGCACTACAAAGGCAAAGTATCCTCTTTTGCTTGCTTTTAATTGCCTATTATACAGAGAACCAAAAGTTGGGAAAGAGGGAGAACAGATTATAGAGAATGAGGGGCAAAGAGGGCCATAAAACACCCAAGGAAGCTGGAGCTGAACTTATAGAAATAGCTACAGGACTTCTAAAAACAGGAATTTCTTACTGTGAATTCTAAGCTATACGTTTCTTTAGTGTAAAACTCTCCATATACTCAAAGATTCAGAAAAACCTAGACGTAAAATTTCTTAAATAAGTGATTTGGTGAAAAATGAGGGGAAAGGTTAAATGTTGCTCCTGAGTCCATGTAGTGTGGAAACACAGAGGTGAGATAGAAAGTCCCCAAAATTACCTTGTTCATCAGGAAGATTGTTTCACTCACCTCAATGACATAAAATAGTGTCTGGCACTAAGACGGTGCTCAATAAGTATTTGTTGTTTGGGGCACCTGGGTGGCTCAGTCAGTTAAGTGTCCGACTGTTGATTTCAGCTCAGGTCATGATGTTGTGGTCATGAAACCAAGCCCCATGACTAACTTTGTGCTGACAGCACAGAGCCTGCTTGGGATTCTCTTTCTCCTTCTCTGCCTCTCTGCCTCAACCCCACTCACACTAAATAAATAAATAAATAAATAAATAAATAAATAAATAAATAAATAAAAATATTTAAAAAAATAAGTGTTGTTTGAATAAATGAATGCATGAATGAATGAAGACTCTCAAAGAGCACTGATTCCGAAAAGGTAAGTCCTTTGGGAACCATGAAAATTTGAGAAGGAGATCATACTGTTATCAGGGTATGAAATGAAGTTTCAAGTCATCACTTCAAAATCCTATAGATCAAGACAACCCTGGTTAATATCTAGGTTAACAAATTAGACTTAAAAATCAAGTTTCAAGAATAAATATTACATTTTTTAAATCTTTTTTTTAAATTTTTTTTTAACTTTTATTTACTTTTGAGACAGAGAGAGACAGAGCATGAATGGGGGAGGGTCAGAGAGAGAGAGGGAGACACAGAATCTGAAACAGGCTCCAGGCTCTGAGCTGTCAGCACAGAGCCTGACGCGGGGCTCGAACTCATGAACCGTGAGATCATGACCTGAGCCAAAGTCAGACACTCAACCGACTGAGCCACCCAGGCGCCCCTTTTTAAATCTTAAAGTATCTTCTTTTGCTTGCCTTTAGTTACCTATCATAGAGAGCATCAAAAGGCTTCAAAGTCAGTACTAAAAGCAAATGTCCACAGCATAATTTGCAACTACCAGAAGAAAAGCACCCTCAAATAACAGCTTTATAGACACTCTAGATAAACCGAAAGCATTTACATCAGTGCTCATTTCAAAGTAGTAAAGGATTAAGCATAACAATTTACCTTATAACTTAGTGGCTTAAAAGAGCAATCAATATGTATTACTTCATGGGTTCTGTGAATTGGAATGTGGGAGCTGTTTAACCCAGTTCTGGCTTGGAGTCTCACATAGGTTGCAGCCCTGGTGCTGGCCAAGGCTACAATTGTCTGAAGGTTTAATAGGCCTGGAGGATTTGCTTCCAAGACAGTTCATTTGCTTAGTTCGCAAGTCAGCACTGTCTCTTGGCAGAAGGCCTCAGATTCTCATCACAAGAACCTGTTCTTTGGGGTTGCTTGAGTGTCTCATGACAAGACAGCCAACTCCACCAAAAGCAAGTAACTCAAATGAAAGGAAGACAAAAACAGCAGTGTCTTCTACAACTCCTAGGAATGACACATCACCACTTCCACCATATTTTATTCACTAGAGGAAAGTCACTGAGTTTAGCTCGTGTTTAAGAAAGGAAAATTAGGATCCAGCTTTTGTAGAGGAGTGCCAAACACTTGGGGGGCTTGTATTAAAATCACCACAATTACTATGAGTCAAAGAACCTTAAGTATTCAGTTAAAAAGTTGTATTTTGTTTTTTTATAAATAACATTTAAAAAATATTTTTAATGTTTATTTTTGAGAGAGACAGACAGAGCACAAGTGGCAGGGGGTGTGGGCAGCAGAGAGAGAGGGAGACACAGAGTCTGAAGCATGCTCCAAGCTCTGAGATGTCAGCACAGAGCCCAACATGGGGCTTGAACCCACGAGCAGTGAGATCATGACCCAAGCCGAAGTCAGAGGCTCAACTGATTAATCCACCCAGGTGCCCACCAAAAAGTTGTATTTTAAAAGTATATTTTACTTTAATACAATGTCATTTAACAATTTCATGACCTGCTGTTTTTAATACTGTAATAAGTCATTCTTGGACCTAGTCAAGAATATTTTCTTAGAAAAGAAGGAAGAGGAAGAGGAGCAGAAAGAGGAAGAAGTCCAGGAGAATTAGAAGAAAAGGAATATTCCCCTTACAGTTGATGCCATTTCCTTACATTGCTTCTTATTTATTGGCTCTAACATGGTCAGGTGCCAGCCCTGATCCAATCACTATGGACAAGGGAATGTTTTGTCTGGAGACATCTGAAGCACATATCCTTATCTAGAGTCCAGGATAATGTCAACACCTTAGAAGCATGTGGACAGCAAGTGGAAAAGAAGTAATATACCAGAGAGGGGTGGAAACATGGTTACCTAAGGAATAAATAGATCGTGGGTAGCCAGAAAACAAGTATTCACTAACAGACATCATGTAACTTTTCTTCTTTCAGATGGATCAGTATTTCTATTAAAACATCATTCTTTGCAACTTGATGGAGTGGTTTCATGATTTTAACACTAATGAGAATCTCCCTCAAAGTTTCTAAATGTTCTACAACATGGTAGCAGCTCTGAAAAAAAAGAGCATGTAATGCGAATATCAACAAAAACACTCAGAGTTATTCTAAACTTAAAGAGCAGCATTACTTGTGCATTTTACTGGCAATTATTGTAGCAAATTAGAAATGCATTATTGAGCAAATTTGAAGGAAACTAGTCAATGAAGAATATTTCTTTGTTGGGTCACACTACAAAGAATGTTAAAATTAGATATTATATACAGTTCTTTTAACACCAAATCAGCAAGGTCTGCCAGGTTGGTACATTTTTATTCCATTTTCCACCCTTATTCATTATTTCTAACACTTTCATTTAATTAAAACTTGGGTGTCTCCAAATGAACTTGAAAATAGTTTTTAAACACAGACATCAATGCTTTGCATTCTAACAAAGGACTATGTTTGAATAGTCAGATGTATGCATTCCCAGAGAATATTTAAGTATTCATAGGCATTTCAGTGAATCAAAATGAGATTGATTCTTCACTAAAATTAAAGAGACAAGAGAGCTGCCCTTGACCACTGGATATGAAAATGAACTACTAACTTACATTTCCTTGTATGTGTTATTTTGTTGTGGTTTTTTTTAGTGTTTTATGGATTTATTGTGAATTTAGTTCTGTAAGTTTTTATTTAAATTCTAGTTAACATAGAGTGTAATATTGGTTTCAGGAGTAGAATTTAGTGATTCATCACTAATATATAGCACCCAATGCTCATCACAAGTATCCCATGCATAACCTATTTAGCCCATTCATCCTCCCTTCCAACAATCCTGTTTGTTCTCTATAGTTAAGAGTCTCTTATGCTTTGCCTTCCTCTCTTTTTTCCCCTTCTCCTATGTTTATCTGTTTTGTTTCTTAAATCACACATATGAGAGAAATCATATGGTATCTGTCTTTCTCAGACGGACTTATTTCTCTTAGCAAAATATACTCTAGCTCCATCCACATAGTTGCAAATGTCAAGATTTCACTCGTTTTGATGGCTGAGCAGTATTTCATTGTGTATATATACCATATCTTCTTTATCCATTCATTTGTTGATGGAAGTTTGGGCTCTTTCCATAATTTGGCTGTTGTTGATAATGTTGCTATAAACATTGAGGTGCATGCGCCCCTTAAAATCAGTTATTTGTATTCTTTGGGTAAATACCCAGTAGTGCAATTGCTGGGTCATAGGGTAGTTCTATTTTTAACTTTCTGAGGAATCTCCATACTGGTTTCCAGAGTGGCTGTACTAGTTTGCATCCTCAACAACAGTGTAAGAGTGTTCTCCTTTCTCCACATCTTCCTCAACATCTGTTGTTTCCTGTGTTGTTAATTTTAGCCATTCTGACAGGTGTGAGGTGGTATCTCATTGTTACTTTGATTTGTATTTCCCTGTTGATGAGTGATGTTAAGCATTTTTTCAAGTGTCTGTTAGCTATCTGGATGTCTTCTTTGGAGAAATGTCTGTTCATGTCTTCTGCCCATTTCTTAACTGGATTATTTATTCTTTGGGTGTTGTTTTTGGTAAGTTCTTCACAGATTTTGCATACTAACCTTTTATAAGATATGTTATTTGCAAATATCTTCTTCCATTCTGTAGGTTGCCTTTTAGTTTTGTTGATTGTTTCCTTCACTGTGCAGGAGCTTTTTATATTGATGAAATCTCAAAAGTTCATTTTTGCTTTTGTTTCCCTTGCCTCCAGAGACATGTCTAGCAAGAAGTTGTTCTGGCTGAGGTCAAGGAGGTTGCTGCCTGTTTTCTCCTTCAGGATTTTGTCTCACATTTAGGTCTTTCATCCATTTTGAATTCATTTTTGTGTATGGTGTAAGAAAGTAGGACGGTTTCATTCTTCTGTATGTTGCTATCCAGTTTTCCCAGTACCATTTGTTGAAGAGACTGTCTTTTTTTCCAGCTACATTATCCTTTCAAAGAAATTGTTTTAAAAAAACAAGTTATTTTAACCTTAATGTACACCACAACAAGAAACAAAACAATACTGTCATAATGAAAACATTCAGATGAAGAATTGCTGCCCTTAGGCAACACACAGAATGTTACCATCAGGTTTTGCAAAACAACAAATATTTGATATGTCTTTTAGGATCCACTACTAAAGTATTTTTATGAACAATGATATTGAACCTTAAGACTCCTATGCTTATTTGAGCTACTGATTAATCACTTATTAATTTTAATAACAAATACTCACAGATTGTTGACATACATGAAGGAAAATTAACATTATATATTAGATATCTTTCTTAAATAACGCATTGTTTAAATAACCAGACTTGTTTTAATTAGCATTTTGTATTGCATGTTTATTTATACCAGACAAGGGAATAATTAACATACAGACTATTGAATCACTTTTCTGCAAAGTTTAGAGAACCAGTGGACCCCTACATTAACCAGAATGGAAAAACATGATAGCTATCTTGCTAATGGTCATATTTTACTCTGAAATTGTGGGTCAAAATTGTAATGTACACCACCCTATTGTACTTAATTTAAAACTACGTTATTCTATTTTCCTTGTGCCATCCCTTCAAGGAGATTCTAATGTCATTGGGGAAACTGGAGTATACATAGTAGGATTCCGCAATCTGGCTTAAGGCAGTACATGAGCAAGTATGATGTTTTAATGATTAAATATCAGAGTTCACACAATTCCAAGACTGAATGTATACACACACACAAACACATGCCCCTTCAGCTGAGGCCCTCTGGAGAACATGTTTCCTATTAGAAATAGAAGTTATCCTATTTCCTATTAGAAATACAAGTTATCAACAGATATTTCAAATATTCTAAGGGCAATATACTTAGTAACAATAAAAGATATATAATTCATCAATAATTTAACATTTAACTGTTCATTTGAAAATTTTAATATTGAGCATCTCTCTTCAGAGCAAGTTATATGTAAGACTTACTTTCTAGAAAGAAGACTTCAAATGTGTCTATATCGAAGCAGAAAGAAAAAAAGAAATTTAATCCATTTGTTGTGTTTACAATTTTTAATAACTGGAATCTTGAAGAAAGAAAATATTTTTGGTTTATCCTAAGTGTTGAGCATATTTGCCATTAATCACCGAGTGCAATATAGTCAAATTTGATCTTTTGCATTGTAATTTACATGCATATTTAATAATATATGTATTTAAGGTAATCACAAAAAATAATATGATCTAAAACTGATTCATCATAATAATTCATGATTACTATTTTGTCAAAAAAGACATTGAGTTATACACTATTAGAACCATAATGAAAAGCTTATTCATATAAATGCAAGACAAAAAAGTAACATAATCGTCTACTCTTACAAAGACTTGTAAATTTATTAAAGCTAATAATATCTTAATATTAACAAACCTAAAAAATTCAAAGTGATTCCGATGTTCACTTGTAGACTAATGTTCTCAAATAAAACCAGAGCTACTTTAAAAAGTAGCAATAGAACTTACTCAAGACTATTGCATTAGGGGAAAATAGACACAGTATTAAACCAGGCTCAATTCCAAAAGCAGCTAGAACAGGTGGGAATTTGTAGGCAAGGATCAGAGTTGGGGGCAGTTGATGGAAAATTCCTAAGAGGAAACATCAGGGATAAAGATGATTCTGGCTGACCTGAGCTAACATGAGTCTGCTGAAGACAGGCGAGGGTGATGAGACATCATCCACAGGATGGTGGAACATGAGGAACTGATCAGAAGAAGTGATCCAATTTTGAGGAGAGTGAGCTCCTGGTAACCTGACTTGGCAGGATTCTTGTTATAACTGGATTTTACAAGGAAGTACACAGATGTGCCCAGGAGAAGGTTCAGGAGCCTAACTAAAGTTTGGGTAAGCAAAGAATCTGTCAACATAAACACAGATGATTTTAGGATACACACTGTACTGATGTCCAATCACTACATGATCATTTTTCCAATCAACTCTACTTTCAAAAGCTCTAAGTGTGAACAAACTCATCAGTAGGGTTTAAAAGAAGAAACTGGGTTTTGTTGCATAATTGTGACCACATGGAAGCTTATTCTAAGCATGTTTTCAAAATCCAAAATTATAAAGAGGCTAATAAAGTTTTTTTAGAAATTTTAGTAATAAAAACCCATTATCAATATTTACAAAAGACACACTGGCCTCAGCACTAGACCCTGAACCCTGAGAACAGACCTCCACCTCAGACCTCCTTGCATTTGCTATTTCCCCTACTTTGAACTCCTTGCACCCAAGTATCTGGATGTCTCCCTCTCTCACTTCCTTCAAGACTCTACTCAAATAGCACTTCTCAGTGGGGTCTTTCCTGACCACTCCACATAAAATAACATGCCTCCCTGAAAGAAGAAGATCTCCTTATCGCCTTTATTTTGCTTTATTTTTGTCCGGAACACTAGTCACCACCTGAAATACTTTGCGTTTACTTGGTTATTTATTTTATGTCTCCATTCCAATTCCAAATAAAAGCATGATTCATAAGGGTTAAGACTATTTGGTCACTGCCATATCTCCAGTAATTAGAATGGTGTCTGCTCCATAGTACATGCTCAATAGATTTTCATTAAATGATTCTCTAAATGCTGCCAGATTACCCTCCCAAAATGTTGTAGCAATCACTGTTCTGCAATATGTAAGAACAATGGCAATTCCTTCCCTACATTTTCACCAACACTAGACATAATCTATTTTTTATTTACTTATTATCAAAATAAGGTGTAGATTTTATCAAATGAATCATCAAACTCTAATTTACAACCAAAAATATATATCTAACACACGTTGATATGTTCCTATGTGACACCCTCTACAGAATGCAAATAGAAACAACAAAATGCAGATAAAATTTCAGAGCTAATATCCTCAGTAGCTCATGCTCATGCTTTTTAGCTCTAATAATTAAAATGCAAATTAGATACATCTTCAAGGGAACCTAAGACATTAATCCCTCCATTTCAAGAAAGCATCTTTCAGCCAGCACCATCCTTCTGTGAAATAGGCAGTCTCTCTGTCAGGTCTGAACAAAAGAAGGAGGAAAATGAGAGGATCACTCATTATAACTGCCCTTTTGGAGTCCTTTCAAGAATATGCTTCCATGACAGATAAAGAAAATTCAGAAGCTGAGGCAGTCTGATAAGATTTACAAGGAGGTTTTGGCCTAGATCTACGTGAAAGATAAATATAAACATGCAATGAAAAGAGGGCTGTGGCAGAGATAAAAACATCCTGCATGTGACATGAAGACCCAAGGAAAAGTGATTCCAGGGATGCAAAGTCAGCCTGTTGAACAGTCTCTGAGAATGACATTTTAAAAGCACATGAGGCAATTGAAAGACCTATATGGAAATTGGCTTAGAATCCAAAACTACTCAGTCCACATGCTGCAGTTTATAAGGCACAGATTATCTTAAAAATTTCTTAGTGTTCCAAGATCATTGCCATTCCCACTGTAGAAACTACAATGATGAGCCACCCACTGAACACTTCAGAATTAATTAAAAAAATAGCATAAACCAAAACTAACATGACATTCTGCTACTATTTTTAAGTTATTCTTTTCTGACATATTTAAGACAATTTTAAAAAGTAAAACAAATATCTTTCCAGATTGAAAGCTATAGATGTCCTATAAAAACTTAAAATAGTTGGGCTTACTTTAGAAATTAGCCAAATTCCCCATTTGGGAGATAGAATTGAAATTGGAGGTAAAGTAAAAAAATAATTAATTAATTAATTAATTAATTAAATGCTGCCAGATTACAGAACACTTGGAACATTTCAATGAGGTTACCAACAGATGGCAAATGCAGGACAATGGAAGATAATGCCAAAATAATTACTTCTCAAACCAGGAGCCAAGCTAGGAATGTGTTCTCTGAGAAATCATCATTCTGCTCACCGCTCAGGAAAAAGACACACACACACAAACACAAATATTAGGAGGAAAATAATCAAATCTATAGAAATAAAGGAAAAGCACTAAGGTTAAAAATATTCTAGTTGGGGCGGGGGGTGCCTGGGTGGCTCAGTCAGTTAGGTGTCTGACCTTGGATCAGGTCATGATCTCATGGTTTGTGAATCCAAGCCTGTGTCAAGCTCTATGCTATCAGCACAGAGCCTGCTCCAGATTCTCTGCCCCCCACCTTCTTTCTGTGCCTCCCCCACTCATTCTGACTCTCTCTCTCCCTCTCCCTCCCTCTCTCTCTCTCTCTCTCTCTCTCAAAAATAAACGTTTAAAAATATTCTGGTGTAGGGAAAAGAAAATGAAAAGCAATATTTTAAATATGCCAATTAATAGTAAAATTCAACGAAGATAATTTAATAGCAGTAGTGCCCACCTTTTCAAAGCAGTGTGTGCAAGGCCTTATGCCATGTCCTTTTACAGGTATGTTCCTATTCAACCCACAGGAATGCTATGAACTTGATTTTATTACCCACATTTTGCAGAAGAGGAAACTGAGGAGGAATAAAGAAGTTAAATAATCTCCCCAAGGTCATAAAGTTGTAAGTGATAGAGCCAAGATTCATTACTAGGATTCTACTCTTGGACATTACATTATGTACCAGGTCAAATGTTACACGTAAACACTCAAAAGGCAGCTTAACTTTCTATTTGAAGGCAACCCAACTATGTAAGCCTGGTTACAATATGACAATGCTATTCTGCTCCCATAGATTTAAAGATTCACTGATTCAATCATTTGAATAGCACTAACTATATCACAAGCATCCTACTAGGCACTAGAAAGACAACAACTTAATTTCAGCTCAAGCAGTACTTAGACCCGACCAGGGAGTAAGAAAAATATGTTAACAAATCTTTACAGTGCAACACAGGAAGTGACACCCTAGGAGATATATTCAAAGTAAAGAACAATATCTTCTTCAAGACACATTAAAATAAAATTGTCTAAATCAAAGACAAAGAGAGAGTTTTAAAAGCATCAAGAGAAAGCAACTTTATTTCAAACTAGGAAACCCCCACAAGGTTACTGGCAGATTTCTCAGCAGAGCCCTTGCATACTAACAGGGAAAGGGATAATATATTCTAAGTGGTGAAAGAAAAAAAAATGCCAACCAAAAGTACTTTGCCCAGCAAAGTGGTCCTTCAGAAACAAAGGTGAGAAAAATACTTTCCTAAACAAACAAAAGCAGAAGGAGTCATCACCAATTCATCTGCCTTACAAGAAATGCTGAAATAAATTCTTTAAGCTGAGGTGAAAAGATGCTAACTAGTAACATAAAAACATATGGGGAAAAAAAACCACTGGTAAAGCCAAGTATATAGTAATTCAGAATACTCTAATAATGTAATATGGTGGTGTATTAACCCCTTAACTCTAACATAAAAGTTGAGGGTCAAAGTGAAAACAGCTAGAGCCACAATAATTTGTTAAGGGATGTGCAATTCAAAGAGATATAAAGTACTGCATCAAAAACATAAACTGTGGAGGGGAATAAAAACCTAGGCTTTGTATATGTAATTTAAATGAGCTGTTATTAGTTTAAAGTAGACTGTTGTCTCTGTATTTCAACTAAGCCACAGAACAAAAGCTTCCATGAAATATAGGAAGAGAAGACAAAAAAATCAAAGTATACCTCTACAGGAAATCATCATTTCACAAAGAAATAATGGAACAGAGCAACTACAAAACAACAAAAAAACAATTAACAAGATGACAAAGTCAGTCTTTAATTATCAATAATTATTTGAAGAGCAAATGGATCAAATGCTCCAATCAAAAAACATACAGTGGCTCAGAAAACCCAGAAATAAACCCATAATTATATGCTCAATTAATCTTTGACATTGTAGGAATAAATATACAATGGGCAAAAGACAATCTCTTCAACAAATGGTGCTGGGAAAATTGGACAGCCACATGCAAAAAAATGAAACTGGGTTTCACCATACAAAAAAATAAATTCAAAATGGATTAAAGACCTAAATGAGAGACTGAAACCATAAAAATCCTTGAAGAGAGCACATACAATAATTTCAGCAACATTTTTCTAGATATGTCTCCTAAGCAAGGGAAACAAAAGCAAAAATAAACTATTGGGAGCACATCGAAATTAAAAGCTTTTGCACAGCAAAGGAAATGATCAAGAAAGCAAAAGACAACCTACTACATGGGAGAAGATATTTACAAATGATATATCTGAGAAGGGATTAATATCCAAAACATATGAAGAACTTGCACAACTCAACACCAAAAAACTAATCTTAATACAAAATGGGCAGAGGACCTGAATAGACATTTTTCCAAAGGAGACATGCAGATGACCAACAGACATATGAAAAGATGCTCAACATCACTCATTATCTCAGGAAAATGCAAATCAAAACCATAATGAGATATCACCTCACACCTATTAGGTTGGCTAAAATCAAGAAGACAAGAAACAACAAGTATTGGCGAGCACATGGAGAAAAAGGGAACCCTGGTGTACCATTGATGGGAATGTATGGAGGTTCCTCAAAAAAAAAAATCAAAAATACAATTATCATATGATCCAATAATTCCACTATTGGGTATTTACCCAGGGAAAGTGAAAATACTAACTCAAAAAGATACGTGCACCCTATGTTTACTATATCATTATTTACAATAGCCAAGATATGGAAACAACCTAAGTGTCCACCAATAGACAAATGGATAAATGAATATGGTATAAATATACAATGGAATATTATACAGACATTAAAAAGAATTAAATCTTGTCATTTGAGACAACATAGATGGACCTAGAAGATATTAAGCTAAATGAAATGAGTCAGACTGAGAAAGACAAATACCATATGATTCTACTCATAAATGGAATAGAAAAATGGATAAACAAACAAAAAGCAGAATCAGAACTATAAATACAGAAAATAATTGATGGTTGCCAAAGGGGAGGTGAGTGAGGGATTGGGCAAAATGGGAGCAGGGGAAAGGGAGACACAGGCCTCCAGTTATGGAATGAGTAAGTCACAGGAATAAAAAGCAGAGCATAAGGAATACAGTCATTGATATTATAACAGCAATGTATGGGTACAGGTGGTAGCTATACTTGTGATGAGTATAGCATAATGTATAAACTTGGCACATCACTAAGTTGTATACCTGAAACTAATGTAATATTGTATGTCAACTATAAATATTATATTATATATATTATATATATAATAAAAGAAAAGAAAACTATCAAGGTCGTCAAAAACAAGTAAAGTCTGAGAAGCTGTCACAACCAAGAAGTGCCTAAGGAAACATGGCAATTAAATGTAACGTGGTATTCTTGATGAGATCCTGGAACAGAAAGAAGACATTAGGCAAAAACTAAGGAAATCTGAGTAAAACTTGGTCTTCAACTGGTAAGAATACATTAATGTTTGTTTACCAATTGAGCTAACATATCATATTATTTTAAGTTATTAAGAATAGAGGAAACCAGGTATGGGCTATGTGAAAACTCTACACTATCTTCACAACTTTTGTGTAAATCTAAAACTATTCTACAATTCTAAATTTTACTAAAAATAAATGTCACAAGAACCAAAAAGAATCTGAAGAATGTAGGAAAGACAATTAAATATTTTGACCTTTATGAACTTTTTAGAACAATAAATAGCATCCCCTGAATATATACCTCCAAATATTCAGCTAACCTGAAACTTCAGGCATGGGAAAGATAAATATTGATTCTCAATATATTAGAATAGTATAAGAATAAAGCAGCTTTTTAGCGAATTCCAAAAGGTAGAACTTCTGAAAAAAATAAATGACTCAAGCAGTGTTTTAGGGCAAACCAATCTGACCTTCCTGAAGTGGATGAATTGGTATTATTAAAGAATAAGATTGTGTCCTTAAATGATTCTCCCTCAATTCCTGGGAAGGCACTTTCTTATTTTTCTTACCCAAACATTCAAACTGATGGGCCTGAAATGAACTACCAAGGACTGAATGGACTAAGGTCAATTTTCACAGTAATGGAACAAAATGGGATCATAGAATCTCAGAGCTGGTGAAATCACCAAGGTCAGCCCCTCATCTCTGACATGAGGAAGATCTGAGCATGGGAGATGAGGTGTCTTGTCCTATAAAATATGTGTAGCTAGTGCCTCAGTTGACTCGAGAGCCTCCAGGGCCATGCTTTCTCCAACGTGTAACGCAGTGACAGTGAATAGCGGCTATTTGTTCCTTCTTACAGCCATTCCCTTCCCAAAACTCTCTTTGGCTCCCTCTCTCCTGACAGACAGTGCTTCTCTATCACAACACGTTATCACTAAACAGATAAGAGTTTAAAATAGTCATCTACATAGTAGCCCTTGCATCCTCTACTCAAGATAAGAGGCACTAAGAGTAAACTTAAAATTCCTTCTCTGAAAGACAACATGCACAAATATAAAGTAGCTATGCCCTAAGGTGACAAGTTAATACTGGAACTGGAGTAAACAATCTTATACCATAATAAAACTCAAAAACTTCATTAAAGTAATGTTTGCTTATTAAACTGAAACCAATTAAAAGTAATCAACAAAAAGTGATCCATTTCTTCTAGTATATTAATTTAATTTGGATGAGACTAAGTTATACCTAGAATTAATCACTTCAATGGGAGATGGTTAAAATGGTTAGGCTTTCTATCCTATCAGTTTTAAAACTAAAATGGAGAAAACACAAAAGCAGTTCAATTTAAATAAAAGTTCAGCTTTGAACTTGAAAATAATCAGATAATGAGCAGACACAGCTATTTTTCCAACTTAGATTTTAATTAGTTTTCTTTGGTCTGAGGCTGATATGCATCCAATAAACTTGCAAATTTAGCAATTATCTGTAAAAATCTTGTCCTTTAAATAACTTGAGAGTTGTCTCCTGGGACTAAAAATATAAGCAACAGATACAGAAATGTTTAAAAATGAAAATTCTGCCTCACTAAAATATACTTAGAAATGGGAAAAATCTGTGCTGAAATTAGTTTCTCCAAAATTGCATCATTTGCCCATGAATTTCAAACTTATTAAACTTTCAAAACCTCAAAGGCAGAAGGAAAATGTCAGCAATTGATGTCAAGCAAGAGTAAACTTTGTATTATGTTAATGCTTCGCAAACCTCGAAAGTTGAATTTCAGAGCAGGAAGATCTCTGTAAATACCTAATTCAAATTCTGTATTTCACATTTGTTCAACATACCCCCAGAGGGGGAGCTCTTTTCCAGAAGGGACAAGGGTGGTTGAAATTAGATTTTAATGGTGCTGCCTGCTCTCTCAATGCTCAACACCCTTTTCCATAAAAAGGTGAAGCCTTCTCTGCTTCTGCTCTTTGAACCTGGGTGTCTGCCACTACTTAGATCATATGAAACCTGCATTCCCCTATCCTCATCTGTGTTTTCTCCATTCTACTTTACCCTAAAAGTCAAGACTATTTACTTTCGGATCTTTATTTCCTTATAGAGCACAAGACTTGACTGTTTGCGTTCCAGCTTAAAGAAATAGGTCTAATATACCCTACAACCTTTATTCTTTTCCTCCAAAAACAGGGTGACAGTAAGTACAATATATTTCTCAGATCCAAGATAAGCAAAAGAGTAGCTATGAAAGTGAATGCTAATTAAAGAAGAATCATACTAAATGGAGTTCCCTTCCATGACTCAACACAGTTGATTTAATGGTTAAGAGGCAGGCACTGGAATCAGACTTGTAGACTTTAAATCCTGCTTCTCCCACTGACTAGCTATCTGATTTTAGGCACAATGTTCCTCTCACTATAACCTTATCACTTTTATAGTTAAAAAAAGAAGAAGACATTTTAAAATATATTTTTAACAATTATAAGTAAATATATAATATATATATTAAAGTCCCTGGTGTACTTCCCACGCTCTTCTCACAATCACCTCACCATTTTTATAGATTGGAAGTTAAAAAATGTATATACTAAACATATAAATATATATACATATAATATATATATATACATATAATATATATACATACTATGTATATTATATATAAGTCCCTAGTGTGTGTCCCATGAGTACTACCTAAATACATCTGTTTGAAATATCAAATAAAAATAATTTCATGATTTTTTATCTTTCAGGGAGCATCTGTGTTTTACTAAACATGTGTCAGCCAGCCTATTATACAATCCAGAAGCTGCTTATATAAGTTCCTTAAAATGTCTAAGTTTTCAGGTTTCCTCATCTGTCATTCTTGTAGGATTAATAGACACATTAAAAACCCTGCTGTATGTTGGCTGTAGAGATTTGGCAGCCTTTTCGCCCCTTTATAGCAGAAACTAGAAGCTTAGGAACTACCTTTCTCAGACTGTTTTATCAACGGCCAAATGATTCTAGGTATAATTTAGGTTTTACCAATTTGGGGGAGTTTTCCAAGACAGAAGACAGCCAGAAGCTTATGACTCTTCCCTCTGGCACCAATAAGCAATCATGTGAGCTTTGGCAGACATGAAGTTTTGCAATGGCCTCTGGGTATTTTGCCCTGAGTTACTTACCTTCTTCACACTACAAGTTTTCTGTGTTTTCCTAACATGGCAAAAGCAGCAACTTCCTGATCCTCTAAAAATCTATAGCAAATAGAAAGTTAATGACATGGGGCGCCTGGGTGGCGCAGTCGGTTAAGCGTCCGACTTCAGCCAGGTCACGATCTCGCGGTCCGTGAGTTCAAGCCCCGCGTCAGGCTCTGGGCTGATGGCTCAGAGCCTGGAGCCTGTTTCCGATTCTGTGTCTCCCTCTCTCTCTGCCCCTCCCCCGTTCATGCTCTGTCTCTCTCTGTCCCAAAAATAAATTAAAAATGTTGAGAAAAAAAAAAAAAGTTAATGACAGCTTTTCTTCATCTTCATTCACTCTTTGAGCTGATTTAATGATTTTATAAGCACCCAATCCCCTGTATTAAATTCCTTTCTTCTCAAAATTACACAATGGTATCTGTTTTCCTGACTGACCTGACTGATAAACATATATTCATCATAGTGCCTAGTACACAGTAGGCACTCAATAAAGGTAATTTTAATAGTAGTAATAGTAATAGCCATAGCAGCATAGGGTAAAGGCAGTAGAGGCAGTAACCTAAATCCCCACATTGTCAACTAAAACAAGGACAGAGTACCATGCAAATAAGGGAAAGTTCTGTATTATAGAGATAAGAGAAATACAACAGTAATTTTTAGAATTAGGTGAAATAATTCAATTCAGCTACTTTGTAGAATAATTCAGGGATTAGGGGTGCTGACCCCACACACACAGTTGAAAATCCACATATAACTTCTGACTCCCCCAAAACTTGACTACTAATAACCTGTTGGCTGGAAGCATTCCTGTAACATCAACAGACAATAGCACACACTTTGTATGTTATATGTACTGTATACTTTATTCTTACCAAAAAGTAAGATAGAGGAAAGAAAATGTTATTAAGAAAATCATAAGAAAGAAAAAGTACATTTATAATACTGTACTGTATTGAAAAAATCTGCATATAAGTGGACCCATGCAGTTCAAACCTGTGTTGTTCAAAGGTCAACTGTATATGGATTTGCCAGTATTTTATGTCCATGTAATTTGGAGGCATGATCTCTAGACAAGAAAGCAGCAGATCTGGGTTCAAATCTCACTCAGCACCCCCCCTTTTATGTTTATTTATTTTTGAGAAAGAGAGAGACAGAGACAGAGATGAAGTGCAAGTGGGGGAAGGGCAGAGAGCCACAGGGAGACACAGAATGTGAAGCGGGTTCCAGACTTGGAGCAGTCAGCACAGAACCAATCCAGGGCTTGAAATCATGAACCGCGAGAGATCATGACCTAAACTGAGGTCAGAATCTTAAGCAACTGAGCCACCCAGGTGCCCCTCACTCAGCGCCTTTTTAACTATGACCTTGCAGAAGTCAGCTTTCTGTGCTTCAGTTTTCAGATCTGCAAACTGAAGTATTCAAACCAAATGCTCATTGAGGACCTATTCAGTTGTTTAATGGCATGCTTTTAGAACTAAGTATGCAAAGGCCTTCAAGGGCCTTGAACACTGCCTAATGTCATTTAAATATTCTCCTGAAAGCAAATGTAGATGATTAATTTTCCTAAGAAAAAATCATTTGCATATCAAAAGGTATTTTTTCATTTTAACATAGGCTAGTTCCTGTCCCAATTACCACAAATTTTTATTAATAAAGTAATGCTGTCTCATTTCAACCAATTTACAGTCAAGAGAAAAGAGACCTGAGAAGTGTCCATTTATCCATTCATTCCAGAGAGCAATTACGCACTGGTCTTTTCAATCATCAAAACCAAACAAACAAATAGCTTCTAGCCAAAAAAAAAAAAAAAAAGAGAGAGAGAGATGCAAAGACACAGACAGACACACACACAGAGAAAGATAGAAAGAGATGGAGAGAAAAAGACCAAATGTGGAAATATTTTGAAAAGTACAAAGCGCTAAATAATGTAAAAATAGATGGCTGGCAATGACCTAACTGGAGAATTAAAAATCAATGAATTCCATTTTTTTAGGTGGCTAAGAAATTTAAATTCCCCAAGGCAGTCCAACAGATAGTGGTTACAGCATGAACTTTGAATGTAAGAGCCAGTAATTAATTACTAGCTGTTTGACTGTAAGCAATTTAACCTCCATGAACCTCAGCTTCTCATTAGTAAAATGAGAATAATATCATAGATTGTTCTGTGGATTAACTGACAAAATACATGTGTATACTTGAATAACACTTATCAAGGTATTTACTATAGAGTAAATGCTCCGTATCTGTTAGTTACTGGTAGAAATCACCCCTCCAACCTGCTGCTTTACTTCATGAACGATCCTTAGCTAACCCATTGCTGCCTTTTACAGCAACTTTATTATTCTAAACCCAGCTCTGCAAGGTTCAATTGATTTCAACCTATACCACCTTTGTCATTTGAAGATATGCTGAAGAATAAAAACCATCAGAAAGTGAATTGAACTTATTAAGTTAAAGCTAAAGTTGAATTAAAGTTGAATTAAAGGAGAAGTATGATTATTTTAGTGACTAGGAATATTCTGTTCTGTTACAACTCAATCTTTTAATCTACTTTTATTTTCAACGGACTCTGACCCATTCAGTCTTAATTTCATTATAAAAATGTACTGTGACCCAGAAAAGACCAACATGTACACTGGCAGTCCCACATGAGAGTAACTGATCAGATTGCCTTCAATGACAGGAAGGTCTTGCAAAATCTAAAGAGGAAAATATTCAAATACAAGAAGCCTCAGAAAAATATTTTCAATGTACTAATAAATTGGTATGTTATCAGGCAGTTATTCTGAAAACTGGTGTGGTCCATGGCCCCTCATGGGCTGCCACATTCTTTATTCAAATTCAATGGCATGATCATTAACAAATATTAGGCATAATATATGCCAGAGACTATTCTAGATGCTGAAGATACAGTGGCATATAATATAGAAGAAGTCCTTGTTCTCCTGGATTTACATTCTAGTGTCCAGAGACAGACACATAAAAATTAGTAATATATATTCTGTGCAGATGATGGTAAGTGCTTCGGAGAAAAATAAACAGTGAAGGGACACAGAAATGCCGCAGTGGGAAGAGAATTTCAATTTCAAATTCTAGAGTCAGAGAAACCCTCACCAAGATGGTAACATCTGAGTAAAGATCTCAGAGAGGTGAGTTGTAAGCCATGTGCATACGTGGGGAAAGAGAACTCCAAGCAGAGGGAAGAACAAGGCAAAATGCTGGGGTGAGGAACTACAAGGAGGCCAGGGCTGCCAATCTTGTTTCTGACTGAACTCTTTTTCCTTAGATACAGTAAGGGAGTCCTGGGATATTTTGACCTTCCCAAAATGACGTCCCTCCAAAAGTCAGGTAAGTCCTCAGATACAAGGTTGCAAATTGAGCCCTGAACAGTAAAGACCTGGCAATACTCAGAATAACAGGATGCAATTTAAAAAGAAACATGTCCAAATGAATATCACCCACAGCCTCTGAAATCTGGAAAATACCACACCTATGAGTAAAGATTCAGAAATCATAGTCATGCAGGGCACCTGGGTGGCTCAGTCGATTAAAGCACCCAACTTTGGCTCAGGTCATGATCTCGTCGTTTACAAGTTCCAGCCCCATATCAGGCACAGAGCCCGGAGCCTGCTTCAGATTCTGTGTCTCCTTCTCCTTCTCTGTCCCTCCCCCACTTGTGCTCTCTCTCTCTCTCAAAAATAAATAAAAACATTAAAAAAATTTTTTTAAGAAATAGTAATCATGTGGGGCGCCTGGGTGGCACAGTTGGTTAAGCGTCCGACTTCAGCCAGGTCACGATCTCGTGGTCCGTGAGTTCGAGCCCCGCGTCAGGCTCTGGGCTGATGGCTCAGAGCCTGGAGCCTGTTTCCGATTCTGTGTCTCCCTCTCTCTCTGCCCCTCCCCCGTTCATGCTCTGTCTCTCTCTGTCCCAAAAATAAAATAAAAACGTTGAAAAAAAATTAAAAAAAAAAAAAAGAAATAGTAATCATGCAATAATGCACATATACATTAGCAAATATTTGATAAGCATGCATTGTTTCATACAATATTCTTTGTATTATTATGAAGGCTATAAATAAGCAGACTGCATTTTCTGGCATTCTTGTCTTGACAGATAACAGAAAAACATCCACATCATCATGTGGTAAAACAACTCATGCACATGAGATCAATATTCCATACCACCCAGCAGCACCAGGAACATTCTGAAGATAATTTCCTTTGGAGTCTCACATTACATCTACAGCTATTTCCATTTACAGATAATCACCAGATAACCTACTTCACATTATTCACAAGTACTGGATAGCACAGGTTCTGAAAATAATCTGTAAAAAGGTTATATTCTTTCCTTCCTTGTAGAAGTTTTGCATAAAGCAAAACAAGGAACAAAAAAGGTATTTTTTTCAGGAAAAAAAAGAAAACTTCCCACTTATCCTTGGGCTGGACAATCCTTTGGGATTTGGTGGATGAAGACCTCATAGACAATTTTCTCTGGTCTTCTATTCTTCCATTAAATAACAGTTGCATTGGTCTTCCCAAAGTCCATTCTTCCCTTGTTCTGAAGAATCACCCATTTTTCTATTCCGAGTCATTATGTTTTATGACTAAAAACTCTAGTGGTGAGCAGGTGGCTGAGATTGAGACAGAGTATTCCACGCCCTCACTCGCAGGGCCAACTTCATGGGCTTGTAAACTGTGCAGGTGTACAGGGCCTTGCACTTAAAAGGACATCACACTTGGCTTAATTCTCTGCAATCTCTGTTTCAAAATGTTAATAATTTCTCTCTGAATTTGTGTTTGGTAAGTGAAGTCTAATGGGACAATGAAGTACCCAGAAAAAAACCACATAAAATATGCACCATTCTTTGCTGCTCCATTCAAAAATAGCATTTGCAGATAGCAGGCAGGAGGCCCTTAATTATTATCAAAGACCTTTCCTTAAATATTTCTTCCATAGTTGTCATTTATATATTCTAATGTAAATGGCACCTGTTGAAAGACAGATTACAATGGGAATCGGCCACTGCAATAGTGCCCCTAGAGATCTGCAGGACTCTGGCACTCTCTCAGTTTGGGTTTCTCCATATACAGTCGTAGGGGTATAAGTACTTTATTTGGGAAGTGATACCAGGAAGTACTGTAAAGGAGTAGAAAATTGAGAGAGGAAATGTTAATACAGGGTGCATACATGGGCAAGTTACTGCTGTAGGCAACTGGGTATTAATCTGACTGAAGACTCTCAGAGTCTTTGTGGAACATACATAGGGATTTCCATCCCTCACGGGTTGAAAGTCACTCCAGGAACATTAACTCTCTAGCCTTTATGGCCTTCCCAGTGGTTGCCATACTCCTGCAGCCAGGGAAAGCCCTTGGACAAAGAAGCACAGAAGGCTGCAGGCATAAAATGGAAAGTTGTACAGTAGTCCTAGAGTAGGCTGAGGGGATATGACTGACAGAATCTGCTACAGATCCTGATATGTGTCCGCAACATGCTACTTGAGAGTGAATATTTATCTACTGTGCATCTGCTATGTACTAGGCATTGTTCTAGTTGTAAAAGATACAAAGTTGAAATAACAGACTGAAATCTGTCATTATGAAACTTGTAGATGGAGGGAAAATATTAACTAAAGTATCATACAAATATATGGAGCATGTTTTATGAAGTTCAGGAAGCAGTAACCATCTAATGATGATTTGGTCTTGTCTAAGAGATTAATGAAAGCTTCACAGAAAAAATGAGGTTTGCAATGAGGAACAAAAGTAAGAGTGTACTAAGAAATACTCTCAGTAACTTATGAAAAGGAAATTTGGGTAGGGTGAGGAGAAGAAGAAATAAGGAAGAAAGAAGGAGGAAGAAAGAGGAAGAAAGGAGCAGGAGGAAAGGCAAAAAAGCCAAGTAGGGACAGATCACTCAGACTTTAAGGGCCACGTTAAAGCCTTTCATCCTTAGAATAAGAGCAATGAAAAGCCATTGAAAGATTTTAAGAAGGGGATATGTGTGTGGCAGGAAAATGATGTGTGTTTTGGAAAGACTACTACACCTATCTTGCAGAGATTATTCTAGAAAAGTGAAGAGGATGTGTGAGAAGTACCCTTGAGGCCTTAAGTAGCATAATGGAGCAAAATGGTACCCTGGACTAGACAGACAGAGTTAAAAAGTAGATGAACTGGGGCGCCTGGGTGGCTCAGTCGGTTAAGCGTCCGACTTCGGCTCAGGTCATGATCTCGCGGTCCGTGAGTTCGAGCCCCGTGTCGGGCTCTGTGCTGACAGCTCAGAGCCTGGAGCCTGTTTCAGATTCTGTGTCTCCCTCTCTCTGACCCTCGCCTGTTCATGCTCTGTCTCTCCCTGTCTCAAAAATAAATAAAACGTTAAAAAAAAATTTTTTTTTAAAGTAGATGAACTGATATAAAATTGGCAAAACATGACATTAAATAAGAGAGAAGGAGTACCCATGAAGATATTTCTACTTCTACTTCTGGCATTTGCTTATTGGAGTCCCATAAGGGAGACACTTGTCTTGTTTATTGCTATACTTCAGTAACTAATATAAAATGCCTGGACCATAGAAAGGGTGAGATATATCCTTATATGTTATATAGTTATATACCTTATATATATACTCCTATATATATCATACCTTATGTATATGTTATATAGTTATATTTTGATAAATTTTGGGATAAATATCAAGGAAGGAGAAATTTAGATAACGGAAGATTATTTTACTTTGAATGTGCCTTTGAGACCTCCAAGTGGAGATGCTGAGAAAGCAGTTTGAATAGTCAGTGGCTTACTAGTCAGCTAACTCTGGGAAAGTCACATGTATTTGATAACTGAGATTGCCTGGGAAGAGAATTCAGTTTGAGAAGAGTCTCTTGAGGAACTTGATTGTCCACAAATTAAACCTAACGTACAACTGCAAATGAATTTCTCCTTTGAAAATGCATGTAAATATTTGTGTTATTTTGATATAAATAAAATGGAAAGATTGTAGCTTTGGGGGTTGCTTCTTTGCTTTGTTGTTTT
The DNA here is from genome assembly GCF_028018385.1 of Neofelis nebulosa. Taxonomy (NCBI): domain Eukaryota; kingdom Metazoa; phylum Chordata; class Mammalia; order Carnivora; family Felidae; genus Neofelis; species Neofelis nebulosa. Next base: position 54,421,262 of record NC_080782.1, read on the forward strand.
GTTTTTCACATTGCTTGATTTCTCAATCTCTTACAGATAATTTTGTTTTTCTCTCAGACATAATTTCCATCCAGACACAAATACACAAGTGGATCTCACATTTTAAAAGTCTGTGATAAAGCTTAACACAGCTTGAGATATTATAAATAAAAAAGCCATTCAACAGTGTTCTCAAATAGCTCTCTTTAGCCTCTAAATTTTCCAAAATGCAGAGTTAATTACTTAGTGGGCCATAATGGCAAATAAAATTAAATGGAAAGAAGACACAGAGTTGTCAATAAAATCCCAGAAACAAAACAAATGCTTACTCGTAGATCGATGTGGCAAAGAAAAAAAGCCTCTTTCTAAAGGTGTTTTTTCCCCTAATGGTAACACAATACACACATCAAATGAATAGTTTATATCTGCTCTCCAGTAATACCATACACATACAGAAAAGAATTTGATCTCTGGGATCATATAATCATATGCCAAAAACAGAAAAAAGAGTACTTAAATGACATTTAAAGCATTGGAAATAAAGCCAAAAATATTGGAACTTCAGGAAATTCTACTTATTTTATAACTTACTTGAGTTTAGATTCTTTGTTTAAACCCTCACACTACAGGAGAGAAAGGAAGTCTAAATGAGGGTAGGTACTATCCCCCAGATCATGAAGAGCTAATCAACAGTAGATCTGGGATTTGGATTACAGTGTGTCTTAGACCAGGGCCTTTGTCACCAAACCACACTTTTTCATTTTCCCTCTTTGTGAGTTCCTCTATTAAAGGAGTCCCTGCTCTATCATGCACATTAACACAAGAGTCATTGTTCTGAACATGCAAGAGAAATGAAATATGAAACTCCTATTTGAATTTGACTGAGTCATCACCACCTCTGATCACTGAGTTGGAACAGGAAGAAAAAAGGGGCTTACGGAGTTGTACCTGAGGGTGAATCTGTTCATGAGGGGAGATCAGCCTTCAGTTATTCAGAGCTGATTTGACTTCAACCGCTAGTAGGTGGCAACTTGCCCAGTTGTGAATACGATGTACCTGGCTCTTTACCCTGCTTCTGGGACTATGGACTTGAAATGAGAAGTGAGACTCAGACTTACATAATTTTAGATTTTGGAAATACTATTGGACATAAATGAAGAAAATGTTTTTTAAAAAACTAACAAAATAAAGATATACAAACTGGTCTTGCCTTCAGAAAACCAAACTTAGTAGGAAATACTTCCTATATGCGATTATGTTTTGTTTGTTACATTTTGCAAACATTTAGTCAAATGTAGAGGTGTCCCCAGATGAAAATCTCCAGCTTCTAGCCCTCCTCTGACTTACAGACTCATACGGTCTCCACAGTGACTTCTATCCCACAGAAATCTCTAAAATTCTATCATGGATTTTTATCTCTCCCATCCAAATCTGCCCTTAAATTGTGTTCAAGCTACCTGGGTGCTTAGGTCAGAAACATGACAGTCATCCCATTCCTTCACATTCTGCAGGACATTTATCAGCAAACCCTATTGTTACCAAATCCAACATGTGAGTGGGATCCATACACTGGTCTCCAACTCTGCCACCACAGCATAGTCAAAACCACAATCAATCCTCTTCTGCATCACTGCACCAGCCCCCCTGCCCAATCTCCTGGCTTCTAAATTCACACCCTCACCAAGTGAATAGTTGCTGAATTGATATTAGAAAAAACATTAACCAGATCATGTCATTTCCTTGCTTAAAAAGCTTCACCAACACCCAGATGAACTACAAGAAAAAAATAAAATAAAAACAACACAAGCCCTTTTTCATGGTCGAAGGTGAAGTCCTGCACAACTAAGCTCTGCCTACTTCACCTATCTTCCCCTGCCTCCACTCACCACTGTAGTCACGGCCATCCAGCTACAGGGCCAACTCAGAAGCTGGTCAGGTGCACTGAAGTCTTTCCCACTTTAGGATTTCTGCAGGTGCTGTCCCTTTTGCTTGAATTTTCTTCTTTCTGCATATCTTTGATTGTTCCTTTGACTATTTCTGGATCCAGCATAAATATCATCTCGAAAAGTCCTTCCAGAGTCACCCAATTTGAAGACAAACATCCCCTCTCCACACTCTTATTCTCCACCCGCCAGCCTGGCCTTTGCTTTCCTCATAGCACAGCAACAGGTAATTAGATGTTGATTGGCTTGTTTCCTTGCTTATTTCTTGTTTTTCCTACAAGATTGTGAGCTCTATGAGGGCTGGGCTTTGTTTTATCCACTAATTTATACCCAGCACCTGGACCATTGTAAGTACTAAGTATATATTTGCTGAATGAATGTATGATACAATGAAATGATAAATGCTGCTGCTTGCAGAATCATGGCATGCATCTTCAAAGGTCAGCCTGGCTGATTGTTGGAAGCAATCACGCAGAGGATATGACCTCTGTTTGACCCTCAAGCTAAAGCCTGGTAGTCAGAGGTTCCTCACACCCTGCCCTACCCTTGGGAGTATACTTTCTGCCTACCAATCCCACAGCCAAAGTCATTTTCTTTTTTTTTTTTAATATTTTATTTTTAAGTAATCTCTGCATACAACATGGAGCTCAAACCCACAACACCAAGCCAGGTGTCCCACCAAAGTCATTTTTAAGGACACGACCCTGAGAAAGCAATGTTTTAGAGATCATCTGGATGGCACACACAATTGAACCCAATTAAGTCATGTATATAAACTTTTCAATTCTGGCAGGCAGGTGCAGAGAACTTCTTACCTTGTAGCACCCAAGACAAGCCTCATATGTAAGTTCCCTTGCTTATTAAAACTGCCACCTACCAATCTGGAGGGGACTGCCCCTTTCTTTGGCCTCTCCTTGCCCTCCATGTACAGGGGCTAGATTGCAAACCAACATTGATAATCCACTGAATTCAGAAACCAGCATGACTTAGAAAGCAAAAACCAAAACCACAATCTGGCAGTTTTTGCAGCAAAAGGATGACTTTTCTCTCTCCTTTGAAATATGCTAACCATAGAATGTTCCACTGATGTCTTCAGTTTCACAATTCTTCTTAGATCTTGGCTTTTATTTTTAACCTTGTTCCCATTTTAAAATCAGTGTTTGTTTCGGTCAGCATCAATGGGTATGCCATGTTGATTTCAGAGGAGTGAAATGAAAATTTAAGACTTTTATTTCCAGAAAGCCAATTATTTTGAATGTGTTGAGAAACTGAAGGCTCAAACATTTCTAATCTTTCTCAATCAGCATTTCCCAAAACATTTTTCTAAGAAAAAAACAGTTGTTCCAAGAAGTAATGTTGTACAAAAAGACATGCATACATACCTATATACATATATAAATACATACATATATGTATACATATGCACAAGGTGTTAATGTAGTCAATTATATATAGGAAATATTGAATTAAACAAGGTTAAATAGGCCTCATTATTGTTGATATCAGAGCCTTTTCTAATATGTGGATATGATTATGAATTTCTAAAGTAGGATAAAGTACTTTGAATTTCCAATTTTATTTGGCTATGAAGTCTTTATCATCTGTTATCATTTTGTAGAACTTTGTTCTACATGATAGAGTATAGAAAATAATTTTCTAAAAAATTATCAAATTCTAATTCAAGAATTTTTAAATTGTAGAATCATCTCACTAAGTCTCTTGACCAGATGTCACAAACTCAAATGCCCACCACATCTCCCAGATAAAATAAATGGTTCTAAGGGGGCACCTGAGTGGCTCAGTTGGTTAAGTGTCTGACTTAGGCTCAGGTCATGATCACACAGTTTGTGAGTTCAAGCCCCGTGTCAGGCTCTGTGCTGACAGCTCAGAGCCTGTAGCCTGCTTCAGATTCTGTGTCTCATTCTCTCTCTGCTGTGCTGAGTCTGTCTCTAAAAAATAAACAAATGTAAAAAAAAAATTTTTTCTAAATAGATGGTTCTGTTGGGCTAGATGGGGACTATGCCACTCTGGAAAGCATATATACAACATAAAGGAGAAAGCAATGATTCAGCCTCAGCTGTAATGTAGAACCAATGTTCCAGATTATTTTACTTTCCAAAAGAAGCCAGAAACTTGGAATTTGTATTAAAGCTCTCCATTTTTAGATATTTGCAACTAATTTGCAGTTTCAGACACTGCACAGACCAAATAAAAATACCTGTAGGCCAGATTCATTACATAATTCATTCATTCAAAGTTTGCGATTTGATTTAAACTGCTTAGTATAGATATTTTTCTGTTCTGTTTTTCAAAATTATGTATTTAGGTTCTTTTCTTAATATTGTTACATTTGTGACTATCTTTGATTTACTTTTCCTTATGGTCCTCCGTGAATCTTCTATTTTGGCCAGTCTTTTAACTAGAAGGCACAAATTAACATCAGAATAGTCAAAATTTTCTTTGCATACATATAACAAGAAAGGGGCAGATAATGGGACTAGTGTAGATAATGCCCTCCAAGATAAGTTTTATTTCCTTGAAGTGATTCATTTACTGCCATACATTGTATAATGTCCTATTCTACTGAAATAGAAATTTCTAAAATAACTCACTAAAGACCATGTCACTTGGAAATATTAGAATTTTTCAAAGGGAAATTTGTGTAGGTCCTGGAAATAGTGATTTTAATATCATTAGGACCTAGGCATTTATTGTCTATAAAACAGGGGGGAAAAAAGGAGAATAGCAAGAGCATGAGTGTTGGAGTCAAGCCCTGTGTTCCAATCCCAACCCCTCTCTTACTGGCTGGCTGACCTTCACTAAGGCATTCTCTCAAAGTCTTCACGTCTCAGTGTCCTAAGTTAAAATGGAGAAGATAATAGTACCTCCTTCAACAAGTTGCTCATGATTCCATTTTTATCACATGCTCAGAATAATACTATTATAGCCATTGAAAAGAGATTTATGGGTATCATGTTGTAAGGCTGGGATGTGTGCCTACTAAAGGGCAACAGGAAGAGATTTCTTTGTGATGATGGAACATTTCTGTGTCTTGCATGTGATGATGGTTACATGAATAGATGCATGTGGAAAAATTTCATAGATGATATACACCAAAAGAGAAATAAATGTAAAACTGATAGACTCTTAATATAGTCTGAATTCAAGTTAATGTCTTGCTAAAGTCAGTTTCCCAGTTTCGACAATGGTCTATGTTATATATTGAGAAAGTTGAGTGGTGAGTACACAGAAACTCTCTATACTATTTTAAAACTTCTAATGAGTCTAAACTATTTCAAAATAAAAAGTCTAAAGGAAAAACAGAAAGAAAAAAAAAGCTTGCTGAGAGGATTATATATGATAATGGAGCAAAGAACTTAGCATAATATCTGGCACATTATAAATGTTGTCTAAACAGTAGGTATCATTGTTTTATTATTACTAAGTGTAGGAATTAAAGCTTAAAATTATGAAAATGAATGTGTATCACTGATAAATGAGATGAAGTTTATCAGGTATCAGAGGAGGCGACTCAAATTGAATTTTGAATATGAAGAGCAAGAGAAGGGCAAAAGATAAAGAGATAATGTCATTAAGAACTCATCAGCTTCAAACTCATTCTCATTGCCCACCTACCATCACATCAGTCACTTGACATTATACCCAGAAATCATTAACATATTACAGAAATATTTGTTTTGCTTTAAAGGGTTGCATAATTTACTATAAATGCCACCCTAAACTTTTCCATCTCTATGCACTTTGATACTAATGATGCTTTGAATACTTATAGCTTACTAATAGCTATAATACATTATAAATAGTTTATTACCTAATTAAATATTTTAATTCATAGCAGTGCTTGGGCAGTAGGCAAAATAAATTGTGATAAATCTTCATAGACAAGTTAAACTGAATTTCTGATGAAATTCAGAAATGTTCTCTCCTCTTAAAGTAAATTCAGAAAATAGACTTATTAGAAGATATATGTAGATGAATCTTTCCAGATTCAGAGCTGTTTTTAAAATACTAAGTTTGATGTTCTACCTTTAGTGAATAATTATGAAAAACATGTTCTAATCACGAACCAATTGACACATGTCTAAAATAATCTACAACCATACAAATATTCTGATAAGGGAATAAAAAAACATATGATTTGGGGTGAGAAAACATGGGTTCTGTCATTGATATATTTATTTGCTGGATTTTATTGAGCTGATAATATGTACCAATCATTCTTCTTGGTACTAGGCATACAGCAGAAAGTAAAGCAAAGTCTTTACCCTTACAGGGCTTACATTCTACTAAGGAAGACAGATAAACAAATGGACACAGAGTAGGGCATTCCTTGTTATAAAGAAAAATGATGTAGATCCATGATAAAAATGTGAGGGGTTTTAGAGAGAGATGGGACCACATTACAAAGTGGTCAGGGAAGGCCTCTTTAAGGAGAAAGCATTTGAACAGATGAGTGAAAATGAGGAAGTAAGCCACTTGAAGATTTAACACAAGAATATTCTCAGAAGAGAGAGCAGCAAACACAAATGTCCTAAAGAGCCACAGGCTTGGCAGGTCTCAGGAACAGGAGGAAGCCATTGTGAATAGACTGGATTAGCCATGCAGGCTAATGATGAAGTAGGCAGGATAGCAAGAAATAGGTACATGGTAAGGGACATAGGTATTACTGAGTATTCTGAGAAGCTTCTAAAAAGTTTGTGTAAGTGTACATGTCATCATCTGACTTAGGTGTTTAAGAGTTCCATGTAACTGCTAGATAGGGAACTAATAATCAGTGGGGCAGGATAAACATGGAGGCCTAGCCTAGTAATTGTCTTCCAAGGGAGAGGTGATGGTACCCCTTTCCAGCATGGTAAACAAGTTCCTTAGCCTATCTGGCCCCAGTTTCCTCATCTACAGACTGACCTGTAAGTGAGCTGTTCTTACAAATAACTTAAATACTATATTGAAAGTTAGACAAACTTGGAGGGCTGACCACAGAGTCTGTATCTGAAATCAACATTGGGTTCCAGTTCTACCCTAGGCAAAACTGAAGAGATATCTTTCATAGAATTTAGTTCATAAATATTGTATACATTTTAGAAAAGACCCAAAAAGTATAAAGAACATGAAAAATTTACAGCAATTCCAGTATGTCAAAAGGATGACCCCTCATAGATGCTATGTTTTTACCATGCAAATATCCTTTTGGAAACCTGCTTTCTTACACAGGAGAAATATCCTTCTTTATAGCCTTCTTTAATATCCTTCAAATCATTAAATATCCTTCAAAGACAGAAACTTTTGATTTATTCATAAAACTCCCTGCCATTGCACATTTTGCCTATTTCCAGGCTTACATAATTATAAATAATGCTGTGACAAACATGCTAGTATGTAAATCTTTACATGAATAGCTGGTTGTTTCCCTAGTGTAAAATACAAAAAAAAAAAAAAAAAAGTCTCTGAAAAGTAAAATATCTGGAGGCACCTGAGTGGCTCAGTTGGTTAAGCGTCCAACTCTTGATTTCAGCTCAGGTCATGATCTCATGGTTCATGGGACTGAGCCCCACTTTGGGCTCTGCACAGCCAGCACAGAGCCTGCCTGGGATTTTCTCTCTCCACCCAATCCCCACTTGCATTCTCTCTCTCTCTCTCTCTCTCTCTCTCTCTCTCTCTCTCTCTCTCTCTCTCTCAAAATAAATAAGATAAAATAAAAAATAAAGTAAAATTTCTGAACCAATACAAAATTGTATATAAAAATTTAATACATTTAACATACATTGTCATATCTCCCTCCACAAACTTAACAGTCAACAGTGTTCAGCAAAATATTTTGGAGCCTTCTAGGGCTTTTTTGAGACCTCTCCAGCCCTATCACTACTTTCATAAGGTTTCTTGTGTCCATTGCAGTTTCTATTTGTCTGTTCCTCTTAGGAGTGTCCTTGTTTCAGCCTTCTCTTCTTCATCATCCAGATCTAAACCCACAGAGTGGCTCTACATACTCAAAGGTATGTTGTAGCATATACTGTTGATTATCTACATAACTGCCTTTCTCACCCTTCTCCCTGGCCAACAGTGATACGCTTCTGTTTAGGTATCAGATGGCCAACAATGTACTTGAGGAAAGTAGGCTTCTCTTCTAAGCCTGGGGGAGAGGAATGAATATTTATTTTTCTAATCCATTGCTAGGGAATTAAAATCATTATTTTTTTCTAATTCCCCTGTCTTTGCCACTAAACAGGCATGTGAACCATGCCTAGTGAATAAAACATTAGAGGAAATATGCTAGGGGCCTCTGGAATAGCAATCTACCCTTCACAGATAAAAGAAAAGAGGTAGTTCTCTTGGCTGTTATAGCCACTGCCCTGCCTCCTGCTTTTGAGCAGAAATGTGATACATGGACATTTAGCAGCCATTGTATAGCCATTGTGTAGCTATTAGTAAGTTTTAGATGCTAAGCAAACAGGTCAAGAAAGGTAAAGCAAAAGAAAGTGCCTGGCTTCAACTTATGGAAAGAGCCCAAATGTCCAGTGACTGATGAATGGATAAAGAAGATAGATAGATAGATATAGATTAGGTATAGATATAGATATAGATATAAATATAGATATAGATGACATAGATATATATATAGACATAGACATAGATATAGATATATATTTCAAAAAGAATGAAATGTTGCCATTTGCAACAACATGGATGAAGCTAGAATGTATTATGCTAAGTGAAATAAGTCAGAGAAAGACAAATACCAAATGATTTCACTCATGTGGAATTTAAGAAATAAAACAAATGAACATAGGGGAAGGGAAGGAAATATAAAATAAGATAAAAACAGAGAGGGAGGCACACCATAAGAGACTCTTAAAAACGGAGAACAAACTGAGGGTTACTACAGGGGAGGTGTGTAGGGAGATGAGCTAAGTGGGTGATGGGCATTAAGGGCGCTCATGAAGAGCACTGGATGTCTTATGTAAGTGATGAATCACTACTGTAACCATTACTACACTGTATGTTAAATAACTTGAATTTAAATAAAATTTTGGAAGAAAAAAAAAGAAAGTGCTTGGATTCTTGACATTACTCAGACACTGAACAAATCTTGAAGGGCATCTGTGTTTACTAATTGGCATTTATTGAAATTAGGCTCCTACCCTCCCACAGAAATGAGACAAGGGCCCTATCTTTTTTGATGACTGCATTTCCAAGGGGTGGCTCCCAGGTCCTTATGAAAGACACTTTTGGGTTGTAAAACCAGGAGAAGTCTGAGAGAAGATTTATATCTCAATGGAGCAAAGAAAGAATTTATAGTTGCAAATTTTCTAAATACTCTAACAAAAGGGATCTTAGGGGCCCATAGTCAGGAAAAAACCTGTTTGATATTTCATCAAGCTGAGGGGAACACTGAAGGCATCTTGATGGATGAACATGATGTTTCTCCTTCTGAGGTCTCCTAATCACTTCTCATTTTGAAAACCTATGCTAAGGAATTAAGTGAGCCTCTCATGATCTTGCAGCAAATTCCCTTTTGCCCACATTGGCCAGAATCAGTTTTTGTTGTTTGCAACCAAAGTCCCTCTAATGAATCAAGAATTTCATCCCTTACATTTATTTCTTTGTTTTAAACATTGGGATATGAAAATTACATTTTCCATTGAGAGTAGAGTAGACCAGATATATGGTAAGAAGACAACCAGAGATCTGGATTCTAGTTTTAGTCTGGTCCCCATATGTCTGAGGTCTGAGGCTCGTTTTTCTCAATCTGACAAATGAGATGATTTGAGCAGATGGTCTCTGAGCTCCCTTTGAAATCTGATATTCCAAAACTAATAATTTTGACAAGTGCATTTTTAATGGGAAATAAAAAGATCCCTTCTTTAACCCAAATTTTCATTAGCTAGAAAGAATAAAGATAACTATGCCAAAGGTGTCCACAGTTAAGCAGAAGCAAAATCACTGGCAGAATTTTAAACAGCAAGTTTTGATTAGAGGAGTTCAAAGCATGGAAGATTTGCTATTCAAAGAAGATTTTTAGCATAGACCAGCACAAATTGCCAATATAAAATGGTCGGTAGGTACAAAGTAAAAGAGAAGAAATATACTGAGTAGACCAAGAGTTACCCTGGACACAGGGAATAATTCAGAACAGTAACTTCCGAAAGGAGCAACACGACAAACTGAGTGCTATAGAATAAGTTCATTTTTCAGCAGTCTAAGAGCAGCAATCCAGAGCAACGAAATAAAACCAGCAAGTCTCCCCACATGGGGCAGCTAAAGCTGTAGTCACTACAAAAGGAGGATAAATGGAATGTGTCACAGGGGATTAGGTGTTTAAGGGAGTAGAAAGTTCTTATAACAGCCGCTACTCTCAATGGATCTCAAGAATGTTTTTAAACTAGTAGATAAGATATTGAAATCCTTGCATTTGCAATCCTTTGAGGAAAGAAGCAGAGTAAGAGACAGGAGCTGAAATTGTTGCTAGAAAACGTTGAACTTAATTTTAAATACAACTTTTTTTTTATCTGAAACGTAATCCACACTTATCTTGGAAAAATTGCAAAACAAAGATACACAAAAGAAAATTAAGAAAACACATATTTCCATTATTTATCTAGACACAACTCTGCTTCTTGATTTTCCCTGGAATAATAACTCAGATATTCCAATAGAGGAATTTATCCTTACATCACTAGCCACATACCTGGAGACAGTATGTTCAAAATGGAGGGCTGGGGAAAGGTGAGCTGTTACCTTTTCGGTCTCTCCACTTCTAACCATAAATAAAATTATGCAGATATTACTTTACAGAGCTTACGAATGTCAATGGCTTAAACATAGCTTGCCCAAGCTACTAGGTTAGGCTACAGGGAAACTACAAAGCTCTATTAGTAAACTAGTACTAGTTTAGTAAAACTAGCTTTCCTATCAGCCTGGCATCACTTCTTGGACAAAAGCTGTAGCAAGGTTTCCCATACACTAAGGTTCCCCTAAAAAAAGGAATTATCAAGACACAGTTCTCTGTGTTAATCCTTTCGGTTCTACTCTATGCCAGGACTATTCAGTCATAGTCCATGGGGAGTTATGGATATTTAAGTACATTGTCTATTGTCAGCACCTTCTACCTCTAAGTCCTATCCACTCAGGTAAGTAAAAATGTTGTAGCACATAGCTCCACCTATCCTCTGGTTATCTGCATAGTGCTTGAAGAACATTTGAAAACCTCTCTGTGGCAGTCTTAGGCTCCTGGATGCAGGATAGGTCAAATTTCCATTCTGGTAAATAGGGCAAGAGAATACACTGAATGGCACGAAAGGCTCCATCAAAGGGACTAATGGGGATTTCCATGGGGTGTTACGGTATTAGTCAAAAAAGCATTAGGCCTTTCATTTAAAGGCAGCTGCTATTCCTTGAGATAGTGGCAGAGCCAAACACACATATTTTAAAAGCACTACCAACCAATCCAATACTTAAACATGTAAATTCTTCCTAGGGGGTGGATGGTTCAAGCTGCACAGCTAACACCAACTCATTTTTTGCATTTCTTCAAACAAAGAGAACAAAAGAAACAAAATTTGTTACCCTTGATTATTCAAACCCTGACTAGATACATATATATAGTATCTATAATATACATATACATATATATAGTGTCTATATATAGTATCTAAAATCACTTCAAAAGAACATTTGACAATGATCAGGTCTTGACCTCCCAAACTAAGCACCTAAGGAAGCACTACAAAGTGTGTTTATTGGCTGTTAAGGAGTATTCTATCCTTTAAAGGGATGACAAGATATTAGAACTTATTTACTCTTACTGGATGTCCAAGGGATCTGTGCTGGAACTCAATGTTGGAAAACATGGCATTCAGAAAGACTGTCTGAGGTGGCTTTTCTTCAGATTCTTAGGAAAGGATTCTGTCTCTTAGTTCTCAATCCATCTTAAAAAGTTAGGAAAGAACCCTGAGGTATAGTATGGAAATAATAACTTTGAGGACTTTTCCAGAAATTTCCAGAAACCAAAATATCTTTCTCAAAATTTTAATGGAGGAGAAAGTTCTCCCCAAATCCCTTGAGTTAACCTCCATATGCCAGTCTTCTGTGATTTTGTATAGATGGTTAAAGTCTGAAAGAGATTTAAAAAAAAAAAAGTCAATGTGAACAACTAATGCCTGTTAACTGGTGATTAAGTTGTGTTACCAATACTATCGTGACATTTTACCTCTGTGATGTGATATAGGATATAATTAGATTCATCCAAATAGACCTACATTTCTCAGCTGAAAATATAATCTGACAGAACCCTTATAAGAAAAATATTGGATTATTTTTCATAATGTTATCTCTATTTTAAAGAAAGGAAAGGACTACCATGAAGTAGATAAATTATGCTAAGAATTGAGTGTAATCTCCTTGCTATAGACTGAATAAACTGGACACACCTGTCTCTTGAGGTTCCTATCCTACAACCATGCATTCAAAACTTCAACTCTTCTGACTTTACACTCACTTTCCTCTACGTGAAATGTGCTTCCTTCACCCAGATTTCACAGGGTTACTCCTTCTTACAGAGTTACTTTCTTATTTCAGCTCAGATGTTAAACTTTTCAGAATGATGTTTTTAACTGAACAATCTAAACTAACCCCCTACCCTAGGTAACTCTCTCTGTTTTTCACATTTCTTATTCCTATCTGAAAATCTAGCTTATTTGTTTATTGTCTTTTTATCCCTAGAAGAATATACATTCTATGGAGACAGGAAACTTATATATCATGTTTATTGTTAGATTCTTATTTTCTATAAGAATGACTAGAGTATTTGTTAAGAAATGAGTGAATTAAGAGTACAGTGGTTTTCCAAGGAAGAAAAATTAAAGATTTTATTTCTTCAGTACTGGTTATATGCCTAATACAGTACTTGACATATCATGAACACTTTGTTAGAATAGGATACAAAATACAATTTAACCAAATGCTGATCAATATACAGGTGACACGTGAACAACACTGGAGTTAGAGCTGCCAATGCCCCCCTCTCCTCTATAGTTGAAAATCTGCATGTAAGTTTTGACACCCCAAAACTTAACTAATAGCCTATTGTTGACTGGAAGCTTTACCAGTAACATAAACAATCAATTAACACATAGTTTGCATGCTATCTGTATTACATACTGTATTCTTATAATAAAGTAAGCTAAAAAAAGAAAATATTAAGAAAATCATGAGGAGGAGAAAATACATTTATTGTACTGTGCTGTATTTATATTTAAAAAATCCACATGTAAGTGGATCCCTGTTGTTTAAGGGTCAAATGTAATTAGAAAATGGTTAAAATAACCCCAGTGTCTTACTGTGTTATTGCTTGCTATCCCCATGGGTGAATAAAATTAAAGGCATGTGTAGTACATTTTTACACTTTTCAGTGGGGGCTGTATACCGTCGTTGACAACTGGCTCCCAGCACTTTATTAGTGTTACACTGAGACATGCTTTAGCAGTTCTGTACTCATCTGTCTCTAATCAAATGCAACCAAGTCTATACCTTATCTGCCTCATGCCTCACTCAAAGTTTCCATGTCTTGTTGGAATCCATCAGAGAAGATGTTCTATACTTCAGCATGGTTGTCAACTTCTCTTTATCATTAAGCTATTAATCTTATCTGGGGATGTGACCCTTGGTCATTTCTGCAATAGCTATGACCCTCTTTCCATATTAGCTCTAATAATAAATTTGGAGGTCCCATCAAGCCTAGGAATGAGCCATGCAAATAAATATTATTCCAGAGTTAATGGTTATCTTTTCAAACAATAATCTTGTCCTCCAACCTGCTAGGGAGCTCTCCTGAAAGATAATTAAAACATTGATAAAGGATTGAAACCTAATATGTCTCCTCCCCAAACTCTGCCCACTCTCACTACCCTTGAATTAAAGCAAGTCCATCCAAGCAAAAAGTAAAGTGAATTTTAAAAGATTCCAACACCTTCTCATCTGAGGTCCCACCAGGTTACTGCTAGCTTGTTTGGAATCTGGCTGCTTCATTATTGCTTTCAGCAGAATTAATATCAACTGCCTATTAGTTGTCAATGTCAATGTCTTTAAAATCCCTTGACCGGATCTCTAATGAAAAGACATTAGATGATAAGGCAAGTGATTTCTCTACTTTCTTTTTGGTGTCTGACATCATTAATGTGATTAATGAGGTGACCAGGGAACCCAAATCACTCGTCACCATTAGATTGCTAGTACAATAGCCAAAGCTCAAAGGTGGGGAAGGAATGGGAACAAAAGTATTCTCTTATCTCTGTTGTGTACTCTATCAAGGAGACAAATGACCTACCTACAGGTGTGTACCTGTTTGGAACAGTAAATATTTGATAATAGTAAAGGCTGAGAAAACCACAAATACATGTTTATTTGCTTTCGAATTATTTGTAATAACTAACAAAGACTTTTTACTGGTAAAGCTTAAAAATACATTCTAGATGATCAAATAATGATTATAGAATATAAAACAAATAGCCATGTCAGTGCCTTTTAAAAGGAGTAAAAGGAAGGTACACTCACCAACACAAGTGATTGGCTCATGTTAGTAAAAAATCCAACAGTAGTTCTTGCTTCAGGCACAGCCAGATGTATCTTCCCCCTCCTGTCCCTTTTGTTCTTTCTTTCTCTCCCATTGTGCATCTGTCCCTCCTTTTCTCTGCTCTCATCTACTTTGTTGTTTTCAAAATCCTAGGGAAAGATAGATGAAGAGCCAGTGAGGATTGAAAGAGAGAACTTCTTTTCTCTCATTGTAGTAACTTCCCAAAGTTGATACAATGCAGCTTGGGTCACTTGCTTAGTCTTAGAGGATGAGAATATAATATATATTGATGTGTTCACATGAGTCCCGTCCTGGAGAAGGGGGAAGTAGTTCACTCCAATGTGAAACATACTCCTAAGAGCAGGAAACTGCAATACCTTTTTACCAAAAAGAAAAATCAAACCTGAGCATCCAAATAATGAAATATATACCAAGTAGTGTTTTTTAAAAAGAAATGGGGTTTGTGTTTAGTCATGCAAACCTTTTTCTGCAAAGTTATGAACTGATGGGCATTCTCATGCATGGCTGGTAGGAGT
The DNA here is from genome assembly GCF_028018385.1 of Neofelis nebulosa. Lineage (NCBI taxonomy): Eukaryota > Metazoa > Chordata > Mammalia > Carnivora > Felidae > Neofelis > Neofelis nebulosa. The sequence goes on from NC_080782.1 coordinate 54,436,306, forward strand.
ATAAACTTTAAAATTTTCCTGGAGGGCAATTTGGAAACATTTTAAATATGAACGTATACCTTGATCAGGCAACTACCATTCTAGGAATTTGTATCAAAGAAATAATAGTAAATCTTCACAAAAGTGTAACAAAAGTGATGTTTATCTCAAAGTATGTAGGACATCAAAGAATTGGCAGCAATCCAAATGTCCAAAAGGTAGGGGAGGAAATTAAAAACAGCATGGAAAGTAATATTTTTACATTTATCTACTTACTTGTCTGTTATTTATTTAGTTAGTTATATAATCTGAACAGATATACACCCAGAGGCTCAAAGTGTTTGTCTCTGGGTGGTTGAAATGTGGGTGATTCTTCCTGCATTCCTTCTTGCTAATCTCTATTTACTAATTTGTCCCCAGTGAGTATAAACTTGCATTAATTGTGTAATGTTTGTATTCTGAGATAGGACAGCTTGAACACAGACTCCTTAATTTGCTCCAAATATCCTTTCTAAGTAATACTGTATTTGGACGGGAGGCATGGAATGCAGGACATAGAACACCTCTAACGTGTCTTTAGGGACCAAGAATCAATTAGAAACCATTCTCTTTTGTGTCTGTCCTAAGCTAAGGGGCTAGATCCAGGGGCTAGGTCTTACCTATGTTTGGGGTCTCTGGTGATGATTCAGGTTTCTTGGTAGTGAGGGAAATTAGCAAGCAGGTGCCCGTGCTCCTCTTCCAGAAAGACTATGCCTGCTTACTTGTTGCACGTGGGCCTAGTGATGTGGAAAGCCTAGAAGGAATTACATAGGAGAGAAAAATGCCCCCAGTCCCTGAAAAGGGGGGAGGGCTGCCACTATAGCCCAACTTCACATGATATTTTAAAATTAATTCCAGATACAATAATCATTTAAATGCAAAATATAAAATAGTTAAAACATTACAAGAAACTTTAGAAGAATATTTGTATAACCTTGCATTATACAAGAGTCTCTTAAATAAGATAGAAGACCTAAAGGCACTACCTATGTGATATTTCATTACATAAAAATTACAGATTTTTCATGCCAGTCATATTATAAACAGAGTTAAAAGTGAAGGGAGAGACTGAGAGAAATATTTTCAACGCTTGCCATATTAAGGGTTAATATTCCTTATATTAAAAAAAATCTCTAGAAATAATTAGGAAAAAGAAAAGTAACTAAAGGGACAATGGACAAAGAGGGAATCCTAGTGGTTACTAAACATACAAGAATTCTCTTAACCTCTTGGGGCTTAGGGGAATGTAAGTTAAAACAACAATGAGATGCCATTTTTTCACTCATCTCATAAAGAAATAATAATACAGTAACAATACAGTGCTGATGAGGAAACAGGGATATATAATCTTTATGTAGCAATTAGTAATATGTAATAACTGCTTTTGGGAATTAATCAGGCAAAAGCTGTTAAAATTGTAAACACCACCTTTGACCCACTAATTTCAATTTGGGAATCTATACTATAGACATAAAAATTTTTGTGTTATATGAACAAAATGTCCATTGCAGCAATATTTTATTATGGCAAAATAAGAAAAAATAAAGGGCCACCAACAGGGGAAATGGTTGGATAAATCACAACACTTCTACTCTATGCAGGAATCCACTTCTATCCAGAAGAATAGGCTAAACCAGTGGCTCGTAAAGTCTGGCCCTTGGCCCAGTAGTCTCAGCATCACCTAGGAACTTGTTAGAAATGCATATTTGACCCCACTCCAGACCTATGGGAATGTCTGAGGATGGGGCCTGGTAATGTGTCCTAACAAGTCATCCAGTTCTGATGTGTGATTCTGATATGTGGTTACATCTATATCGACTGTCTTGAGAGATCTATTCATATTGTTACATGAAAAATTAAATTTCAGAGTAGTATATTTAATGTGATGCATTTTTATAGAAACAAACATTAATAAAACACACATTTTTGACGTGTACTCATACTTCCATACAAGAAAGCAGAACTTGTAGAATGATACACCTGCTGCCATTAACATTGATTAACGAGGGAAAAGAGTAGGGGGAAAAAATAACCTCTGTCTCCATTCATCTCTTTCATTTTTCACTGGTAACAGTGAGCATATATAACTTTCCTAATTTCAAAAAAAAACATTTAAATAATAAATTAAAGAAAAAACAATCAATGAACCTAGATTTTTACCTGACCTATATCAAACAGACCCATGCTAATCGGACATCAATTTTGGTAAAAAGATTTTCCTTTCACCAAGCCTTAATTGGCCTTCAGACTTAGTTCGTGATGGTCTTGACATAACCTTTCATTAAGCAAACTCTTTAAATAGGTAGATGGGTCAGAGCAAAGATTCTTGGATTTTGCTTGAAGGGGCTAAAAAGCACAATTCCTCTGGATTATTTTCTCCAAACTATCTTCATTAAAGTTAAAGTTAAAACCTATCCATTGGACCCTCTGAAAAGATTATAGTCACTGAAAGCAAATTATGTAGATGCCAACATACATAGTAAAACTTCAAACAATTAATTAAATGTGAATTTTGTCCACTGGTACTTTATCCCAATCCTTTCCAATGTGCTTTAAATTATAAATTGTAAATGTGTAAAAACATTGTTTCCTATTTAAAACCTTAAAATCATTCATTGAAGTAACATTTTTAAGGTCAAATAAATCAGATGTTGAATTATTGTTTTTTTGGCTAAGATTTCCTTTCAAGGACAAAATATTCCAATAATATCACCTGAAACTGATCCTATCTATATCCAAAGTTTGTTAGAAAATACATTTACTTGAAAAGTTCTAGCAAGTCAATAGGTACACGACTGTGTGATTCAAAAGTTATATCCTAGGAAGTCACAGAAGCTATTAACAAAATAATAATGACTTCTCTGTAAATTTAACTTGTGATGTTGACTTCTTCCTTTTAATTACTTAGCTCTTGAATATAGTCAATAGTCTGATGAGCTCTGATTATGGAGAACTCAGCTAAAAATATTTTGAATTAATAATCAAATGCAATGTGACATTTAGGTTTCAAAAACTCTAGTCACCCCCGCTATCAACCCATTCTTTTTCCATGGCACAACTTCAGGGTTATAACTGAAGTGAATCTCTAGTGATTAATGCCCAGGTGATTTGAATTTTGCATACTGAAAGAAAATTAAGAGGAACATTTACTTGCCCTTAAAAAAAATCTATAATCCACAAAACAGAACCTAGATTTAAATGTCCTCAGGCCTGAAAAAATACTTCCATAGCCTTTTATGTCATGGTGGTCTAAATGATTTCCATGACAATGTCATAAAAAGAAGCTTTTTGTCACTAACTTAGAAGAGATTAGACTTAAATAATTTAATTAAGTTAACAAAGTCCACTGTAATACTTTAGAAATGAATCTCTTTTAATTTTCCAATTTTATTGGTTTCATTACTGTTGTAAAGAATTTCTAACCCACGATTATATCTGTGCCTTTCCATACAGCCACTCAAGAGTCCTGAGGAAAAAAACCAACTAATTTTATTATATGCTTTGGTTCTCAGCAGACACCAACAAATAGAGAAAATCCTTTCTGCCTTAGCTCTAAAATGTTTGCTCTGCATTAACACATCTCACTAGTGTAAGTAAGTATATTTTTCTTCCTTCAAGCAAATATTTTTTTTTTTCCAACGTTTTTTTTTTTTTTTTTTTTTATTTTTATTTTTGGGACAGAGAGAGACAGAGCATGAACGGGGGAGGGGCAGAGAGAGAGGGAGACACAGAATCGGAAACAGGCTCCAGGCTCCGAGCCATCGGCCCAGAGCCTGACGCGGGGCTCGAACTCGCGGACCGCGAGATCGTGACCTGGCTGAAGTCGGACGCTTAACCGACTGCGCCACCCAGGCGCCCCCCTTCAAGCAAATATTTGAGAACCTACTATGTGCCAGTTCTTGCCAAGCATTTCAAGTGCATAAGGAAAATCAAGACAAGTATTTGACATAAATAGCTTAAATTACAGTGAAAATATTTCTCTAAAATAGTTTCTTAAATATTTTTTTTAACTCAGTAATTACTTAATCAGATGTTTGACTTAACACCCATGCTATTTCCTACCCTATTAGTAACTCATTAATTCCTTTTACTATTTGCTCTAAGTGTTTCACTGCACTCCACAGTGTTCCTTGGGATCCTTCCCTTCATTGAGGCTAGTTGGTCACTGACAGCTGACCAAGGAATAGATCCTATATACCTTCCAAAATTATTTTACTTTACTTCTATATTGTAACACCATTTCTTTTATCAAAAAGTGTTCTGAAATGCTGGAACCAAGGAGAATATTCTTATTTAAATATTAGGAATTTGTGTCTGCATAACTTAAAATACAATACCTTCCCCTGAAAGGATTTATATGCTGGTGCTGATAGAGTTTATCACTTTTATTTGTGGTGTTAATAGAATTCAGATTTAGATATCATTTTCATGGTCTGCATTAACAAGAAAAAAAAGCAGACAGCTGAATAGACTTGGAAACTGTCCACGTTCAAGGCAATGAGCAGATTAAGTGTGAAGAGAAAAATAATATGGTTTTAGGAAAAAGTCTTTCTAGTTGAAACTCTCATCCATGGCCGTAGGATTATTTTTTCTCTCACTAAATCTTAGTCTGTTCTGTAGTCCTAAAAGACTACTTAGTAGAGGAAAAAATCCAATGTTGAAGAATGCATGTTACTGAAATCCCCACCAGTTGTTAATATCCCTCCAGGCCATGACCAGATTTTGCATATAGTCAAGATTCTTTGGTCATCTATTGATTTTCAGATTACTATAGTTGTCTGAGAATGCCTTTTAATTTAGAGTCCTCTCTACCAAATTCCTCCTGTTAACCAGAGGAACCACAGACCATTGAGGCTGAAAAAGTTCAAGTTCACCATCATCAGGTATTTGTTTCCCCATGCTTCCAGATGATTACCCAGAAAATTCTTCTATACGTTTGCAACAACAAACTTCTTAAAATTTTGATGTCATCCAGTAGAAATTTTCCTGGAAAAATTCTTTACCTAAAAAGTACTTTAGACTACACAGAATTCTTAGAAAGGAGATTTATAGAACCCACACTGGGGTTTCCTATTAAAACTACAACAAAGAAAATATGAACCACCATCTCCAACTACTGGTTAGGAAAGATGTTAGAGTTAAAATGCCTGGGTTTGATTCCAGCTGTGTAGCCTTGCACATATTACTTACTCCTTCTAATCTCTCTAAGCCTCAGATTCTCCACATGTAAAATGAGGATAAAAGTAACACCCATCTCAAAGGGTTTAGTGAAGATTAAATAAAATAAGGTGCTCAGTACAATGCCCAGCACATAGTTCCCTTTCTATCAATTCATGATTCAACAAATATGTATGTGCTACTCTTTGGTCATTTTCAATATTTTAGTCTACCATTTTTCTTAATAAAATCTAAAAGATTTACCAGCTTTAATGGTAATGCACAGTTCCAAATATCAGATTAGTATTTATCTATCTTCTGTAGTATTTTTTTTTAATTTCTATTTTCTTATTCATAAGTAACATCTTAAATCTCTATTTTCCCCTTCCTTCTTTCTTGGTTATTTTGGTTTTTTTGTTTTTCTAACTTTCTAACTTTTGCTTTTCTAACTTCTAACTTCTTCATTTTAACCTTGTCTTATAGGCATTAGGACTCTGGTTATAGCAGCTTTTACTAAAACCTGTAGGCTTAGGTACAATGTGCCTCATATCATTGCTTTGTAAAAAGTTGCAATGTTTGTTACCTTCTCTTTGATTTAAGAATAATCTGGAAACGGGTTTCTATTTTCTATACTGTCAAGATTCTTTTTGTTCATCTTTCAATTTTTGGATTACAGTAGTTATTTGAGAATACCTTTTAATTTAGTCATCTCTACCAGAAAAAAAAAAGAGATTTTGTCTTAACAGTTAAAAATTCATAAGCATCTAAGGAAAATTTTGAATTAACAATTCTTGTAGAACTTTAAGAATTCCAAGAAAAAATTTCACAGGCTCAATGGCCTCAATGCTGAGAAGCATGGAGCAATAAGAAAAATCAAATAAATCCATATTTGAATATCTAGGTATTCAATCTATGTTGCTTTATTTTGAATTTTAAATGTTTAGTAGAAATCAGATGGGTAGAATTTAAAGTATTCCCACTTGCTTTTATACTTTTTTCCTCTCAGTTTTAATAATAAATCTTTATAATTGAAGTCAATCCAGGGACTCTTCTGGAAGTAAAATAATCAAAACCCAAGCATCAAAGCAGAGTGTTCAGTGTAAAATGGGACCAGAAGACTGGTTGCAAGTAGGATGCCGATGATAAAAGTAAAGCCTATGTTGAAAAAAAAACAGTAAGTGCACCATCTGAACAATATGCAGGAGACATCAGGATAAGAAAACCATATCATTGTGGTACTTCTGCCTCAAGTAGAAAAGGAACCCCAGGAACAAGTAGCTTAACTTCCAAGATACTAGCCAATGACTCCAGGTGTAGGGGACTCTGCGTGAGTTCTCAAAGTTTATAACCTAATCCTCAGTCCCAGAATAACAGAACATTTTACCATGGACCCAGAGTTCTCTCTAGTTTTATTTAGGGTTATAAAAAGAAAAGACTATTTCCACAACTGTAAGCAAAGTGGTTCTCACTAAACCTTAGTTTCCTCATCTGCTAAGTAGGTACTGGGTGGCAAGGGGCCTGATTACATAATCTATAGGGTCATTTTTAGCTCTAACATTTTATAATTCTATAGGCTGGTTAATATATGTCTAGCCTAAGCATTAAAAACATATAATGAAATCTCAATTGCAAATAGCCAGTTTATAATAGACCTAACTAAAATAGTTTTGATCAAATACACAACACCCTGAAGTATTACTTGATAAGACTAGTTTTGAAATAATCCTGTCATTGATGATAAATTAGGTGTTTAGATATGAAGACTAATCATGTCAGAAGTTATTTTGTGATGCTGAAATTTTATTTACAGAAAGAGAATAAGAAGTAAACTTTTGAGTCTTTAAAATAAGCCAAGAATAGGGGCTAAACGTTTTCCATGTGCCAAATAACTGGGGATCATGAAAATAAAAACGATGGACTATCACTCTTTAACAGATGCTGTTGGTTCCCAGCCCACATCCCCTGGGTCTCGTTACTTCAGTTTGGTCCTGCACAAATATCAACCACCAGTATTTGTACCTCTTGGCCCAAGAGTCTCTGATGCCTTGAAAGGCTGCCATGCCTATATCCAGCAGGCCTAAGGGACAGGGAACTAATGCCTGTACCCCAGAGAGCAGCCTAAACCAATTACTGAATGGAATTGCTATATAAATGCACAGCTTGCTCATCCTGCAGGCAAAATACGTGTTTTACACCATTTTTCAGAATTTCCCAAGGTGTTAAGATCTGGCCACCAGTAGCAGTGGCTGCCTTGATGGTGCTTCCTATGCTGGCTACCTCACTCTCTCCATATCTCTTCCCTACTTCCCTACTCATGTTTATTTGCACTTGAGTCTTTGTCTTAGGATCTGTTTCTGAGATTATCCAAACTAAGACTACCAGAAACACATTGATCTCACTGTGCAAGTAAATCTTTATATAAGGTATGATTTTGTCCTCCACCACTCCCCTTAAACACACACTCATGCTCTTTGCCCAAAATTAGGGGGTGGGGAGTGCGGGGAAACTTGGCAGGAATCTTGCATGTGCAGTGAAAAAAAGCAATACACACTCACAAAAGAAAAATAAATGTGGAGGTGAAATTTAACATCTAACCTAGAAACAAAAATCATTAACAGAAACTTTTTCACAAATGAAGGTATTATAAGCTGAAGGGGTGGAGGGAAAAGGGATTATCCCTTTAGTTACCATTTCCCTGCTTTTAGGAGAATTTTGAAGATAAAGACTTAGACAAGCATATTTTATCAGGGTTGGGGTGAGTTAAGGGTACATTCTGCTGAACACTGGTTCTGAGTCTAAAAGCAAAATCCTGGCATAGACATATCATGGATATAACGTTAACATAATGCTGTTATGTTAAGGAGCTCAGTATGTTATCTGTACACATACAGTGAGAACCAAGATGGATCAGGCAGGCTTTAGAGACCTTTAGAGACTAATAAAGAAGAAGTTAATCTTTTATAATTAGCTCAAGACTCTAGGAAGAAAGGTAAAAAGAAACTTCAATGTTTCTTCTAAATCATCCAGCTCAGCTCACCAAGTTAGGAAAAAAGTTCACTTGTTCAAAAATTCCACATATACTGTCCTTCAGGAGCTTGGCAATAGCAATTGAAAGAAGAGTATGCTCCAAAGAAAGAAAGAAAGTTCCATCATCCCAACTTTGTTTTCAGTATAAAGACCACACACAAGGCAAACTTTAAATTTTACCTCAGAATGACTGAAGAATCAATTACTATTGTAATATCTTGGCTCTCATGTGCAAAAGTCAAAACTCTACCTTCCCAAATGTCTATTTTCATATCTCTGAATCACTCATGAACACACTATGGGTTACAGGCATGCTGCTTTTATCTGGCTTGACTATTATGGAGCCACTAATATTAATAGGCCTGACCCTAGGTTAAAATCATTCTGATGGGGATAACAGAAATTAAACGTTTGACTGATTGTAGACTTCTTATGTCACCTCTGCTTATAACAAATTGAGTTTTGGGGCATCTGGGTGGCTCAGCTGGTTAATCAACCAACTCTCGACTTAGGCCCAGGTCATGATCTCACAGTTCATGAGTTTGAGTCCCACATCGGGCTCTGTGCTGATGATGTGGCGCCTGCTTGTGACTCTCTCTCTCTCTGTCTCTCTGCCCCTTCAGCATTCTCTCTCTCTCTCTCTCTCTCTCTCTCTCAAAATAAATAAATAAGTTTTTAAAAAATGAATTCAGTCTTTTTTACGAATCCTTTTTCCCTTCCTTTTTTTCTGATCTCTTTCAAAGGGAATTTTCTTGGTAAGCCCAGTCCCCAAGATTTTATCATTCTAAATTTGAAGAATAGATAAAGTAATTCTGAATGGAGGAAAGGGTATGCTTCAAAAACCACATGGTCTGGGGCTTCATAAGACAGAAAGTAAAGGGAGAGAATCAAAAACAATCAGGGACTAGTATGATATATGAAAATTTGATAAATTAAGATAAGAAAGGGTATTTTATAGTGTTGTTGAATTACAGAGCTGTGATTCAAATATAAGACATTCAGATACTTGTCTGTAAGTATAAAATTATATTATAGTAAAGTATCAGTATAGTATAATATAGTATAGTATAGTATAGTATAGTATAGTATAGTATAGTATAGGAAGTATTGTCTGCAATACTAAACTAAGCTGCCTCTCCTACTCTCCTATCCTTTTCTATCCTGAAGCTATTTGCAAAGATGTAAATGGGTCCCCACAGCACTAGCTGGACAGTTTTCAAATAATCTATTAGAAAATTAAACCACCAAACAGGCATTAAGCTATCATCTTCCCACCAACTATAATATCCTTCTGTCTCTATAAGACAGATGTTTAGATGTGTATATTCTATCTGGGAAAAAGTGGGAATTTTATTTCAGCTTTCTGTGCATCATTAGGTTGCTGGAAATCATGGAAACCTAAATTACACATGTAAGTTATTTCATGCATTGAGACCTCTTGTAGGAAGAAAGCAGCAATCAAACCATTCAGCTCAAATCATCCTCGACATTAGCAAGGTGGCTGTAGGATCATTTTAAGAAATGACTTCCTGTTCCTATTAGCAGACTGATTATACTCGATATTCTGTTCCAGAAACATATCACCATACCAGTCTCCCAAAATGTGTAGTAAAAGAATATAATTTCTTTGCCAGTGTTTATATTCAGGTCAAAGTTCTTAGAAAGAAAGAGAAAGAAAGAAAGAAAGAAAGAAGAAAGAAAGAAAGAAAGAAAGAAAGAAAGAAAGAAAGAAAGAAAGAAAGAAAGAAAGAAAAGAACAAGACTACCAAAAAATTGGAACCATGACAGTTTGCACCCCACAGCAAAATCAATCATTAAGGCAAATATTTACTGTTTGGTTTTTGAACATAGATGTGTGGACAGAAGTTTAATGTCCATGCAATCTGTTTCCAGTGCATTAGCCATCACATTACAAACAACAAACAAGATTCTTTCTTGTTTAAAATGTGTCCCACATGCTCAGAATCAATCTTGATCAACAGACTGCAGTATAATTTGGAAGTTCAGAAATGACAAGATTATGAACACATTTCAATTAAAAAATAATTTCAGAGAAGACAACTCATATGCATTATGTATCTAACAATGCTTCTGAAAGACATTTAGGAGTCTACCATATCAAGTCTGAACAGAGAGTCTTGGTTTACTTTGTCAAACAATATAATGTAGATGAATTACTTATGGAGATGCTACAGGCCACCTTCCATTGTTTTTTGTAACCAATTCCTGAAATATATTCAAAAGTTAAATGTGAAAAAATAAAATGGTCTGTGTTAAATCTTAGCTCCACAAATTACTAGTTAAAAGATGTTCAATTACTTAACATCTCTGATTCATACATTTATTCAGTCAACAGATACTCAACATTTGCCTGCTATGTGTCAGACACCATTGTAGGTTTGGAGAATGTAGAAGTCAACAGGAGAGGCTACAGGCCCTGCCTTCATACTTGTAAGCGAAGGAAGCAACAAAAAGGACAAATAGATAACATATTAGAACATGATAAATGTAGAAAGAAACATTTTTAAAAAGAAGAGAATGGGATATGAACTATTAGAGAGGTCTGAGGTATGTGTTAGGTAAATATTTTAGATAGAGCCGGGTAAGATGTCACCAAGATGACCTTGGTGATAACATGAAGGAAGTGAGAAAACACGTCATGTCGATGTTCATGGAAGGAAAGAGTGCTCCATGAGTGGCAAGTGCAAAAGCCCTGAGGCAAGACTATGCCTGACAAGACATGAGGACAGCTAGAGCAGAGAGATTAAAAGTAGAGTGTTAAGGGGTGCCTGGGTGGTCAGTTTGTTAAGCGGCCAACTTCGGCTCAGGTCATGATCTCGCAGTCCGTGAGTTTGAGCCCCGTGTCGGGCTCTGTGCTGACAGCTCAGAGCCTGGATCCTGTTTCAGATTCTGTGTCTCCCTCTCTCTGACCCTCCCCCGTTCATGCTTTGTCTCTCTCTGTCTCAAAAATAAATAAACGTTAAAAAAATTTTTTTTTAAAAAGTAGAGTGTTAAGAGATGAGATCAGGACAGTAATGAGATCACAGTTGGAGAACAGGCCGGGAAAGCCTTTTAGTTCATAGCAAGGATCTTCAAGATAATAAGTTATTAGAGGATTTTGAGAAATGGCATTATCGGGCTTACATTTAACAGGGATAATAATAATTCTTGCTCGTAGGTTTACTGTAAAGATTAAATAAAATAATTGACATAAAATGTTTCCCACATTACATGACAAAGGTGAAAAATAAAATATTATCTTCCATAATTATTTTCATTAACTAGACAGAGATTAGAAAAGCATGATCAAAATAGAAAGTCATTGCATGGGTATGCCTTTTATTTTTTTTATTTTGTCTCTGTTCTTCAAAAATAAGAATAATAATCCAAGGAGGGAAAGAGAAATGATAAAGAGATACTTTGGTTCAAAGATCAAGTGAAGATAATTTCTAGAACATTTAAGTGCTTTTAAAAAAAAATGGAGGAAAAAATTTAGGGCACAAAACAGAAGAATATTAAAATTTCCAGGTAAATCTCTCAATGCTTTAAGCACAGAAATAATTGGAAATCGATTTTAAGCTATTTGAAATTGATTCTTCTTCCAATTTAGGGCCAGGAAGAAGGATCCAAAACTGTTTGGATGACTTTCGGCAAAGTATGATACTTGGTAAATAGAAAGAATATGTTGTAAATAGATTCCAAGAAAGCTACTAATAGGCCTCCCTCCTGGCTGAGCAAGATTACTGAAATAAAATAAAGCAAGGCAAAATGTGTTATTGCCTACTTAAGCAGTCTGGCATAAAAATTAATGCAGTAGCTGGATATGAGAGAAAAAAAATAAACAGATCATCTCAAAACCTCATGAGAGACAATGTATCTCATATCTCTCCCAGTAAACTGTGACAGGTGTACAATAGGCATGAATGATAAGACCACTGGAGGATTTATGATTTGAACTCCCAGAGAACCTTCAAAGTGCAGGATCTCATTTCACACACAGCCCAAGGAATAGTATGTCATACCTTTCCTTTTTATATCATTTTATGTATTCCATTTGTTTTAAGAGCATTTATTGATTATCTATTATGTGCAAGGGGCTTTGGAAATAGAAAATTGTGTAAGACATGGTCCTCACCACCCAAGAAACTTACATTGCATCAAAGGGACACAAGGCACAGACTATATCCATTCAACATAAGACACCATCCATTTAATTTAAAACAAAGTAATAACTCTATGGAAAAAAGAAAATCATTAAATATACATAGAACTTTTAAGATAAACCCCAATTTCAGAGGTTTGCACATTAAAGTTTGCAAGAAATGAATACCTTAATATATAAAATCAGGTATATAAATCTCTACACTAAGAGGAAGCGTAAGTGTCAAAGATAGTTTTTGAAATAAGTAGGTATTAGAGGAGCACAAGGGAAAAAGGTATTAGTACTGGGTCAGAGGGGTTAGCAAAATACAGATGATGTTAACATTTCAGCTGATCTTGAAAAAAAGAACTAGAAAGTCTATAATGGAAATGGTGGGTAAAAAATGCATCCCAGGCAAATGGAAATGGAGGGTAAGAAATGCATTCCCGGCAGATGAAATAGCACACATTGAGGCCTAGAGCAAAAATTACTCTGCACAGAGCAGCAGCCATAAATTGAGATCAGTGAAAGAAGGTTCATATTAGACCCAGTTGTAAGGAGCTTTCAATGTTAAATAAAGGATAGTAAACATTGCCTCGCTGGAATAGGAAGTTTTAAAAGTAGAGAACAAATACTCTCACATGCATGGTTTAGGAAGAGTCACAAGAAGCAGTCCATGGTGAACTGCCGAGAGGCTTTGCTGCAGACTGGGAGAGTAGTAAGGAACCTCTGGTAACGCCCAAGGCTAGTGATGGCAAACCAAACCAGGGAGGTAAAACAGAGGGTTGAACAGAGATGAATGTGTCTCTCCACTTAGCTCTTTTACTGACATGATCATAACTGATACATAGTAATGTGACATCAAAAGAAGAGTTGTTATTCACATTTTAAAGAGGAAGAAGCAAGGGAGAAAATCTGTGGCTTTTTTATAACCATATCCTATGTTGAAAGATAAACTGAGGCACATTCAAAATTTTAAGAGGTTTTTGAGAAAAATCTGTTGTAACCAGGCAGCGCTAAACCATCAGTAGTTAAGAGCACTTAGCAGACAAGAACTATGGTAAACACCTATAAAGTATGGTTGCAAAGAAAGGAAATTATTTGATTGGCTATAGCTTAAAGCCCGGTAGGCTGTTTGTGATTGGTTGTCCTTAGCATTTTGATTTTGGAACCTTGAGGCATTCAGAGGCTTAGATTTTGGTTTGCCTTACCAAGGCATTAAAACCACCTCAGTAATGGCCTCCTGCTTTAAAATTTACTGCTAGGTAGTAAAAGAATCAGGGCCATAAAACAATTCTACTGTCTCAGTGGACAGATCTTTTCTCTCTTCACAGGACATGAACTCATTCTCGTGTACATTCTTAGTCAGGAACCAAAGCATGAAAATGGTTTAGGATGACCTGGATATCACAACTTGAAAGATAAAAGCAGTACAAGCTGAAGTGCTCAGTGCTCCACTGAACAAAAATGGAGGCAGTGACTCCGTACCACAATCTCACACAGTTGTTGACATTGTTAGTGACTGGGGCATTGTCTCCATGCCCAGTCTGTGGCTACATAATCAGAAAACTAAGACAGAATGTCAGGTGACTGCATGGGATGAGAGGTGAATCAAAATTTTGGTTACTTCATTAGCAAGATTGAGGATAGAGTGATCTGCTAACTCCACATTCCTATTTCAAAGAAAAAATATTTCTGAAAGAAATTGGACATCCACACATCATCAAAAGAAATGTCATTTAATGATAATGGATAAATTACAAATCAAAATAGATTAAGTTCCCTAGCATTACTGGCATGGTGAACATTGGTTCTCCACTTCCAAAGAATTTCTTAGATATGTGGTACATATCTAATGACGATGGTCTTTGGGACAACAGCATCAGAATTACCATGGGTGATCCATAATTCAGATTATAAACCAGGTATACTGCAGCTAGCCTTGGAAATCTTGGCAGCCAGATTTGGAAAACACGGCTTCATGGGATATTGTGACCAATAGCTAGTTCACATTGAGTCCATGAGAATAAATTTGTCTTTATCTTTACATGCCATAATAACTTACATGTTTGATTATATTCCAAGCCACATTCTCTCACAACCAACCAAATTCTATATTTTAAGATAATTATATTAATGTTGAAACCAAACACTTATGAAAAGCACATATTCTTTTCCCTTTTTTCTTTTTCAATTAAAAAAAATCCCACATATTCCTTTCTGTCTGGCATCTTTTAAGATGATCCATGTTATTGTATATATCAGTAGTGTGTTTGCTTTTTGTTGCTGGGTATAATTTTTAACAATTGAGGAGAAAGTAATCCTGATCACAAGGATTTTTCCATCATAAAGCTTCTTCTTTTCTTTTTAAATATAATTTATTGTCAAATTGGCTAACATATAGTGTGTAAAGTGTGCTCTTGTTTTGGGAGTAGATTTCCATCTTTCATCGATTCCATACAATACCCAGTGCTCATCCCAACAAGTGCCCTCCTCAATGCCCATCACCCACTCTCCCATGCCCCCCAACCCCCACCAGCTCTCAGTTTGTTCTCTGTATTTAAGAGTCTCTAATGGTTTGCCTCCCTCCCTCTGTGTTTGTAACTATTTTTCCCCTTCCCCCCCGCCATGGTCTGTTGTTCAGTTTCTCAAGATACACACATAAGTGAAAACATGATATCTGTCCTTCTCTGACTAACTTATTTCACTCAGCATAATACCCTCCAGTTCCATCCACATTGCTGCAAATGGCATGATTTCATTCTTTCTCATTGCCAAGTAGTATTCCATTGTACATATAAACCACATCTTTTGTATCCATTTGTCAGCTGATGGACATTTAGGCTCTTTCAATAATTTGGCTATTGTTAAAAGCACCGCTATAACACTGGGGTACATGTGCCCCTATGAATCAGCACTCCTGTATCCTTTGGATAAATTCCTAGTAGTGCTATTTCTGGGTGGTAGGGTAGTTCTATTTTTAATTTTTTGAGGAACCTCCACACTGTTTTCCAGAGCAGCTGCACCAGTTTGCATCCTCACAAACAGTGCAAGAGGATTCCCATTTCTCCACATCCTCGCCAGCATCTGTTGTTTCCTGAGTTGTTCGTTTTAGCCATTCTGACCAGCGTGAGGTGGCATCTCAGTGTGGTTTTGATTTGTATTTCCCTGATGATGAGTGACGGTGAGCATCTTTTCATGTGTCTGTTGCCCATCTGGATGTCTTCTTTGGAAAAGTGTCTATTCATGTCTTCTGCCCATTTCTTCACTGGATTATTTGTTTTTCAGGTGTTGAGTTTGGTAAGTTCTTTATAGATTTTGGATACTAACCCTTTATCTGATTAAGTCATTTGCAAATATCTTTTCCCATTCCGTTGGTTGCCTTTTAGTTTTGTTGACTGTTTCCTTTGCAGTATAGAAGATAAAGCTTATTCTTAACTGTTAGATATTTACACATATATGTACATATATACTTAACCACCCATATCTGCATGCTACAAAGTTCATGTATGATTTTAAGATTATTCTATTTGTAGTTTTACAGTTTGTGATGATATCCTGTTGGCTTTGAGAAACCTCCATTTCTTTCATGTCCTTTAAAGAAAGGAACACAGAAATCTTATTTTTCCAAGTTCTTTATAGGATGGACCTGTTCAGTTATTGCATTAGTGATGGATTACTCCACTACTCTAGTGAAAGACGTGGGTGGGTTCGTGATAATTCTCATGAACAAAACACAAATATATCATACAAATTTTGTATAAGTCATCAGGGGATGTGCTAGAAAAAAAAATATTCTAAGACAAGTTTCCATAAAAAGCCTGACAGTAAATAGTTTAGGCTTTGTGGGCCATATGGTGTTTGTCACAGCTACTCAACTCTGCCATTGTAGCATGAAAGCAGCCACAGACGATATGTAAATGAATGAGCCTATCTGTGCTCCAATAAAATTTTATTTACAAAAATAGGCAATTAACAACAGATATTAGAATGGCCAAAATCCAAAATTCAGGCAACACCAACAACTGGTGAGGATGTGGGGTAACAGGAACTCTCATCCATTGCTGGTGAGAATGCAGAGTGGTACAGCTACTTTAGAAGACAGTTTGGTGGTTTCTTAACAAAAGTACACATACTCTCACAAAAACCTCCATGTAGATACTTGCAGTAGCTTATTCAAAACTGCCACAACCTCAAAGCAGCCAAGATGTCCTTCATTAGGTGAATCACTAAACAAACTGTGGGATATCCATTAAATGAAATATTATTGAGTAATTCTAAAAATGAGCTATCAAGGGGTGCCTAGGTGGCTTAGTCAGTTGAGCATTCGACTCTTAATTTCAGCACAGGTCATGATCTCACAGTCATGAGATGGAGTCCTTAGTTGGGCTCCATGCTGGGCTTGGAGCCTGCTTAAGATTCTCTACCCCTCCACCCACCCAGCTTATAAGCACGTGCACACATTCTCTTCTCGCTGTCTCTCAAAAATAAAATAAAATGAGCTTTCAAGTTACGACAAGATGAGGAAAAACTTTAGATGCATACTGCTAAGTGAAGGAAATCTATCTGAAAAGGTTACATACTGTATGATTCCAACTACATGGCATCCTGGAAAAGGGAAAAAACTATGGAAACAATAAAAAGATCAGTAGTTGCCAAGCATGGGGAGGAGGATGATGAATGAGTGGAACACAGGGGGGTTTTTAGGGCAGTGACTCTAACTATTCCACTTGATATATATTGGCAGATAAATGACATTAAGCATTTGTCAAAACTCCTAGAATTTACAACACAAATCGTGAACACCAATCCAAACTACAGACTTTAGTTAATACTAATGTATCAATATTGGCTAATGAATTTTAATAGATGTACCATACCAGTGCAAGACGTTAACAGCAGAGGAAACTTTGGAGGGAGTGAGAGTATATGGGAACTCTATTCAATTTTTCTGTAAACCTAAAATTGCTCTAAAACAAAACAAAACAAAAACGGGCAATGAGCCAGATTTTGTCTATGGGTTACAGTTTGCTCTTCCCTGCTCTAGAGAATGAAAACATCATCACAGAACACTTGGAGCTCATAAAGTCTTGGTGAATCTAGCTTCCAAGAAATTCATTCAGTAAGGTTTTCAGAATTTTGTTTGTAAAAGCAGATTTCTCATAATAGCCCTCCTTCCAATTACATTCATATTCTTTTTTCTGTAGCAAAAAGTTTTCCATTATAATCATGAAACTACATCCAGCCACTTTCCATACAAGCCCACAGCTAAGCATTTCCTTCTAGCACCAGTGTTCAGGGGCCTCATACAACCTGCGGAGCCTCTGTGCTAGGGAACCTAGCACATCTATTGCAAGCACCAATACAAATGTCTTCAGATTATGTCTTCACCTAGGCTGTTCAAAAATCTCCATGGGATTGAGTATTTTACTGTCCTCTTAAGTAGTCTCATATTCTATATTTTAGAAAGTTGCATTTCCTAGAATTTTTACTGCTATGTTACCATCAACATTATAAGAAACTCTAGCATTTTTTTTGAGTGCTATAAACTCAGTCTTCCTCAGTCTCCATGACCAGCGAGAACAGCAATGTCTATTGCATTTGTAAGATACTAACAAATTTATTTTAGTCAAAATAGTGACGTGTATTCTTAGTAACAATGCCATAAATCATCTGTTTAGCACTTAATGTAACAATGAAAACATATATTCAATTGTGTTATTCTTTTAAATATTTAATTGCTTTTGTGTTTCAAAAGGTAGCAATAAAATTTGTCAACTGCAATCACTAATACAATTATGATGTTTTATTTCCTTATAATTTGTAATAAATCATAAATAATATAATGTAATATATAAATGCACAACTATTTTTCTTGGAAAAGGTTTGCTCTTATTCCTGTTATTTTAGTGAGATCTGTCAAAAGTCAAGATATAATTTTACCTGACTCAATATCTCTCTGCTGCTAAGTGATATAGGATGTAGAAAACTTATTTTCTTTAGAAGAGGCTATTTATTATTTCCACGGTGTACATACAGACAAACTGTGGCCGCTCTGAGGACCATAAGATACATATGTCTGCCTTCTTCTTTGTTATTTTCTATGGCATACTCAATAACAGTAGGAAACTTCAAACATTTAGCATAAGAATCAGATTGATCAGCTTCTAAGGGTAGGATGGCTGAAGTGGAGTAAAATCCAGTATCTCAATACCTGTGCACATAAGCTATTTGCCATCCATAAAAGATTAATAACTTTCTTTCCTGACCATGTCTGTGTCTAGGCCAACAGCCATTTTGAAAAGAAACATATGGATAAATGTACATTGTGGAGAAGGCAAAATAGAAAAAAGAGAACCCAGAAAAAATCCCTTTTAAATAGAAGTACCAGCATCTGAGTTAGGATTTGAGTTTATTTGTCAAGTAATCTAGACTTGAGAAAGTATAAATAACCTTTAGAGAAGTAACATAGGCATCTACTATCAGCTATTTACCACATAGCATGCTTTAATGGAAACTAATACATAAACAAAACAAGGTTAAATACAAAAACAAGGACCCAGTGCCATATAATTGCAGTCTGTCCTAATATCTCTCTCCATTTTTTTTTGTCTCCAATTTCTGTGTGTGGGAGGAAGGCAAGGAGAGAATCAGAGCTTGCAAGGAGAATTTTGCCTTGTTATTTTGCTAATTTAATGTTCAGCATCTGGTCCACCTGCTGCTATGCGTGAGCCATGGTGATCTGACACAGATCATGGAACGCTGATTCAAAAATAATGAAGAGTTGATTTTAGATTGAAATTCTTTGTGGGTGAACTAACAACATTTGAGCTTATTAAGACCAGTCAATAACTAACCAAATTTTTGCTTTTGAATTATTTTAGCAGATGGCCGCTTTATCCTGTTTCATATATCTTTCATAAGCTCACAAGCAGTGCTCATTTGCATTTTCTTTCCATCTTGGAAAATAATTGCTGTGTTTCTTCACTTTTATTCCCTTATGCATTTAAGTGGAAACTTTTACATTGAAATTTTAGTCTGGACTTTTCCACTTTATAGTGGCAAGGTTAGATTAAGTTAGGAATAATTAGGTGTGGGTCAGAGATGTATGTTAAGTTTCAACATATGCCTTGAAAACTCAAGTTGCCTAAGCAAAATGTGAGATGCTCTGTTTGCCAGAGAATGATCTGGTTATATGAGGCAATGTTTCAAAAAGTTATAAAAATTTTAAGGCAATAACATAAATTTTTCTAATAGTGACAGTGACATTTTATAATTGCAAACAGATAACTAAGCAATTATGATAAAGTCACATCTCTGAGGTGTTTATAGGGCAAAGTTTTCCAATGGCTGTAGGCAACATCCACACCATCCTACATATAAGAATCTTTATGCAAGTGTCATAGTTTGATGTAGCACATTACATCAATATGGAATTTATCCCAGTCTATCTTCTTGCCTAGTCTAACTTATTTCTAGAAATACTTGGGTTTTTTTCTCTCATGGATAGGGCTTCCCTTTAATCAAGGATAATAACTGCTCTATGAGAGAAGTACAAGCCTCTATCTATTGAGAAGAAACATAAAGGCTTTGTGGTGATATAGCCAATTAGTTGCAATATTCATAAAGCTTCTCAAAAAAAAATAAAAAGAAAATTGGTATCAAGTCTGAGAATACCATAATTACCATCTGGAAAAAGCAAAAGCAAACTAGTTTTCATAGAAACTAGTTTGAAAATTCTTCAGCAAATTAGTAACAATACAACCAAAGTTACCCAAAGTATTCAGAGAACAGGGCATGTTCTTGGTACACTCTCCAAACAAAAACAAAAATAAGCCTGGTGTCATAGCTTGGTTTCATTAATGGTTCCTAAACCCTGATCCTTAACTGTGTTCTCTCCCACACTGAATCTATCATCTGACTTATTTTAGGCAATGGGACCCTAGCTAATGTGCTTCAAGCAAAGGCTTGAAAAGGACATGTATGTTTCTGTTTACCCTCTTGCATGACTGGGCTGGCTTATTCTTGGACCTTTTCCACCATTAAATGAATATACCAAGGCTTGTCCAATGAAGGCATGTGAGAGATTTATGGTCTAAAAGACAACCTGTCCAAGCTAAAACCATCATAGTGAAAACAGCTTTTTGTTAACCTGCCATACAACCACAGATGTATGATCTAGGCCAGCTCATACCAACCCAGACTATATTGGTGTAACCAAGCAGCCAGCCCATATGCTCATGAAAAATAATAAATGTGTGTGTTTTAAATCTCTTTGTTCTGGGGTGATTTGTTCCATAGCATTATTATGTCAAGAGATCATTTACATACCTTATTATCATCTGAAAAATCTTTCTAAAAACTTAACACACTTTTTTTACCTGAATATGTTGACTTGCTGAGCATACTTTTCCCCATTTGTCTCTTTTGCCCGCAATACATTGAAATTAAATGTTTCATTACAGATTTAAATATTTCTGCTATTACTTGCATTCAGGTGTGACACACCAGTTAACTAACATTACTATCAATTTCCAGGTCAAGTCTTTATAGTTATCCAATATACTTTTCAGCAAAGTTAGTCTTAAGACCTGAAGGGATACTTCTAAAACAGATGTGACTTAATCTGAGAACTAAAATATACTGTAAACTTTGGGGAAATAAATTTTTTAAAAAAGAAATTTCAGGATATCAAGTAACAGTTTGCTTAGAATATATTTAATCCCTTGGGGCTACATTTTCCTCTTTCGGTTTTCAATAAAAGTCAGCTTGATGACAACTAGAATCAACCTATTTATTTCTTATTGTTATCAGTAACAGATAATTTTAAAACGACACTCCACTTCTTGCCAAGATTTCCATACTTTCCCAAGGACAGTAGTGTATCAACATTAGTATAATATGCTTATCATAAGTCTTTCCATTCAGAGATTGGAAATCTTCAATATATTTTTCTAATATAGAAAAGAAATACGGGGCATTAGAGAGGTGAAGTTATTTGCTATTTGCTCAACCTCTCAGAATCTTTTTTCCCCTTTTATCACAGATCAAATGATGTTGGAGAGAGAAATGTTTGGGTGATATGACACTCTGTCCTCAAATAACTATTCTTTCCTCCCCATTTCTGTGGGAGTAGAGAATGCTATAAATCAGAAAACAGAAATGATTTGTTTTTATCTTAAATTCATCAACCCAACTTGAGGAAAGATGGCGGCGTAGGAGGACGCTGGGCTCACCGCGCGTCCTGCTGATCACTTAGATTCCACCTACACCTGCCTAAAGAACCCAGAAAACCGCCAGAGGATTAGCAGAATGGAGTCTCCAGAGCCAAGCCCAGACAAGAGGCCCACGGAAGAGGGTAGGAAGGGCGGCGAGGCGGTGCGCGCTCCACGGACTGGCAGGAGGGAGCCGGGGCAGCGGGGCGGCTCCCCGGCCAAGCGGAGCCCCCGAGTCTGGCTGGCAAAAGCGGAGGGGCCAGAAGGACTGTGTTC
Source organism: Neofelis nebulosa (assembly GCF_028018385.1). Taxonomy (NCBI): domain Eukaryota; kingdom Metazoa; phylum Chordata; class Mammalia; order Carnivora; family Felidae; genus Neofelis; species Neofelis nebulosa. The sequence goes on from NC_080782.1 coordinate 54,458,140, forward strand.
CGACAGCAAGCGCGACTTAGCGTCTGGGAGGTCATAAGTTAACAGCTCTGCTCAGAAAGCGGGAAGGCTGGAGGACAAAGGGAGGGAGAGCTGCTGAGCCCCAGGACGGTAGAGCTCAGCTTGGCGGGGAACAAAGGCGCTCGCCAGCGCCATCTCCCCCACCCATCCCCCAGCCAAAATCCCAAAGGGAACCAGTTCCTGCCAGGGAACTTGCTCACTCCTCGCAAACACCCAACTCTGTGCTTCTGTGGAGCCAAACCTCCAGCAGCGGATCTGACTCCCTCCCGCTGCCACAGGGCCCCTCCTGAAGTGGATCACCTAAGGAGAAGCGAGCTAAGCCTGACCCTCCTGCCCCCGTGCACCTTGCCTACCCACCCCAGCTAATACGCCAGATCCCCAGCACCACAAGCCTGGCAGTGTGCAAGTAGCCCAGACGGGCCACGCCACCCCACAGTGAATCCCGCCCCTAGGAGAGGGGAAGAGAAGGCACACACCAGTCTGACTGTGGCCCCAGCGGTGGGCTGGGGGCAGACATCAGGTCGGACTGCGGCCCCACCCATGAACTCCAGTTATACACCACAGCATAGGGGAAGTGCCCTGCGGGTCCTCACCACTCCAGGGACTATCCAAAATGACCAAACGGAAGAATTCTCCTCAGAAGAATCTCCAGGAAATAACAACAGCTAATGAACTGATCAAAAAGGATTTAAATAATATAACAGAAAGTGAATTTAGAATAATAGTCATAAAATTAATCGCTGGGCTTGAAAACAGTATACAGGACAGCAGAGAATCTCTTGCCACAGAGATCAAGGGACTAAGGAACAGTCACAAGGAGCTGAAAAACGCTTTAAACGAAATGCAAAACAAAATGGAAACCACGACGGCTCGGATTGAAGAGGCAGAGGAAAGAATAGGTGAACTAGAAGATAAAGTTATGGAGAAAGAGGAAGCTGAAAGAAAGAGAGATAAAAAATTCCAGGAGTATGAGGGGAAAATTAGAGAACTAAGTGATACACTAAAAAGAAATAATATACGCATAATTGGTTTCCCAGAGGAGGAAGAGAGAGGGAAAGGTGCTGAAGGGGTACTTGAAGAAATTATAGCTGAGAACTTCCCTGAACTGGGGAAGGAAAAAGGCATTGAAATCCAAGAGGCACAGAGAACTCCCTTCAGACGTAACTTGAATCGATCTTCTGCACGACATATCATAGTGAAACTGGCAAAATACAAGGATAAAGAGAAAATTCTGAAAGCAGCAAGGGATAAACGTGCCCTCACATATAAAGGGAGACCTATAAGACTCGTGACTGATCTCTCCTTTGAAACTTGGCAGGCCAGAAAGGCTTGGCACGATATCTTCAGTGTGCTAAACAGAAAAAATATGCAGCCGAGAATCCTTTATCCAGCAAGTCTGTCATTTAGAATAGAAGGAGAGATAAAGGTCTTCCCAAACAAACAAAAACTGAAGGAATTTGTCACCACGAAACCAGCCCTACAAGAGATCCTAAGGGGGATCCTGTGAGACAAAGTACCAGAGACATCACTACAAGCATAAAACATACAGACATCACAATGACTCTAAACCCGTATCTTTCTATAATAACACTGAATGTAAATGGATTAAATGCGCCAACCAAAAGACATAGGGTATCAGAATGGATAAAAAAACAAGACCCATCTATTTGCTGTCTACAAGAGACCCATTTTAGATCTGAGGACACCTTTAGAATGAGAGTGAGGGGATGGAGAACTATTTATCATGCTACTGGAAGCCAAAAGAAAGCTGGAGTAGCCATACTTATATCAGACAAACTAGACTTTAAATTAAAGGCTGTAACAAGAGATGAAGAAGGGCATTATATAATAATTACAGGGTCTATCCATCAGGAAGAGCTAACAATTATAAATGTCTATGCACCAAATACCGGAGCCCCCAGATATATAAAACAATTACTCATAAACATAAGCAACCTTATTGATAAGAATGTGGTCATTGCAGGGGACTTTAACACCCCACTTACAGAAATGGATAGATCATCTAGACACACAGTCAATAAAGAAACAAGGGCCCTGAATGATACATTGGATCAGATGGACTTGACAGATATATTTAGAACTCTGCATCCCAAAGCAACAGAATATACTTTCTTCTCAAGTGCACATGGAACATTCTCCAAGATAGATCATATACTGGGTCACAAAACAGCCCTTCATAAGTTTACAAGAATCGAAATTATACCATGCATACTTTCAGACCACAATGCTATGAAGCTTGAAATCAACCACAGGAAAAAGTCTGGAAAACCTCCAAAAGCATGGAGGTTAAAGAACACCCTACTAACGAATGAGTGGGTCAACCAGGCAATTAGAGAAGAAATTAAAAAATATATGGAAACAAACGAAAATGAAAATACAGCAATCCAAACGCTTTGGGACGCAGCGAAGGCAGTCCTGAGAGGAAAATACATTGCAATCCAGGCCTATCTCAAGAAACAAGAAAAATCCTAAATACAAAATCTAACAGCACACCTAAAGGAAATAGAAGCAGAACAGCAAAGGCAGCCTAAACCCAGCAGAAGAAGAGAAATCATAAAGATCAGAGCAGAAATAAACAATATAGAATCTAAAAAAACTGTAGAGCAGATCAACGAAACCAAGAGTTGGTTTTTTGAAAAAATAAACAAAATTGACAAACCTCTAGCCAGGCTTCTCAAAAAGAAAAGGGAGATGACCCAAATAGATAAAATCATGAATGAAAATGGAACTATTACAACTAATCCCTCAGAGATACAATTATAAGGGAATACTATGAAAAATTATATGGCAACAAATTGGACAACCTGGAAGAAATGGACAAATTCCTAAACACCCACACTCTTCCAAAACTCAATCAGGAGGAAATAGAAAGCTTGAACAGACCCATAACCAGCGAAGAAATTGAATCGGTTATCAAAAATCTCCCAACAAATAAGAGTCCAGGACCAGATGGCTTCCCAGGGGAGTTCTACCAGACGTTTAAAGCAGAGATAATACCTGTCCTTCTCAAGCTATTCCAAGAAATAGAAAGGGAAGGAAAACTTCCAGACTCATTCTATGAAGCCAGTATTACTTTGATTCCTAAACCAGACAGAGACCCAGTAAAAAAAGAGAACTACAGGCCAATATCTCTGATGAATATGGATGCAAAAATTCTCAATAAGATACTAGCAAATCGAATTCAACAGCATATAAAAAGAATTATTCACCATGATCAAGTGGGATTCATTCCTGGGATGCAGGGCTGGTTCAACATTCGCAAATCGATCAACGTGATACATCACATTAACAAAAAAAAAGAGAAGAACCATATGATCCTGTCAATCGATGCAGAAAAGGCCTTTGACAAAATCCAGCACCCTTTCTTTTTTTTTTTTTTTTTTTTTTTTAAATTTTTTTTAACGTTTATTTATTTTTGAGACAGAGAGAGAGCATGAACGGGGGAGGGTCAGAGAGAGGGAGACACAGAATCTGAAACAGGCTCCAGGCTCTGAGCTGTCAGCACAGAGCCCGACGCGGGGCTCGAACCCATGGACCGTGAGATCATGACCTGAGCCGAAGTCGGACGCTTAACCGACTGAGCCACCCAGGCGCCCCTCCAGCACCCTTTCTTAATAAAAACCCTTGAGAAAGTCGGGATAGAAGGAACATACTTAAAGATCATAAAAGCCATTTATGAAAAGCCCACAGCTAACATCATCCTCAATGGGGAAAAACTGAGAGCTTTTTCCCTGAGATCAGGAACACGACAGGGATGCCCACTCTCACCGCTGTTGTTTAATATAGTGCTGAAGTTCTAGCATCAGCAATCAGACAACAAAAGGAAATCAAAGGCATCAAAATTGGCAAAGATGAAGTCAACCTTTCGCTTTTTGCAGATGACATGATATTATACATGGAAAATCCTATAGACTCCACCAAAAGTCTGCTAGAACTGATACATGAATTCAGCAAAGTTGCAGGATACAAAATCAATGTACAGAAATCAGTTGCATTCTTATACACTAACAATGAAGCAACAGAAAGACAAATAAAGAAACTGATCCCATTCACAATTGCACCAAGAATCATAAAATACCTAGGAATAAATCTAACCAAAGATGTCAAAGATCTGTATGCTGAAAACTATAGAAAGCTTATGCAGGTAATTGAAGAAGATATAAAGAAATGGAAAGACATTCCCTGCTCATGGATTGGAAGAATAAATATTGTCAAAATGTCAATACTACCCAAAGCTATCTACACATTCAATGCAATCCCAATCAAAATTGCACCAGCATTCTTCTCGAAACTAGAACAAGCAATCCTAAAATTCATATGGAACCACAAAAGGCCCCGAATAGCCAAAGTAATTTTGAAGAAGAAGACCAAAGCAGGAGGCATCACAACCCCAGACTTTAGCCTCTACTACAAAGCTGTCATCATCAAGACAGCATGGTATTGGCATAAAAACAGACACATAGACCAATGGAATAGAATAGAAACCCCAGAACTAGACCCACAAACGTATGGCCAACTCATCTTTGACAAAGCAGGAAAGAACATCCAATGGAAAAAAGACAGTCTCTAACAAATGGTGCTGGGAGACTGGACAGCAACATGCAGAAGGTTGAAACTAGACCACTTTCTCACACCATTCACAAAAATAAACTCAAAATGGATAAAGGACCTGAATGTGAGACAGGAAACCATCAAAACCTTAGAGGAGAAAGCAGGAAAAGACCTCTCTGACCTCAGCTGTAGCAATCTCTTACTCGGCACATCCCCAAAGGCAAGGGAATTAAAAGCAAAAGTGAATTACTGGGACCTTATGAAGATAAAAAGCTTCTGCACAGCAAAGGAAACAACCAACAAAACTAAAAGGCAACCAACGGAATGGGAAAAGATATTTGCAAATGACACATCGGACAAAGGGCTAGTATCCAAAATTTATAAAGAGCTCATCAAACTCCACACCCGAAAAACAAATAACCCAGTGAAGAAATGGGCAGAAAACATGAATAGACACTTCTCTAAAGAAGACATCCGGATGGCCAACAGGCACATGAAAAGATGTTCAACATCGCTCCTTATCAGGGAAATACAAATCAAAACCGCACTCAGATACCACCTCACTCCAGTCAGAGTGGCCAAAATGAAGAAATCAGGAGATTATAGATGCTGGAGAGGATGTGGAGAAACAGGAACCCTCTTGCACTGTTGGTGGGAATGCAAATTGGTGCAGCCGCTCTGGAAAGCAGTGTGGAGGTTCCTCAGAAAATTAAAAATAGACCTACCCTATGACCCAGCAATAGCACTGCTAGGAATTTATCCAAGGGATACAGGAGTACTGATGCATAGGGGCACTTGTACCCCAATGTTTATAGCAGCACTCTCAACAATAGCCAAATTATGGAAAGAGCCTAAATGTCCATCAACTGATGAATGGATAAAGAAATTGTGGTTTATATACACAATGGAATACTACGTGGCAATGAGAAAAAATGAAATATGGCCTTTTGTAGCAACGTGGATGGAACTGGAGAGTGTGATGCTAAGTGAAATAAGCCATACAGAGAAAGACAGATACCATATGGTTTCACTCTTATGTGGATCCTGAGAAACTTAACAGGAACCCATGGGGGAGGGGAAGGAAAAAAAAAAAAAAAGAGGTTAGAGTGGGAGAGAGCCAAAGCATAAGAGACTGTTAAAAACTGAGAACAAACTGAGGGCTGATGGGGGGTGGGAGGGAGGGCAGGGTGGGTGATGGGTATTGAGGAGGGCACCTTTTGGGATGAGCACTGGGTGTTGTATGGAAACCAATTTGACAGTAAATTTCATATATTAAAAAATAAAATTAAAAAAAATAAAAAAATTAAAAAATAAAAAAAAATTCATCAACCCAAATAGACATGTATGCAAATTAATGTAAGAAAGTGAAAAGTTCTAAAGTTTTAAAATAAAAGTAGGATCCCTTATTTTTAGTGGGTTTACAGCATGTAAACAAAGTTCATCAATGTTAACAAGGAGAGAGGAGATTGCCAAGGGAGCACTTTTTATTTCCTTGCTATTGGTAATGATAATCACCCCTATATGTCTGCTTACTCTAAGTCAGACTCACTGCTAAGTGCCTTCCCGGTATCTTATTTAATGCTTCAACAAAAAATACAACTAGTTGGCAGATCCAAGAACCATTTCTCTCTCCCTTATTCCATACCAACTTCCACTATAGTGGCTAGAAAAGTAAAATACTCATTTTTCCAGCTTTCCATGTAAGAAATGGCCATGAAAGAAAGAGATGGCCATGAAACAAAAATCTGGACAATGATATATAAGCAGAAGTTGGGAATTTCTAGGAAAGCTTTTGCTTTTCTGATTAAAAGAGATTCCTAATTAATGATTCCTTTTCCATTCTTCCTGCTATGAATGTGGATTTGATGCCCAGAGCTGTAGCAGCTATCTTGTCACCATATGGAAATAAATGAGAAGATTACAGAGATATCATCTCTGATAATACTGAATCACTAAACCAATTCCAGGAGCCATCTACCTCCAGATTCCTTGTCATAAAAAAGAAAATAAACCTCTATTTATTAAAGTCACTGTTAGTCAAGTGTTTTACCATTTAAGCTTTTAAATATTCCTGATAAAAATTTCAAATCCTATGCTATTTTTTTCGAGTTTGTAGATTATGTGCAAAGAAATATTCATACTTACCTAGAAACCAATAGAAGCCATGATACCATAACTGAAAAATAGCTTTAAGTAAATATCTTATACTATTAAAAGTATAGATTGAAAATGTAAATATTTACATTTTTTAATGTTTGTTTATTTTTGAGAGACAGAGTGTGAGTGAGGGAGGGGCAGAGAAGAGAGAGGGACACACAGAATGTGAAACAGACTCCAGGCTCTGATCTGTCAGCATAGAGCCCCGATGCAGGGCTTGAACTCACCAACTGTGAGATCATGATCTGAGTCAAAGTCAGACACTTTACCGACTGAGCCACCCAGGTGCCCCTAAAAATGTAAATATTTAAATAAAGAAACTTCCATGTAAAATAACCAATCCAGAAGGCACTCTTGTTATGTATTCACCTACTATTCACACATATCACCAGAGCCCTTATGCCTGGGAAGGTGCTTTATATTTCTGTTTGTTATTAAATCCCAAATCTTCTTATTAAATCTTCTTCAGCAAGACAAATAGTGCCTCTCTCCCTGTATTCAATGTTGAAGTAAACATTGTATTGGTAATCTCTCCTGAACTTTCCAACATCAGTCTTATCCTAGGTTCCCAGTGCATGTGAGGTACTGGTTGTAAACTGTGATCACTTGGTTGTTGATTTTAATATAATGAGCACCAAGAGAAGCAGAGTTAGTAGATGTAATTACCAAAAGGTGTACTTTTCACTTGGCTATAAGACAGCTATTAAGGAACAGAGATCAAGACTGACATTAAAGTATAAAATGGGGGACTTTCAGAGAACATACTTCCTGGGAGCAGGCCCTGCATTCACCCTCTTATGTCCAAGGGTGCTGTCATCCTCAAATTGCCCCTAATTTAGAGAACTGGGGAACTACTAAAATGACTAACTTGGATTTTGGATTGTGAAGACAATGGAAGTAAAACTGCATTCTCGGAGTTTGGTATCATGGAAAGAGTTCAGGCTTTAAGTGCAGACGAACATTTATTAGCTTACACATCTGGGTGGTTTACTTAACAACTTTCAGTTGTAGGATCTCATCTGTAACTCAGAAGAAAGTTGCAGAGTAAATCCATCAGTTCTCTGAAGCACTTGGTACAGACCATGGCACATATAAAATGTTCAATAAATGACTGCTATTTTTACTAACTTGATTATCATTTTGATATTATCTTCTTTTCCAAGTGTCTTTAGATAAAACTAGAAAACATACCACAATATGTTCAGATAGCTTCATTCTTAATCAAAATGAGTAAATTTAATCTTAAATTCATCTTAAAATTAAATCTTCTTTGAAAACATATCATTTTAACTATAAGGCGAGGAAATTGTGGTGAGAACAGCCATTGATCTTGACAAGGTCCCTGACTGGGCTGAGCAAATACTGAGTAAGCTCCAAGTTCAATAAGGGCTGAGACAAAATAAAATAAAACCATAGCAAATTATGTTTGCTCCATCTGCCTAAAATGTGAAGAAGGTGCCAGTGTGGTGTCCTATTAGCCTACACTATATTTGTTTAGTAAACATGAGACTGGTCAAGGAGCCCACGGTACATTTGGCAGCCTAGGTCACAAAATGTTAGTTATAAATGAAAAGCAAGATCTTACACCCTCTTTATAGTCATCCTTCCCTCTAGACTGTTCCCTTAACAAGTATTTGAGCTCCTTTTGTTTGTTAGGCACTGAAGATACCAAAGTTAACAAGATATAGCTCTACCCCCATAGAAAGCTCCCAGTCCAGTTAGAATAAGAAAGCTTTAAAATCTGACTTCGGGACAATATGATGAGCAGGAATAGGGGTTAAGAATGAATTGTTTGTAGAGATCATGGAAAATAAATGCTCTATCGCTCAAACTACTTACCAAAGTTGTATCACAAAGGGCCTCCCCCTTCCTGATAAAGCTTTCTTTCATGAGTGTCAAGGCTAGGAGAGACTGGAATGAGGCAGACAAGACTGGACTGAACTACTCCAGGCTTGGACTGAACTAAGATTGTGAAATCAGCCTTATTAAACCAAGAACTGTGGGTCATCTGCCCTATCGAGCTTGACTCAGAAATTCTAAATATCCATTCTGCAAAGCAGTCCAAGCAGACAGCCTGCAAGCCTGGCTCCTGTGCCCATGAGGTGGCCTTATCTCAAGAAGTAATGGTAGGAATTGTGACCTGATAACAAATCAGGAAGTTTCTCTGGTTGCCAAACCGGACTGGGTGCACTTTGTCTATGGCCATTGTGCTTTTCTTCCCAGCAACACTGGAGTGAACAGAGTTTAAAGAGTAATAGTAAAATAGACATGCAAATGAGGAATCATAATGCAAGGAAGTATAGAAGTGCAATAAGTGAGCCATGAATTCATCTTAGTCCTGGGATCAGATGCTCACAGAAAACTCAGAAGACTTGTCATGTGCTAGTACTTGAATAAGATGTAGAGATTTCATGAGCTGGTGTGTGGAAAGGGGCCCAGGAAGAGAGCATGCATGCTAATGGAAGAGCAGGGAGGTAGGAAAGTAACTGATGTGTTCCAGAGAGGATAAACAATTTGACCTAACAGGAGGGCAAGTACTCTGGGTATGTATGTATGTATGTATGTATGTATGTATGTATGTATGTAAAAGGTGAGAGTGGGGGGTGGTAGTGGTAGGTGTGAGTAAAGCAATAAGACAAAAAGAAAGTTAAATCCAGATTGGGTGTGGCTTTTTGTGCTTGAGTGCAGGGTCAAATTATGGGCCCATGTAGCTCAAATTTGCTTTCTAAAGAAGGACACATGTTTAATTTCCTATAGACTATATAAAGGGACACTTTTACATAAAAATCTAATTTTTGCTTTTTTCTTGAAAACTTAGATGTGGCAATAATTATGGAGGTGAGGTTCAGAGACCATTAGCATGTGAGATCCAGCTGGCCATGGACCCTGCCCAGCGCATTTCACTTATTTTATTTCCTGCCAGACCTGGGAAGGCAGATGAGTATTTTACTCCGGCACTCAGTGATGAAAAAATAGCAACAGTATTTTCATAGGAGACTGATAACAGCATGTTAGTTATATGTTCAACCCTGTGAGCAAAGGAAGAAGAGAGACCACACAACCTTTACTACTGCCAGACAGCCTTTTAATAGCTTAAGTCTCTCAGTGTTGTCTATGCAATTTCAATAATATGTAAATGGCCCTCTGAGATTTAGCTCTCTTACTACCAAACTCCCCTTTTTCTCTCCTTTTATAAAAAGATTTTTAAATCATAGAGACCATCCAAAGAAAGCCATAGAAGATAAACCATTTTATCTTGCTGAATGCCTTTCAATAATTTAAATCAAAGTAAACAATGAACTTAATATCCCTCATCTATGATGTTTTAATGTACATTAAATATATAGCTTTGCTCCGGTTGATTAAACTTTCTCCTAAAGTTGCAGTGTTTGCAAAGCCCTTCAGCCTGTGTGTTGCTGTGGTATGTGGCCTTACTACTTGATGGTGATTTAGTTTCGACCCCGAGTCAGAGAAAAGTTGAGTTTAATAATATCAGCATACTTCATTGCAGTGCACTGAATTAAAAACAAATTAATATTTTATCTTCAGGTAATTCTTACTATAATCCAGGAAGTCTTATTGAAAGAGATTTATTAAAGAACAAGGAGTTTGGTTGGTTTAATTTAGCTATGTTTTTATTAAGTTTGCTAATCAGAACTGTTTTGAGACTCTCCAAGATGCATACCTAAGATGCATAAAAATGTCAGGCTTTTGAGGAACTGAGGTTACAAATCCTCTAAAGTAAAATATTGGCCAACAGAAAATATGAACAGATATGTCTCATGCCATCACAATAAATAAACACAAGGTGGAAAACATAATTGGTGATGGGATAGATCTCTATTTACTGAGTACCTTCTATATGTCAGGTACTATTTGGGGCCTTTTATATATTACACATTTAAGCCTTACAACAAACCTATGAGAAGTTTACTGTCCCCATTTTCCGGAAAGCTAATGTAACATATACAAGATAGCACAGTGACAAATGGCACCTACTTTTGAACACAAAACTTGTCTGATTCCAAAGCTGTTTTGGAGGGAAAGTAAAGACTTAAAAATTATCAGAAGTTTTACCAAGCTTTGCTCAATCCTGCTAATGGTCTGCTGCCAATTTCAGCTGTATCAGAGGATCTAGGCCTAAATGTACATACTGGAGAGGAGAGATTCGTGGGTGTCCCACATTAGTTCTTCTGTTAAGGGGTGCTCCTGCATGGCTACACACACACACACACACACACACACACACACACACACACACCATCAAACTGACAACAGTCCTATATGTCTAGGAGGTTTTAAGAAAATGGACTTTTCCTCCCTGACAAATATTTAGGCTATTTTAAAGGAGTTCAAATGTTGGGCACCTGGATATACAAGATCCTATTATGACAAACAGCAATCAACACACTCACAAGCTGTCCATCTTTACCAATGCTATAAATTGAATTGTTCATAATCTTCCGAAAAGAAATTCTTAAACCACAGACACTCTTTCACTTGCTTACTTTTCACTGGGTTTGAGAAAAAGCAGGCCAAATAACTGCACCAAAGTAGCAATAATTCTACACAGATATTCTTGTATGCAAAGGAGCAGTGAGACTCAAGAGTAAGAATAATGAAGCTGCCAAGCAAGATGGATGTAATGGCAGCACGAAGCAACATGATAACTGATCAAAGAGCAGAGTGAGGGCTATGCTGCAGAGGCCAGTAAACCAAAGGCAGCTTGTTGGGATTAAACTTAACATTAAGATCAGGTCACATCAGAAAAACCCAAAGAAAGGCTTTGAAAGAGCAAATCTTTTGGAAGGCTTCTTTTCATTTATGGACTCACACAGGTACACACCAACTTTCAAATCTTGCTATCAGCCTAGCACAGAAGAGCAGAAAAGGCAGGAAGTAATACTTTTCACACAAAACAAAACAAAAACAGGTAACAGCAGTTGTCAGAATTTTAAATGGAATCATTATTCTACTTGATGTCAAGAACTCTGCCGTAAATGGGCACATTTCCAAACTCTTGACGCGTTTTTGTGTCCAGATTTCACAACTTTTCCCAGTTATAATAGCATTTGCATGGAGCTTTTTCTTCCTGCATATGTATTGTCTTAGATTTTAAACTCCTAGGGGCAATGATATATTTTACAATAAATTTTGTATAACTGGCTGCACTTTCTTTTATAGAATAACTCATTGCTTTTATAAAAGAGTATGTATTTCAATAGAGTTTTTCCATTATATCATTTTATTTGCCACTCATTGTCTTGTGGGGATGAGCAAGATGGCATTATTATCCCCGTTTTACAGAAAAACTAAAAAGATTAAATAGTTTCTCAAGAACACAAAACTATTCAACACCCGGTTGAGGCAAGAACCTGAATATTCTGAGCTGAAACTGAACCCAATTTTTAGACTTCTTTGTTTTCAAAGAAGAAAAAAGCTACAATTATTTTCATGTAATCCTCTTAAGTCTATGCAGCCTAAATCCCTGGTCAAACACTGGGAACTCATGAGCAAAATCTTTGGGACACTTGTTGTTTAGCCCAAACACTGTTTACAAAGGGCAGAAGGCAGCATAGCAAAGGACAATCCACTGTAGCAGAAACCTTTTCCTAATAGATGCTGATAAGTAAAATTGACTAATAAAGGTAGTCAGGAAAACCTACCAGCAAACTGGATATTTATTTAACACTTGAATTCTCCTGATTAAGGACAATACGCTGATTACCAGCATCTCTCTGGCTAGTGATCTCAGGTTACAGCCTCCTTCACTAACATGTCTTTCAGAACCTCTGCATCTTCTTTAAAAGACAGAACTTTTCATGCTTAGAGGGATCCCAAGTTTTCTAGGATTTTAAAGCTTCTCTTGAATAAGTTAAAGTGGGGATATTTCACCATCATTTTCATTCTTGAATCTATGCCACTGCATGGTGTTTTCCTTGAAATGTTTAGCTAGAACACAATCACTCTGAGACATATGCCCAGGACATGCCCTCATGTGTCTCAAGCTCACACATTGCCATGTGGAACAAAATCGACTTAATCTGGGGCCTGTAGCCACATTAACAGATGTTTTAGTTTGTGCCATTTTGTTTCTTCCTATTTCTCTATTCTTCTTAGCAGAGATTTTCAGTATTTAGTGCACATAAGCATCACCTGAGGTGCTTTTTTTAAAATGCAGGCTTTCGGGCCCCCAGTGATTTGGATTCTTTGTGTCTAGTGTTGAGTTGGTGAATCTGCATTTTAACAAATCCCTCTTCCTCCTATGACTATGACGCTAATGCAATATTTACAACACCCTGGTATGTGGGATAAAATTTCAATCCCTTATCATAGCATACACAGTCTTCCCAATCTGGCCCTTGTCTATTTCTATAGTGTATACTTCTTACAACCCAGAGAGGATGCTACTGCTCTAGTTGCCTGCAAATTTCCATGCAAATTCAAATATTTGTGCCATATTTCACATTACTTCCTGAAATACATTCCCTCTAGCCAAGATTTATCATTTTCTTTTCCCATCATCCTTCTTAACTCCTAGGAATAATAGGCTCCTGGGATGGGGTGGGGTATGTCCTTTTATCCCTGCTCCTCACTCCAAACATGTTTTAATACAATGTGCTAACCATAGTACCCGTCCTCTCTGCCTCAGGGAAATGGGAATGAGTATGTGAGACAGACCAAATATTTTCCCTAAGTTTTTTCAAACTGGAAATGTTAAAAAGAGATAGACCTTTACTATTGGAAAAGTGGAGGATTATAAAGGTCAGGGGCTATGTGAAGAGCTGTGTCTTGAAAATGGAGAAAGTCACTCAAACAGAAGAAAGCTAACATCCAGAAAGCAACAGAGATAGTTAATAAATGCAAATTAGTCAAAATACAATTTTGATACAGATAATAATTGCTACTATATATTTTAAGCTAAATATCTGAAAGAGTTATTACTCGACTGTATGCGTATATCTTAGGTAGGAAAAATGTATTTAATTCTAAAATTTATTTAGGACTTTAGCATTGTCTATAGTTTACTTCAAAATGTTAAAAATATCTTAATATGATAGCATATATTAATATGTAGCTATGATAAATAGTTTCTTTTAAATGACCCAAAGTTGACAGGACATTATAATGTTTTCTAGGATTATAGATCCCTTTAAGAAACTGATGAAAATTACAGTTTCTCTTAAAGCAAAAAAAAAAAAAAAATGCACATTTATACAAATTTTGACAATTTCCAGAGAAGCACAGATGTCCCTGAAGCCCAAACATGGGCATCTTAGAAATCCCTGAGCTCAGTGAGGTTTGCTCTGTTCTGTTTTCCACATCTGCTATACCAGCTTACCTGTGTAGATAAAAATGCATAAAGTAAATTGGCATTCATGACAAATGAAATATATTTAGTATCCTGGTTGGCAATGGTACACAATAAAATGGATGAGATAATTCTAAGTGGCAATTAAGAATTTAAAAAAAATACCTTAACATAACCAATTTTAAAATATCTTCTCTCTTGCTTTTCCCCTAAGGTCATGAACATGACAGAGATGTCCACTCTCACCAGTGTTCAACATAGTGCTGGAAGTCCTAGCCTCAGCAATCAAACAACAGAAAGAAATAAAAGGCATCCAAATCAGCAAGGAGGAAGTCAAACTTGCACTCTTTGCAGACAGCATGATACTCTATGTAGAAAACCCAAAAGTCTCTACCAAAAAATTGCTATAACTGATACACAAATTCAGCAAGGTTGCAGGATATAAAATCAGCATACAGAAATTGGTTGCATTTCTATACACCAATAATGAGGCAGCAGAAAGAGAAATCAAGGAATTGATCCCATTTACAGTTGCACGAAAGACCATAAGATACCCAGGAATAAACCTAACCAAAGAGGTAAAATATTTGTACACTGAAAACTATAGAACATTATGAAAGAAACAAACAAAAAAAAAACTGAAGAAGACACAAAGAAACGGAAAAACATTCTATGCTCATGGATTGAATGAGCAAATATTGCTAAAATGTGTACACTACCAAAGCAATCTTTACATTCAACACAGTCCCTATCAAAACCACCAGCATTTTTCACAGAGCTAGAACAAACAATTCTGAAGTTTGTATGGAACTACAAAAGACCCCGAATAGCCAAAGTCATGTTGAAAAAGAAAAGCAAAGCAGGAGGTATCACAATTTCAGACTTCAAGCAATACTACAAAGCTGTAATCATCCAGACAGTATGGTATTGGCACAAAAACAGACACACAGATCAATGGAACAGAATAGAGAACCCAGAAATGGACCCACAACTATATGGTCAACCAATCTTTGATAAAGCAGGAAAGAATATCCAATGGAATATTATACCATACGCAAAAATAAATTCAAACTATATGAACTATATGGGAGACAGGAAGTTATCAAAATCCTAGAGGAGAACACAGGCAGCAACCTCTTTGACCTTGGCTGCAGCAACATCTTACTAGACATGTCTCTGGAGGGAAGGGAGACAAAAGGAAACATGAACTATTGAAACCTCATCAAGATAAAAAGTTCTGCACAGTGAGGGAAACAATCAACAGAACTAAAAGGCATCCGATGAAATGGGAGAAGGTATTTGCAAATGACATATAGAATAAAGGACTAGTACCCCAAATCTATAAAAAACTTATCAAACTCAACACTCAAAAAATAAACAATCCAGTTAAGAAATGGGCAGAAGACATGAACAGTCAGTCATTTTTCCAAAGAAGACATACAAAGGACTAACATACACATGAAAAAATGCTCAACATCATCAGGGAAATACAAATCAAAATCACAATGAGATACCACCTCACACCTGTCAGAATGACTAAAACTAACAAAACTGGAAACAACTGATGTTGGTGAACATGCAGAGAAAGGGGAACCCTTTGCACTGTTGGTGGGAATGCACACCGGTGCAGCCATTCTGGAGAACAGTATGGAAGTTCCTCCAAAAGTTAAAAATAGAATTACCCGATGACCCAGTAATTGCACTATCAGGTATTTGCCCAAAGGATTCAAAAATACTGATTCAAAGGGGCACATGCACCCCAATGTTTATGGCAGCACTATCAATTATAGCCAAATTATGAAAACAGCCCAAATGATCATCAACTGATGAATGGATAAAGATTTGTCTGTGTGTGTGTGTGTGTGCGTGTGTGTGTGTGTGTGTATACACACACACACACACACATACATACTAATATATATAATGGAATATTACTCAGCCTTCAATATATACACATACAAATATATATAACAGAATATTACTCAGCCATCAAAAAGAATGAAATTTTGTCATTTGCAACAACATGGATAGAACTAGAGTGTATTATGCTAAGTGAAATAAGTCAGTCAGAGAAAGACAAATGCCAGATGAGTTTGCTCACATGTGGAATTTAAGAAACAAAACAGATGAACACAGGGGAACAAAAGGAAAAATAAAATAAGATAAAAACAGAGAGGGAGGCAAACCATAAGAGACCTTTAACTATAGAGAACAAAATTAGGGTTGATGGAGGAAGGTGGGTGGAGGATGCGCTAGATAGGTAATGGGTACTAAGGAGGGCACTAGTTATGATGAGCACCGGGTGTTGTACATAAGTGATGAATCACTAAATTCTATTCCCGAAACCAATATTACACTACATGTCAACTAACTTGAATTTAAATAAAATCTTGAAATAAAATCTTGAAATAAATCAAAAAATTTAAATAAAATCTTAAATAAATCTTGAAACAAACAAACAATTTTTAAGAACAAAAACAAAAACAAAATTTCCTCTATTGGTTTTGTTTGGTTGGTTTAGTTTTTGCTTTATTTTTTGCTGTTGGTGAAAATGTTTGCTTGCTTATTTTTCTCATATCTTAGTGTATTTATTTTGTCTAATGTGAACTGCAAATGCTTTTCTTATGATTTTTCTTCAGATTTCTTTATGATCTGATGCAAAATACAGGTGCTTACCTGTCACCATTCCAAGTACTTTGTCTTCATATCTGTTGACTATGAAGATGGGGCAGCACTTTCAAATGTAATTCAAAATTAGAGATTCTACATAATGAATAGAGATGCTAAAGTATCAGCATCTCATGGGACAATATTTAGATTATTTCAAAGTCTGACATTTAATAATACATTTTGTACTGTTTTCTAATGACTACATGCCTGTTAATCTGCTTTATCTTACTTATAGGAAATTATTTATGGGCAGGTTTTAGGTCTTCTGCTTCCCATGTCATTTTCACAGGGTATTTAGGTCAATATTATGAGCTGCATGTGACAGAAACAACTCAAACTGCCTTGGGGGAAAAAAAGGAAGAAGGGAGTCATTGTCTTCAAAAACTAAACAGTTCAGGGATAATTCTTCCTTCTGATACAGCTGGATCCCAGGGTTCAAACAATGATGCCAGGGTCAGTCCTGCCATAGGTTGCATGGCTTTCTCTGTGTTGGCTTTACCATTTGGTGGGTTTTTTCCATGTGGTTGCTTTCAGCACCTCCGGACTTACACTGCCCTTGACTTCTCTTTCTCAGTGGTACATTTACACATTCCTGGAATTGAGTACTATGTACCTAACTTGAGTAACACATATCTCTGAATACGTTTGGACATAGGGATGAACTTTGTATAAATTATATGAGTTAAAAAGTAAGAAGGGGTATTTACCCAAAGGAAAATCCAAGCATAATTATTAAAAGAATGGCAATTATCAAAAGAAAATGGATGCTGGACAGGAGGAAACATATATCCACTAAACAGAATTATTAGCTTCAAGTATATATCAAACATACCTTGGTTGATACAGCATCCTTTCTCATTCAAGACTGCAGATAAAGAATCTTTTTTGGGGGCGCCTGGGTGGCGCAGTCGGTTAAGCGTCCGACTTCAGCCAGGTCACGATCTCGCGGTCCGTGAGTTCGAGCCCCGCGTCGGGCTCTGGGCGGATGGCTCGGAGCCTGGAGCCTGTTTCCGATTCTGTGTCTCCCTCTCTCTCTGCCCCTCCCCCGTTCATGCTCTGTCTCTCTCTGTCCCAAAAATAAATAAAAAACGTTGGAAAAAAAAAAAAAAAAAAGAATCTTTTTTGCCTGTGTTAGACAATGCCCATTTGATTGCAAGGCACAAATACCCACTCAATATACTTCAAGGAAAAATTGGTTTTACTTCACTCTCAATCAGTCTCACTATAAGAATGACAGCAAAGTCTCTTGAAAACCAAAAAGTTGTCAGGCAGCTAGGTATGCAGGGGTGGGGGGTATGGGATGTTGGGGTGGAAGCTACAGAGGAGAAGAGAGGGTATGTCCCTTATATTCTGTGTTCTTATGCATTTGTGTGTCTCTCACTCTAAACCACTTCTCACTTAAGTCATTTATTCTATGGTTTACATATGGCCTTCCTCATCTAGGTCATCCAGAAATAGAGAACTTGACACCAGAATGCACAGGAACTTCTAGCTCAGCTAACCACAAAAGTGTCATTTCTCTAAACAAGACCTGATGGGCCAAGGGAGGTCAGGAACTCACTCCTGGCTCCCTAGATGAATTGTCTGAAAGTTGAATAGAAATGGAAAGGTTGAGGATGAAAATCGTAGAGCTGAAAGGACATCTCAAGCTGGACCAGGCAAGTGCCTGGAAAATGACCTCTTTGGGGAGGCAAAGGGGAAATTACTGACATCTTTAAGGCAATTTGACACAAAATCTAATTCTGCATTTTATCCCAACTGCAAAAGAGTAACACAAGAGGAAATAAATAAGAAAATAAGAATCTAATAATGGAAATTGCATTCTTTTTGTCAGGCAAAAACCAAATTTCCATAAGGAAAATGGTAAAGAATAAAATGATCTATGCATAAAATATGAATTTCATTCATCCATTTTAAAGCAATTTACTAAAATGCTTTACTTTATGTATTAGATAAGTAATGGTTATAATTAGTAGAATTCGAAATTTCAAGGGATAATAAAAGTAACTAACTTTTAACTCCTACAGGATGTAAAATTTCTGACATTAAAATATATTAATATTTATATATCTTTGAAATTTATATTAATGTTAATACCAAACTAGTGGAGAATATCTATCTAAATAATGTTATTTCAAAAATAGCGGTACAATATATATTACACTCTCAGCTTCTAAAGATTCACGAACAGCAAAAGTAGGTTTTTTTGTTTTATTGCTTTAGCTATATTTTTCTTTTGCTCTGAATCTGTTGATATTTTTTTAAATGGAAATGAACACATTTTTCCATTATATTTGAGTAAATTGAATCAACCACACAGAAATGTGTGATTCTGGTATATACTCCTTTACAATATTCCATTTAAAATTACCCCCAAAAAAGTCAAATGCTATTTATGATAGTACCTTCCAAGAAAAAGGAACAACAAAACTGATTTAATTCATTGTACAGCAACATTTTGACCATCTAGCAGTAGAAAATCTACCAAATGTTTTGTTTGTTTTTATGACCATGTATATAGAAGTTTATATTCTTACATGGGGTGGGTAGCTATCAGTAGACTACAAGGAAATAATACATCACTTTAAATATTTCCTTAACTTTGTCTGTTTAGGGTCATTAACTGTGGTCATCATCACCCTTCTGCTGTGAAATCTCCAGTCCATGAAGAAAAATAAAGTTCCTAAGAATCGCCTAGAAAATGCATCATCTCCAATTCTCTGAGATTTCTGGGATTATCTTTCTGGAATTTACATCTCCCAGGTACCATTTTAACATTCACCTTTCTGAGGAAACAATTTTGCAAACTAGTTGTGGTAAGGAGCTTAAAATCAAATGGTGTAAGGGTTGAATTCCCCCTTCTCCACTTACTGGTTATGTTATGAGATGTGGGACAAATTACATTCCTCTTATTTCCTCAACATAAAATGGCTATGGACCTCAGGAGTTGTGTAGATTAACTCAGATAAAGTGTATAAAGCACTTAAGACAGTACCAACACAAAATAAATAGCCAATAGTAGCCATTGTTGGAAATAATCCATTATTTAAGAAATAATAATAGTAAACACAGGGCCATTCCTACTTCTGAACTTAAACTGCTTTTATAATACATATGGTAATTATTTTTCTATATCTGTCCTAGTGATTTTGTCTTATATTTTCATAATTAATCCAGATCTTGATACATATTAGGTCATACAAAATTGCTAGTAAATGGAACCTAAAGTCTCCCACTACCTCATTATTCATTCCAGGATGCAGAACTATGTAGCTCTTTATTCTGCTTTATGAAATTGAATACATAAAATAGATTGCCATCTGAAACCTTCAGTCAGATGCCAGAATGAAAGAGGCAGCTGTTCATGGTAAATAGGCTACACAGTGCTTTTTAACTAGTAAAAGGAGCTCAAACTCTCAAGGCAAGGACTGAGTTAATGTCTAAAAAATCTTACTGCTATTCCATTTTGAGTACTGACAGTGTTCTTAGCAGTCAGTACAGAAGAAAGAGTCTACAACATTCTTTGAGATATTGCATCAGAATTTTTGGTTCTGGGCTTCAACCCTTGCTGCATCAATTTACATTCTGAAGGTTATCTTCAAAGCCAGAAGGATAAAGAACAGAAAGGTTTGAAATAAAAAATTTCTAAGGGTTACTACATCTAAAAATCCTTACATTTTAAAATTGGCTTTACCTTGATAATAGGACTCTGATTATGGTAAGAAACAGCCTTAATTCTCTTCCCCTTGAAAATGTACTTTTCCAGGGTGGGAGAATACACTGAACTACTTTTAAAGTTACGTCCATGGATATTGACTGCAAAAACTTGCAGATCCTGAAAGGGTTAGCATTTCTTTTCCTTTAGAATCCTGAGCCAACTCTGGGGCCAATAATCAGCAAACTAAATCGAATCCTAGTTAGGAGCTTTGAGTACCTCCTACTTGTTTCTGAAGATGCCTCAGGGGCTTAGCTGTCCTAGATAAAATTCAGCAAACATTGAAGTTGGGTGCTAAATTACAGAGTGGGGAGAGGTTGACTAAAGTCAGATAACCTAACACCACCTGGAGAGTAAGGAATAAATGTTTATTCTGATCCAGGGACAGAAAAGAGGGTAATAAAATGACTTTGCTGTACTGAGGAAGAGAAATGACTTTGCTGTACTGAGGAAGAGAAGGGAGGAAGAGAAGGAATTTCTAGGTAAAGGGTAAAGACTACAAGAAAGGTCATCAGTGGTCACTTTGGGTAAAGTGCAAAATCACTGCAAATCATTCCAAGTTACAAATGTAGAAAAGCTGCTCCTCTTGATAAAGCAAATACCCCTGTTCCAGCATTCTTAACCTGACAATGTTGGGCATGCCTCGGGTTTAGTCTTGGGTCTTCTTTTCTTTCCCTTCTATAGCCCCCACAACTGCCCTTAGCCACCTTTTCCAGGCACATGACTTGAATTAATTTAAGACTCCAACATTTTTATATTCTAAGCTCCACCTCCCTATTTAACATTTCAGAATGGGTATCTCAGCCACCTAACTGTATCACTCTAATGCAGAACTCTTGATCATCCCACAAAGTCTGCTTGACTCCAATTTTCCTTCACTTAGTAAATGATGCATCTATCTACTTCCTTCTATTTTCCCTGACAACACCCAAATCAAAGCAATTGTCCTATTTCATCTGGATAACTATCTGTCACCCCAAATGGTCTTCCACAGACACCTTTGTCCTGCTGGCATTCATTCAGAGTGATTTCATTTTTCTTTCAAGGAACAGGGCTTGATGGTGTCACATTCTGAGTAAAGGTTTTACATGGTTTACCTTTGCTCTTAGAATCTAATCTCAAATTCTTAATGTAGCTTAATGGTCCAGCGTAATCTGATCCCTTTCAATTAACATTTTTTTACTCCCTCCTTACATTCCAGACACATCAATACCTTAAACCTGCAAAGTCCTATCTGAGTGTAGAGCCTTTGTAAATACTCTTTTTCCACCCTGACTCTCAAACACCTTCACAGGGTTATTTCCTATTCATTGCTCAAGACCTAACTTAAATGCCACTGTCTCTGGGAAGCCTTCTCCATGTCCTGGAACAGGCTTTGTGCTCTCTCCTTTTTCTATGCTATAAGTACAAGATCCTCTATACATTTTTTTGTGTATTGTCAACCGCTAACTAGTCTGTGAGCTTAAACAGAAGGGGCAATATCTGTAGTGTTGTGTACTGAATGTTCAGCAGCTGGCACAGTGCCTGGCATGCAGTAGGGAAATAGTAAATATAGTACCTTTGGAGAACTTACTAATGAAGGAAGCAAGTATATTAAAAGATCAACTAAAGACAGCAGCTCTATGAGTCAGGGTCCTCCAGAGAAACAAAACCAATAAGAGATGGAGAGAGGGAGAGAGAGGAGAAGATTGAGATTTATTGTAAGGAAATGGCTCATATGATTATGGAGGTTGGTACGTCTTATGATACGCAAAGTAACTGGCAAGCTGGAGATCCAGGAGAGCTGATGGTTTAGTTCCAGTCCAAGTCCGGAGGTCTTAGAAGCAGAAATACCAATGCCCTAATTCAAAGGCCCTCAGGCAAGAATTATCTCTCAGGGAAGGGCCTTTTAGTTCTATTCAGGTCTTCTGCTGATTAGATGAGTCCCATTCACATCATGGAGGGGCAATCCGCTTTATTCAGTCTACAGATTTAAATGTTAATCTCATCCATAAACACCCTCACAGAAACCCTCAGGGTAATGTTTGACCAAATACTGGGCACCCTGTGGCCCAATCAGGTTGGCACAAAAAAATTAACCACTGCATTGGCTAAAATGGTCTAAATCAGTTTGCCTTCTTATTGGATATTAAAGGCCCTTATGTCTCCAAACTATTAATGTCAAAGCCAAAATCCTAACACACCAAAGGTTTCAGCAAAGCCAATTTGTCTGGCATGTTGCCGGACATCTCTGTTATGATTTTCTTTTCCTAACTCCTAGGCTGCATTTTATTTCCAAAATGTAAAAGCTAAGAAAAGGCCAGTAGAACTAATCATGTTAGATGATCCGTAGGTTCTCTATATGCCTAACACCACCACATACAAATTCCCCAAAACTCTAACACAAGTCTGTGTGTTTTTATCAGATTTTTCTGATGTTCTGGACACAATTAAAGTAAGTTAAGGTAAAGAAAAAAAATTAGACTGGGATACTGAATACATTTTTTCTCATAGTCTGAGGGAACAAACTATAAAATAAAAGTTAGCTATTTACATGGGGCTCTCTTAAATGGTGATGCACAGTCTCCAGATTTATTTCCTGTAAGTCCTTCCTCTTCTCAATCCTCAAAAATGAGTCCCTACAAATACAAATCCCCATCCTCATTTGGAAGAAATTCTCAATCTTGTCACAGGACCCATTGCCTTCCCCCCTATCCAAAGCTCACAGTGAAACACAACTAAGCACTCCAGTACATTTTCTGAAGTTCATTCATTCTAGAAAAAGGTGATGGAGGGCTCCAGCACAACACTGCACACTGATAGAGAGTTTTGACACTCCAAATCTAGTTGATCTTGATGGCTTTTAGTATATTTGGCTTTCTCATCAGTCAGTTCTCCAAATGCTATGGACTGAGTGCTTGTGTCCCTTCAAAATTCACATTGAAATCCTAACCCCCAAAGTGATAGTATTAGGAGATGTCGCCTTTGCAAGGTAACGAGGCTGTGAGGGCGGAGCCTTCAGAATAAGATAGTGCCCTTATAAAAAGACACAAAAGAACTTGCTTTCTCTCTCTTCTCTGCCATGTGAGGATGCGATTTGCCATGCTGGAAACCTAACCTCAGCCTTCTGGCCTCTAGAACCCTGAGAAACAAATTTCTGTTGTTGATAAGCCACACAGTCTATGGTATTTGTTACAGCAGCCCAAACTAAATGAGACACCAAGCATAAAATATCATGTCCCTACTATATGCCAGGCAATATGCATTTTGAAGGGTCACCACCAGTGGTAAGGTGAAGATATGCCTTCACCTTACACTTTCACACTTTCAACTATCAGATCACAATGCATATACACACATACATGCAAACACACTCTCATGGAAAAACAATATTTTCTCAAATGTAAATTTATCTGCAAAAGCTTTTCCTGCCAACAGTGGAGACAGCATTTTACATTTTAATGCAGAGCAGTTTCTCTCCTGTTCACACCAAGTCAGGTTCTATCTTTGTCTAAGAACCTAACAGATAACAGTGCATGCACGGCAACATAAATATCTGTCCCACATCACCACACCTCAGTAAAAAAATTACATAAAAAATATACCTTTGAATTGTTAATTTGTCTTGTTTTTCCTTTTACCGTCATCCAAATTCCTCCTAATCCCACTTCCCCACAACTGGTGTCTACAGGCAGAAGGGGAACAGAAAAAGGTAAGGAAGATGGGCTTTTCTTCCAGTGATACAAATGTATACTACGCTCACTGTATATGTATATATATATATATATATATATATATATATATATATAGTCAAACTTGATGTATCTTAAAATATAACTTGTTGTAAGAGGAAAGCTCTTTTCTAAATGCAACTTTGCAAAGATGGATTTTTAAAATAGGATCATACTGCAGTCACTGGGTTCTTGAAAGGTGACCTTCACCCCCAACTACATTAGTCAGCAATTCAATTTTCTCAGTATCTTAAAGAGGTGATAATAGCTGCAAATTGTCCTGACATATGCTACCAGCTGCTTCTTTAAAGCAACAGTTACACAACTTCGGTTTTCTCAACTTGAATTTTTAAAATGTTCTTCTGTTGCAGTTGTTTTACATTTTCAAACTCCAGTTTGAATTGAAAGTTCGGAACTCATATGTGCAGGAAGATCCAACAGCCAGTCCTGACAAAACCTATTAAAGCCACTCTTTTTGATACATAATTTTACCTTTTCATAACCTCATTATTTTTTAAATAACCCGAAATGCCGTCCTATTTGATCATGTTTATGTCATTTGTCATTACAATTTCACCCTGCATCTGAAATAACACCATGTATTTTCAAAGAATGTTCACATCTCTCACTTCATGAAAGTCTCACAACCGCTGTGAATATGGTATGTGGTATATAATATTAACCACAGTTCAGAGTAGGAGAAATGGAAGCTCAAAGAAATTAGAGTGTGAGTATCTGCAAAAACTCTGTCTTGAGCCCCTGTTCCTCCATTACCCCAAATTGCTTTTGTACCACATCATCATAGATTCAACATTCAACTTTATATAATGGCCTCATAATATTCTACCTTTAATTCCTCCTATTTATCCAAGCTCCAAGTTTTTGATGCCAAATGTGTCTTCACCAATTCTTCTTGTATATTTGCCCATAATTCAAACTGAACTGAACATCTCCTGCAACCTTTTTTTGCTTTCACTAATTTCTGTTACTATTACCTGTCGCCTACCCTGACTTAAAAACTTTTCAGATTTTTAAAGATTCGCCCATCCCTTTGACAAATAAAATTAACATGATGTCACCCGAATCCTCCACCTCAGGAAACCAATAGCTTTCCATTTCCTGCCACAGTTAGCCGAAACTTCTCTTAGGCCCTTCACATCCTTTAACAGGTTGGAATCATTTTATCTACTGAACTCACTGCGGTTGCTACCCACCCGTTGTCCTGGTTCTAATCAATTTGTGCACTTTATTGCCTTGTGAAGATACTAGAATCATTCTTGAATGTCTCCTTTTATGTATTTCTTTTAACCCAAAATACTTTACAGCAATGACTCATTCATCACCACTCTTTCCTTGTATGCCTACAAAAATTAATGCCTATTCCAAAAATTCAGGTATTCTTTTGGAATGGTATATTGTTTCCTGAGACTTTTCTCATCCTTGAGCTCCTTGAAGACAATATGAAAACAGATAAGGTCAAATTCTATATGCTTTCCCAAGTACCTTAGCCCAGAGATTAGACACATTCAAACAATGTAAGTGGTAAGGGTGGTTCTGAGCTAGGAATCTGAAACCCTAGGCTACTAGCTAATGGTGTGATTTTGGACAATTCATTTAACTTCCTGAATTGCAAGATCCTATCTACAAATATAGGAATATTAAAATAGGAAAGGAATCTCTCAAAACTCACTTACTTCCCATCTTCATCACCCGCCTACTGAATCATTCCCATCATTATATAAATAAGTATTGATACCACCATCACCCAAACCCCACATCACTTTCCACTTACCACTCCATTTTTCTTATTCCCTTTATGGCAAGGCTGCTAATTTTTTTTTTTTCTGAGAGAGAGAGAGAGAGAGAGAGACTGAGAGATCAAGAAACAGACCCTTAATTATAAAGAACAAACTGATGGTTACCAGAGGGGAGGGATGGGGGGGTAGTTAGGATGGGTTAAACAGGTGATGGGGATTAAGGAATACACCTGTCATGATGAGCACCGGGTAATGTATGGAAGTGTTGAATCACCATATTGTACACCTGAAACTAATATAACACTGCATGTTAACTAACTGGAGTTAAAATAAAAACTTTTTAAAATTAATTTTTTCCATACCTTTTGGGTCTATTTCTTTATCCCCATGCTTTTCTTCAATCCATTCTAATCAGACATTTTGTTTCTTGCACACTAGCAAACCATGTTTATCAGGGTAATAACTTATCTCCATTTTGCCAAATCCAATGATCAGTCCTCAGTTCTCATTGGATTGAACCTATTAGCTGCATTTAGCATAGTTGATCACTCTACCGTTCTTCAAACACATGCTTAATCTGGCTTCTCTGATATCACACTATCCTGAGCTTTTCTCTTACTTCACTGGCTGCTCCTTTTCAGTCTTCTTGCTAGTTTCTGCTCTTTCTGATCTCTAAAAGTCAGAGTGCTCCAGGCCTCAATCCTCAGCCCACTTCTCTTTCAACTTACATTCATTCACTAGTCACACATTCAACTTTAAATATTATCTGTACAGATACTCTCAAATATGTACCCCTTTGTAACCTTTCATTTGTACTTCAGATTTATGTACACTACTTAGTATTAAACATCACCACTTAAATGTCTCATAGGCATCTCACTTTTAACATGTCCAAAAAAAATCCTTTTAAGAAAACTTGCCCTCTTTAAAACTTACCTCTTTCCTTATGCTTCCCCATATCACTAAGTAGCAATACCTATCACCCAGTCATTCAGGTCAAAAGCCTTGGAGACATTCTTGACTTCTCTCTTTTATTCAACTAATATATGTAATATATTGGCAAATCCTACTGATTAAGCTCTTGAAACTTATCATCTCTCTACTTCCATCATCACAACCATAGTAGAAGCAAGGATGCTACTGGACTAAAATTGTCATTGTGTTAAGAGACTCATAAATATGGAGAACAAACAGAGGGTTACTGCAGTGGGTGTGGGAGGGGGGATGGGCTACATGGGCAAGAGGCACTAAGGAATCTACTCCTGAAATCATTGTTGCACTATATGCTAACTAATTTGGATGTAAATTTAAAAAAATTAAATAAAAAAAGTGAAAAGACAAACTGAAAAAAAAAAAGAAAAAAAACTGTCATTGTGTAACATTTTGAAAGGTACACACTTTGGGCAGGCATATAGCTGGATGAGAAAATGAAGCATCTGTGAGATTTAGAAAAATATGCCCCTTCTGTGAGCACATGGCTTAACAGATGACTTTGCAAAGATTAGAACAGGGACTTTCCTCCTCTATGTAAAAACAACCCTATGCCAGGACACAAAGGTTGAGGAGCAAAGCTCTAGCTGTATTTCAGTTCCTATTTGATCCTCAGTTTGTACAATTGTACTTAGCAGCCAATTCACCATTGTCCCTCACCTAGAGCACTGCAATCCCTTCCTATTCACCTCTTTACTTCAACTTGTGACCCAGTACATTTGGTTCTCCACAAAATTTCCAAAGCGGCATTTCCAAATGTAAAATTGACAAGGGCTCTCTCCTTGATCAAACTTGAGTCAGGCTCCTCTGTCTTCTCTAGCAGGCTCCAACCTTGAGCTCTGTCCTTGGCCTGCTGAATCCAGTTTCAGCAAGAATCCTGCTGGATCAGTTTAGTGAGAATCCCCTACCCTCAATATCTAACCAAATTCCTTATATCCCACATTTTGGTATCTGACCACCCTTGATATCTTATCACTCTGGCCAGCCTTCAGCAAGAATACTGTCAAGTCTGTCTAGCTGAAATCCCCTTGACCCCTGATGTTTCCTCCTAGTAATTGTCTAGCCACTGACCCCATCCTACCCCTTGGATATAAATCCCTAGTTGTTTTGTATTGGGAATTGAACCCAATCTGTCTCCCTTACTGTAAAACCCCCATTAAAACTTAATGCAGAAGTCTCCTCTTGCATAAAGTCTTCTTTATCATCTGTAAATATCACCAGGAAGATACATTTTTTTAACAAAGCAGATCTTGGCACAACCTGACTTAAAGATCTCCAACAACTTTCCATCACATTCAGAATGCAGTGCAAACTCCTTGCCATGGTGAACAGGGCTTGCATGATATCACACTTCTTCCTCCTTTACTTCATCTTTCTATACTATCTGCCATATTCACTCATGCCAAGCCACATGGCTTTCTTGCTATTTTCCTAACACACCAAGTTTATTCTGCCTCAGGACTTCATAGTTGCTGTTCCTTCTACATTTAATTACCTTGTCCAAGATACTTACATAGATAACTACTTCAATTTATTCCAGTCATCCTTAAAAAACTTCCCCCAGAGTATCCTCTATTTACAATAGTGAACACATGCCCATGGACATACACACACACACACACACACACACACACACACACACTCCTTTACTCTCTATCCCCTTAACCTCTGTTTTTAGAATTTATCACAATATAATATATTTTATATTCATTCATTTATTTATTTTTCTTATTTGCTTTCCCCTCTAAGTTGTATAGCTGCTAAAGGGGATCATATCTATCTTATTTATTATTATTTCCTCCAATGTCTAGAATAAAGATTGGCATTAATACATGCTCAATACTTGTTGAATGAATGAACGATATTACTATGTTTATATGCCACTTTTACTGTTGCTTTTCTCACATTGTTTTCTCTAAATTGAATGTCTTTATTACTTATGTGGCTGTATTTCAAGTGAAAAAAAATACAAGTAACCAATTCACAGTAGTATTTGCCACAAATAGAAGGTAATCTGAAAAATGTATATATTGAAAACAAAATAGTATTATGGCATTTCAGTTAGCTACTATTCTATCAAAGATGGAGCTTGGGCCTCCTTCTGCTAAAAAAAAAAAAAAGGAGATTACAAGGTATTGGAGTGGACATAAAGACACACTAACAGCAAACTCAGACTTTGCCCTCCTGAGTAAATCAAAACAATCGAGAGATTTTCTCAACCTGTCCCAGGGCTCAGTCCACTTAACCATCTCCTTCCAGTCCACTTAACCATCTCCTTCATTTGCAATTAAAATTATACTTCCCACCTTTCTACACACCTGTAATCTGGATTTGGCCTTCCCTAAAGTGATCAGATATTCTAAATGTCTAGCCATGAATTGCACTCAAAGTTTACCCAAGGGTTAAATCAAGGTCCAGGAGAATAACAAATTTTACAATCCTTAATACAATGTCAATTACACCATGGGGCTCTTTTTTAAAGAGCTTATATCATTTGCATATGTGAAATGAAGCTGATGAGCAGTCAAAATGACAGAAACAGATGCTTATGCCATCACTTAATATGAAACATATTTTCCCATTCTGGTGAACAGAAGGCTATCAGCTGCAGAGGCTATAGGTGAAAGGGGCTAACATTTTAGAATCCATTGAATATAAAACGTCTCCAAACTGTTTCCAAAACACATTTTGTTTTGATCTTTTGAATGCTATACATTCCTATATTGGGTTAGGTGACAAACCCCACCGCTTAATGGTTTATATTTTCACCTCTGTTTCTAAGATATAAACATCCAGATTGAAAACCTGAGCTTCCGGCCACCTTCAGCCTGGTAAACATTAGTTTATTACGAATGCTTGTCATAGAAATAAGCACAGTATTGCAAAACTGAGATAGAACAATTCATCCACACAAAATTTAGATCACTTAAAATACCCAATCAAAAATACTTAAAATTCTAAATTTTATATACTATAGTATGTATTCTATACTATAGTATAACCATGACTTAAATGTCCATATTTAGCAGATTTTCCAGCCTTAACTTATTTATTTACTCAACAGTATTT